>NC_090934.1:469661054-469964084 GCF_040938575.1 Ambystoma mexicanum
ACCTCCACCAGGCCCCCACTCATGTCCAACTCATGTTTCCCACCACCCCCAACCCCCAGCAGTGGCAGGGGCACCCTCCACTAAGGCCCCCACTCATGTCTCCCTGCACCCCCACCCCCAGCAGTGAAGGGGCACCCTCCACCAGGCCCCCACTCATGTCTCCACCACCCACACCCCCAGCATCCAGGGGCACCCTCCACCAGGCCCCCACTCATGTCCCCTATCACCGCCACCACCCAGCATGTACAGGGGCACCCTCCACCAGGCCCCACTCATGTCTCCACCACCCCCCCCCCAGCATCCAGGGGCACCCTCCACCAGGCCCCCATTCATGTCTCCCACCACCCCCACCCCCAGCATCCAGGGGCACCCTCCACCAGGCCCCCACTCGTGTCCCCTATCACCCCCACCCCCAGCAGTGCAGGGGCACCTCCACCAGGCCCCCACTCATGTCTCCCACCACCCCACCCCCCAGCAGTGCAGGGGCACCCTCCACCAGGCCCCCACTCGTGTCCCATATCACCCCACCCCCCAGCAGTGCAGGGGCACCTTCCACCGGCCCCACTCATGTCCCCTATCACCCCACCCCCCAGCAGTGCAGGGGCACCCTCCACCAGGCCCCCACTCATGTCCCCTATCACCCCCACCCCCCAGCAGTGCAGGGGCAACCCTCCACCAGGCCCCACTCATGTCTCCCACCACCCCCACCCTCCAAGCATCCAGGGGCACCCTTCACCCGGCCCCCACTCATGTCTACCATCACCCCACCCCCCAGCCACCAGGGGCAGCCTCCACCAGGCCCCCACTCATGTCTCCCACCACCCCCACCCCCCAGCATCCAGGGGCACCCTCCACCAGGCCCCCACTCGTGTCCCCTATCAACCCCACCCCCCAGCAGTGCAGGGGCACCTCACCAGGCCCCCACCCCCCAGCAGTGCAGGGGCACCCCTCCACCAGGCCCCCACTCATGTCTCCCTCACCCCACCCCCAGCAGTGCATGCAGGGCACCCTCCACAAGGCCCCCCACTCATGTCTCCGTGCACCCCACCCCCAGCAGTGCAGGGGCAGCCTCCACCAGGCCCCACTCATGTCTCCTACCACCCCCACCCCCCAGCATCCAGGGCACCCTCCACCAGGCCCTCATTCATGTCCAACTCATGTATCCCACCACCCCCACCCCCCAGCATCCAGGGCATCCTCCACCAGGCCCCCCCCTCATGTCCAACACATGTCTCCACCACCCCCACCCCCAGCAGTGCAGGGGCAGCCTCCACCAGGCCCCCACTCATATCTCCTAACACCCCCACCCCCCAGCCACCAGGGGCACCCTCCACCAGGCCCCCACTCATGTCTAACACCACCCCCACCCCTCAGCAGTGCAGGGGCACCCCCCACCAGGCCCCCACTCATGTCTCCCACCACCTCCACCCCCCAGCCACCAGGGGCACCCTCCAACAGGCCCCCACTCATGTCTACCACCACCCCCACCCCCCAGCAGTGCAGGGGCAGCCTTCACCAGGCCCCCACTCATGTCTCCCACCACCCCCACCCCCCAGCATCCAGGGGCACCCTCCACCAGGCCCCCTCTCATGTCCCCTATCACCCCCACCCCCCCGCAGTGCAGGGGCATCCTTCACCAGGCCCCCACTCATGTCTCCCACCACCCCCATCACCCAGCAGTGCCTGGGCACCCTCCACCAGGCCCCCACTCATGTCTCCCACCACACCCCTCCACAAGGCCCCACTCATGTCTCCCTGCACCGCACCCCCCAGCAGTGCAGGGGAAGCCTCCACCAGGCCCCCACTCATGTCTCCCACCACCCCCACCCCCCAGCATCCAGGGGCACCTTCCACCAGGCCTCCACTCATGTCTCCCACCACCCTACCCCCCAGCAGTGCAGGGGCACCCTCCATCAGGCCCCCACTCATGTCCAACTCATGTCTCCCACCACCCCCACCCCCCAACACCCAGGGGTACCCTCCACCAGGCCCCCACTCATGTCCAACTCATGTCTCCCACCACCTGCACCCCCCAGCAGTGCAGGGGCAGCCTCCACCAGGCCCCCACTCATGTCTCCCACCACCCCCACCCACCAGCCACCAGGGGCACCCTCCAACAGGCCCCACTCATGTCTACCACCACCCCCACCCCCCAGCAGTGCAGGGGCACCCTCCACCAGGCCCCCACTCATGTCTCCCACCACCCCCACCCCCCAGCCACCAGGGGCACCCTCCACCAGGGCCCCACTCATGTCTACCACCACCCCCAACCCCCAGCAGTGCAGGGGCAGCCTCCACCAGGCCCCCGCTTATGTCTCCCACCACCCCCACCCCCCAGCATCCAGGGGCACCCTCCACCAGGCCCCCACTCATGTCTCCCACCACTCCCACCCCCCCAGCAGTGCAGGAGGAGCCTCCACCAGGCCCCCACGCATGTCCCCTATCACCCCCACCCCCCAGCAGTGCAGGGGCAGCCTCCACCAGGCCCCCTCTCATGTCTACCACCACCTCCACCCCCCAGCATCCAGGAGCACCCTCCACCAGTCCCCCACTCATGTCCAACTCATGTCTACCATCACCCCCACCCCCCAGCAGTGCAGGGGCACCCTCCACCAGGCCCCCACTCATGTCTCCCACCACCCCCACACCCTCAGCATCCAGGGGCACCCTCCACCAGGCCCCCACTCATGTCTACCATCACCCCCACCCCCAGCCACCAGGGGCACCCTCCACCAGGCCCCCACTCATGTCATCCCACCACCCCCACCCCCCAGCATCCAGGGGCACCCTCCACCAGGCCCCCACTCATGTCCCCTATCACCCCACCCCCCAGCAGTGCTGGGGCACCCTCCACCAGGCCCCCACTCATGTCCCCTATCACCCCCACCCCCCAGCAGTGGAGGGGCACCCTCCACCAGGCCCCCACTCATGTCTCCCACCACCGCCACCCCCCCCAGCATCCAGGGGCACCCTCCACCAGGCCCCCACTCATGTCTACCATCACCCCCACCCCCCAGCCACCAGGGGCACCCTCCACCAGGCCCCCACTCATGTCTCCCACCACCCCCATCCCCCAGCATCCAAGGGCACCCTCCACCAGGCCCCCACTCGTGTCCCCTATCACCCCCACCCCCCAGCAGTGCAGGGGCACCCTCCACCAGGCCCCCACTCATGTCTCCCACCACCCCCACCACCCAGCAGTGCAGGGGCACCCTCCACCAGGCCCCCACACATATCTCCCACCACCCCCACCCCCCAGCAGTGCAGGGGCACCCTCCACAAGGCCCCCACTCATGTCTCCCTGCACCCCGACCCCCAGCAGTGCAGGGGCAGCCTCCACTAGGCCCCCACTCATGTCTCCTACCACCCCCACCCCCCAGCATCCAGGGGCACCCTCCACCAGGCCCCCACTCATATCCAACTCATGTTTCCCACCACCCCCACCCCCCAGCAGTGCAGGGGCACCCTCCACAAGGCCCCCACTCATGTCTCCCTGCACCCCCACCCCCAGCAGTGAAGGGGCACCCTCCACCAGGCCCCCACTCATGTCTCCCACCACCCCACCCCCCAGCATCCAGGGGCACCCTCCACCAGGCCCCCACTCATGTCCCCTATCACCGCCACCACCCAGCAGTACAGGGGCACCCTCCACCAGGCCCCCACTCATGTCTCCCACCACCCCCCCCCTCCCAGCATCCAGGGGCACCCTCCACCAGGCCCCCATTCATGTCTACCATCACCACCACCCCCCAGCCACCAGGGGCACCCTCCACCAGGCCCCCACTCATGTCTCCCACCACCCCCACCCCCCAGCATCCAGGGGCACCCTCCACCAGGCCCCCACTCGTGTCCCCTATCACCCCCACCCCCAGCAGTGCAGGGGCACCCTCCACCAGGCCCCCACTCATGTCTCCCACCACCCCACCCCCCAGCAGTGCAGGGGCACCCTCCACCAGGCCCCCACTCGTGTCCCCTATCACCCCACCCCCCAGCAGTGCAGGGGCACCCTCCACCCGGCCCCCACTCATGTCCCCTATCACCCCACCCCCCAGCAGTGCAGGGGCACCCTCCACCAGGCCCCCACTCATGTCCCCTATCACCCCCACCCCCCAGCAGTGCAGGGGCACCCTCCACCAGGCCCCCACTCATGTCTCCCACCACCCCCACCCTCCAAGCATCCAGGGGCACCCTTCACCAGGCCCCCACTCATGTCTACCATTCACCCCCACCCCCCAGCCACCAGGGGCAGCCTCCACCAGGCCCCCACTCATGTCTCCCACCACCCCCACCCCCCAGCATCCAGGGGCACCCTCCACCAGGCCCCCACTCGTGTCCCCTATCAACCCCACCCCCCAGCAGTGCAGGGGCACCCTCCACCAGGCCCCCACTCATGTCTCCCATCACCCCCACCCCCAGCAGTGCAGGGGCACCCTCCACCAGGCCCCCACTCATGTCTCCCACCACCCCCACCCCCCAGCAGTGCAGGGGCACCCTCCACAAGGCCCCCACTCATGTCTCAGTGCACCCCCACCCCCAGCAGTGCAGGGGCAGCCTCCACCAGGCCCCCACTCATGTCTCCTACCACCCCCACCCCCCAGCATCCAGGGGCACCCTCCACCAGGCCCTCATTCATGTCCAACTCATGTATCCCACCACCCCCACCCCCCAGCATCCAGGGGCATCCTCCACCAGGCCCCCCCTCATGTCCAACACATGTCTCCCACCACCCCCACCCCCAGCAGTGCAGGGGCAGCCTCCACCAGGCCCCCACTCATATCTCCTAACACCCCCACCCCCCAGCCACCAGGGGCACCCTCCACCAGGCCCCCACTCATGTCTAACACCACCCCCACCCCTCAGCAGTGCAGGGGCACCCCCCACCAGGCCCCCACTCATGTCTCCCACCACCTCCACCCCCCAGCCACCAGGGGCACCCTCCAACAGGCCCCCACTCATGTCTACCACCACCCCCACCCCCCAGCAGTGCAGGGGCAGCCTCCACCAGGCCCCCACTCATGTCTCCCACCACCCCCACCCCCCAGCAGTGCAGGGGCACCCTCCACCAGGCCCCCACTCATGTCTACCATCACCCCCACCCCCCAGCAGTGCAGGGGCAGCCTACACCAGGCCCCCACTCATATCTCCCACCACCCCCACCCCCCAGCATCCAGGGGCACCCTCCACCAGGCCCCCACTCATGTCTCCCACCACCCCTACCCCCCAGTAGTGCAGGAGCAGCCTCCACCAGGCCCCCACTCATGTCCCCTATCACCCCCACCCCCCAGCAGTGCCGGGGCAGCCTCCACCAGGCCCCCACTCATGTCTACCACCACCCCCACACCCCAGCATCCAGGGGCACCCTCCACCAGGCCCCCACTCATGTCCAACTCATGTCTACCATCACCCCCACCCCCCAGCAGACAGGTGCACCCTCCACCAGTCCCCCACTCATGTCCCCTTTCACCCCCACCCCCCAGCAGTGCAGGGGCAGCCTCCACCAGGCCCCCACTCATGTTTACCACCACCCCCACCCCCCAGAATCCAGGGGAACCCTCCACGAGGCCCCCACTCATGTCCAACTCATGTCTACTATCACCCCCACCCCCCAGCAGTGCAGGGGCACCCTCCACCAGGCCCCCACTCATGTCTTCCACCACCTCCATCCCCCAGCCTCCAGGGGCACCCTCCACCAGGCCCCCACTCATGTCTACCATCACCCCCACCCCCCAGCCACCAGGGGCACCCTCCACCAGGCCCCCACTCATGTCTCCCACCACCCCCACCCCCCAGCATCCAGGGGCACCCTCCACCAGGCCCCCACTCATGTCCCCTATCACCCCCACCACCCAGCAGTGCAGGGGCACCCTCCACCAGGCCCCCACTCATGTCTCCCACCACCCCCACCCCCCAGCATCCAGGGGCACCCTCCACCAGGCCCCCACTCATGTCTACCATCACCCCCACCCCCCAGCCACCAGGGGCACCCTCCACCAGGCCTCCACTCATGTCTCCCACCACCCCCACCCCCCAGCATCCAGGGGCACCCTCCCCCAGGCCCCCACTCGTGTCCCCTATCATCCCCACCCCCAGCAGTGCAGGGGCACCCTCCACCAGGCCCCCACTCATGTCTCCCACCACCCCCATCCCCCAGCAGTGCCTGGGTACCCTCCACCAGGCCCCCACTCATGTCTCCCACCACCCCACCCCCTCCACAAGGCCCCCACTCATGTCTCCATGCACCCCACCCCCCAGCAGTGCAGGGGCAGCCTCCACCAGGCCCCCACTCATGTCTCCCACCACCCCCACCCCCCAGCATCCAGGGGCACCTTCCACCAGGCCCCCACTCATGTCTCCCATCACCCCCACCCCCCAGCAGTGCAGGGGCACCCTCCATCAGGCCCCCACTCATGTCCAACTCATGTCTCCCACCACCCCCACCCCCCAACATCCAGGGGTACCCTCCACCAGGCCCCCACTCATGTCCAACTCATGTCTCCCACCACCCCCACCCCCCAGCAGTGCAGGGGCAGCCTCCACCAGGCCCCCACTCATGTCTCCCACCACCCCCACCCCCCAGCCACCAGGGGCACCCTCCAACAGGCCCCACTCATGTCTACCACCACCCCCACCCCCCAGCAGTGCAGGGGCACCCTCCACCAGGCCCCCACTCATGTCTCCCACCACCCCCACCCCCCAGCCACCAGGGGCACCCTCCACCAGGGCCCCACTCATGTCTACCACCACCCCCAACCCCCAGCAGTGCAGGGGCAGCCTCCACCAGGCCCCCACTTATGTCTCCCACCACCCCCACCCCCCAGCATCCAGGGGCACCCTCCACCAGGCCCCCACTCATGTCTCCCACCACTCCCACCCCCCAGCAGTGCAGGAGGAGCCTCCACCAGGCCCCCACGCATGTCCCCTATCACCCCCACCCCCCAGCAGTGCAGAGGCAGCCTCCACCAGGCCCCCTCTCATGTCTACCACCACCTCCACCCCCCAGCATCCAGGGGCACCCTCCACCAGGCCCCCACTCATGTCCCCTATCACCCCCACCCCCCAGCAGTGCAGGGGCACCCTCCACCAGGCCCCCACTCATGTCTCCCACCACCGCCACCCTCCCAGCATCCAGGGGCACCCTCCACCAGGCCCCCACTCATGTCTACCATCACCCCCACCCCCCAGCCACCAGGGGCACCCTCCACCAGGCCCCCACTCATGTCTCCCACCACCCCCATCCCCCAGCATCCAGGGGCACCCTCCACCAGGCCCCCACTCGTGTCCCCTATCACCCCCAGCCCCCAGCAGTGCAGGGGCACCCTCCACCAGGCCCCCACTCATGTCTCCCACCACCCCCACCCCCCAGCAGTGCAGGGGCACCCTCCACCAGGCCCCCACACATATCTCCCACCACCCCCACCCCCCAGCAGTGCAGGGGCACCCTCCACAAGGCCCCCACTCATGTCTCCCTGCACCCCCACCCCCAGCAGTGCAGGGGCAGCCTCCACCAGGTCCCCCTCATGTCTCCTACCACCCCCACCCCCCAGCATCCAGGGGCACCCTCCACCAGGCCCCCACTCATGTCCAACTCATGTTTCCCACCACCCCCACCCCCCAGCAGTGCAGGGGCACCCTCCACAAGGCCCCCACTCATGTCTCCCTGCACCCCCACCCCCAGCAGTGCAAGGGCACCCTCCACCAGGCCCCCACTCATGTCTCCCACCACCCCACCCCACAGCATCCAGGGGCACCCTCCACCAGGCCCCCACTCATGTCCCCTATCACCCCACCCCCCCCAGCAGTGCAGGGGCACCCTCCACCAGGCCCCCACTCATGTCCCCTATCACCCCCACCACCCAGCAGTGCAGGGGCAGCCTCCACCAGGCCCCCACTCCTGTCTCCCACCACCCCTACCCCCACCCCCTAGCATCCGGGGGAACCCTCCACCAGGCCCCCACTCATGTCTACCATCACCCCCACCCCCCAGCCACCAGGGGCACCCTCCACCAGGCCCCCACTCATGTCTCCCACCACCCCCACCCCCCAGCATCCAGGGGCACCCTCCACCAGGGCCCCTCTCATGTCCCCTATCACCCTCACCCCCCAGCAGTGCAGGGGCACCCTCCACCAGGACCCCACTCATGTCTCCCACCACCCCCATCCCCCAGCAGTGCCTGGGTACCCTCCACCAGGCCCCCACTCATGTCTCCCACCACCCCACCCCCTCCACAAGGCCCCCACTCATGTCTCCATGCACCCCACCCCCCAGCAGTGCAGGGGCAGCCTCCACCAGGCCCCCACTCATGTCTCCCACCACCCCCACCCCCCAGCATCCAGGGGCACCTTCCACCAGGCCCCCACTCATGTCTCCCACCACCCCCACCCCCCAGCAGTGCAGGGGCACCCTCCATCAGGCCCCCACTCATGTCCAACTCATGTCTCCCACCACCCCCACCCCCCAACATCCAGGGGTACCCTCCACCAGGCCCCCACTCATGTCTCCCACCACCCCCACCCCCCAGCAGTGCCTGGGTACCCTCCACCAGGCCCCCACTTATGTCCAACTCATGTCTCCCACCACCCCCACCCCCCAGCCACCAGGGGCACCCTCCACCAGGCCCCCACTCATGTCTCCCACCACCCCCACCCCCCAGCATCCAGTGGCACCCTCCCCCAGGCCCCCACTCGTGTCCCCTATCATCCCCACTCCCAGCAGTGCAGGGGCACCCTCCACCAGGCCCCCACTCATGTCTCCCACCACCCCACCCCCCAGCAGTGCAGGGGTACCCTCCACCAGGCCCCAACTCATGTCCAACTCATGTCTACCATCACCCCCACCCCCCAGCAGTGCAGGGGCACCCTCCACCAGGCCCCCACTCATGTCTCCCACCACCCCTACCCCCACCCCCCAGCAGTGCAGGGGAACCCTCCACCAGGCCCCCACTCATGTCTACCATCAACCCCACCCCCCAGCCACCAGGGGCACCCTGCACCAGGCCCCCACTCATGTCTCCCACCACCCCCACCCCCCAGAATCCAGGGGCACCCTCCACCAGGCCCCCTCTCATGTCCCCTATTACCCCCACCCCCCAGCAGTGCAGGGGCACCCTCCACCAGGCCCCCACTCATGTCTCCCACCACCCCATCCCCCAGCAGTGCCTGGGCACCCTCCACCAGGCCCCCACTCATGTCTCCCACCACCCCCACCCCCTCCACAAGGCCCCCACTCATGTCTCCCTGCACCCCACCCCCCAGCAGTGCAGGGGCAGCCTCCACCAGGCCCCCACTCATGTCTCCCACCACCCCCAACCCCCAGCATCCAGGGGCACCCTCCACCAGGCCCCCACTCATCTCTCCCATCACCCCCACCCCCCAGCAGTGCAGGGGCACCCTCCACCAGGCCCCCACTCATGTACAACTCATGTCTCCCACCACCCCCACCCCCCACATCCAGGGGCACCCTCCACCAGGCCCCCACTCATGTCCAACTCATGTCTCCCACCACCCCCACCCCCCAGCAGTGCAGGGGCAGCCTCCACCAGGCCCCCACTCATGTCTCCCACCACCCCCACCCCCCATCCACCAGGGGCACCCTCCAACAGGCCCCCACTCATGTCTACCACCACCCCCACCCCCCAGCAGTGCAGGGGCACCCTCTACCAGGCCCCCACTCATGTCTCCCACCACCCCCACCCCCAGCCACCAGGGGCACCCTCCACCAGGCCCCCACTCATGTCTACCACCACCCCCACCCCCCAGCAGTGCAGGGGCAGCCTCCACCAGGCCCCCACTCATGTCTCCCACCACCCCACCCCCCCCGCATCCAGGGGCACCCTCCACCAGGCCCCCACTCATGTCTCCCACCACCGCCACCCCCCAGCAGTGCAGGAGCACCCTCCACCAGGCCCCCACTCATGTCTCCCACCACCCCCACCCCCCAGCAGTGCAGGGGCAGCCTCCACCAGGCCCCCACTCATGTCCCCTATCGCCCCCACCCCCCAGCAGTGCAGGGGCAGCCTACACCAGGACCCCTCTCATGTCTACCACCACCTCCACCCCCCAGCATCCAGGGGCACCCTCCACCAGGCCCCCACTCATGTCCAACTCATGTCTACCATCACCCCGACCCCCCAGCAGTGCAGGGGCACCCTCCACCAGGCCCCCACTCATGTCTCCCACCACCCCCACCCCCCAGCATCCAGGGGCAACCTCCACCAGGCCCCCACTCATGTATCCCACCACCCCCACCCCCAGCATCCAGGGGCACCCTTCACCAGGCCCCCACTCATGTCCCATATCACCCCACCCCCCAGCAGTGCAGGGTCACCCTCCACCAGGCCCCCACTCATGTCCCCTATCACCCCCACCCCCCAGCAGTGCAGGGGCACCCTCCACCAGGCCCCCACTCATGTCTCCCACCACCCCCACACCCCCAGCATCCAGGGGCATCCTCCACCAGGCCCCCACTCATGTCTACCATCACCCCCACCCCCCAGCCACCAGGGGCACCCTCCACCAGGCCCCCACTCATGTCTCCCACCACCCCCACCCCCCAGCAGTGCAGGGGCACCCTCCACCAGGCCCCCACACATTTCTCCCACCACCCCCACCCCCCAGCAGTGCAGGGGCACCCTCCACAAGGCCCCCACTCATGTCTCCCTGCACCCCCACCCCCAATAGTGCAGGGGCAGCCTCCACCAGGCCCCCACTCATGTCTCCTACCACCCCCACCCCCCAGCATCCAGGGGCACCCTCCACCAGGCCCCCACTCATGTCCAACACATGTCTCCCACCACCCCCACCCCCAGCAGTGCAGGGGCAGCCTCCACCAGGCCCCCACTCATGTCTAACACCACCCCCACCCCCCAGCAGTGCAGGGGCACTCTCCACCAGGGCCCCACTCATGTCTCCCACCACCCCCACCCCCAGCCACCAGGGGCACCCTCCACCAGGCCCCCACTCATGTCTACCACCACCCCCACCCCCTAGCAGTGCAGGGGCAGCCTCCACCAGGCCCCCACTCATGTCTCCCACGACCCCCAACCGGCAGCATCCAGGGGCACCCTCCACCAGGCCCCCACTCATGTCTCCCACCACCCCCACCCCCAGCAGTGCAGGGGCACCCTCCACCAGGCCCCCACTCATGTCTACGATCACCCCCACCCCCCAGCAGTGCAGGGGCATCCTCCACCAGGCCCCACTCATGTTTCCCACCACCCCCACCCCCCAGCATCCAGGGGCACCCTCCACCAGGCCCCCACTCATGTCTCCCACCACCCCTACCCCCCAGCAGTGCAGGAGCAGCCTCCACCAGTCCCCCACTCATGTCCCCTATCACCCCCACCCCCCAGCAGTGCAGGGGCAGCCTCCACCAGGCCCCCACTCATGTCCAACTCATGTCTACCATCACCCCCACTCCCCAGCAGTGCAGGGGCACCCACCACCAGGCCCCCACTCATGTCTCCCACCACCCCCACCCCCCAGCATCCAGGGGCACCCTCCACCAGACCCCCACTCATGTCTACCATCACGCCCACCCCCCAGCCACCAGGGGCACCCTCCACCAGGCCCCCACTCATGTCTCCCACCACCCCCACCCCCCAGCATCCAGGGGCACCCTCCACCAGGCCCCCACTCATGTCCCCTATCACCCCCACACCCCAGCAGTGCAGAGGCAGCCTCCACCAGGCCCCCACTCATGTCTACCACCACCCCCACCCCCAGCATCCAGGGGCACCCTCCACCAGGCCCCCACTCATGTCCAACTCATGTCTACCATCACCCCCACCCCCCAGCCTCCAGGGGCACGCTCCACCAGGCCCCCACTCATGTCTACCATCACCCCACCCCCCAGCCACCAGGGGAACCCTCCACCAGGCCCCCACTCATGTCTCCCACCACCCCCACCCCCTGCATCCAGGGGCACCCTCCACCAGGCCCCCACTCATGTCCCCTATCACCCCCAGCAGTGCAGGGGCAGCCTCCACCAGGCCCCCACTCATGTCTACCACTATCCCCACCCCCCAGTATCCAGGGGCACCCTCTCATGTCCAACTCATGTCTACCATCACCCCCACCTCCCAGCCTCCAGGGGCACCCTCCACCAGGCCCCCACTCATGTCTACCACCACCCCCACCCCCCAGCATCCAGGGGCACCCTCCACCAGGCCCCCACTCATGTCTCCCACCACCCCTACCCCCCAGCAGTGCAGGAGCAGCCTCCACCAGTCCCCCACTCATGTCCCCTATCACCCCCACCCCCCAGCAGTGCAGGGGCAGCCTCCACCAGGCCCCCACTCATGTCCAACTCATGTCTACCATCACCCCCACTCCCCAGCAGTGCAGGGGCACCCACCACCAGGCCCCCACTCATGTCTCCCACCACCCCCACCCCCCAGCATCCAGGGGCACCCTCCACCAGACCCCCACTCATGTCTACCATCACGCCCACCCCCCAGCCACCAGGGGCACCCTCCACCAGGCCCCCACTCATGTCTCCCACCACCCCACCCCCCAGCATCCAGGGGCACCCTCCACCAGGCCCCCACTCATGTCCCCTATCACCCCCACACCCCAGCAGTGCAGGGGCAGCCTCCACCAGGCCCCCACTCATGTCTACCACCACCCCCACCCCCAGCATCCAGGGGCACCCTCCACCAGGCCCCCACTCATGTCCAACTCATGTCTACCATCACCCCCACCCCCCAGCCTCCAGGGGCACGCTCCACCAGGCCCCCACTCATGTCTACCATCACCCCACCCCCCAGCCACCAGGGGAACCCTCCACCAGGCCCCCACTCATGTCTCCCACCACCCCCACCCCCCTGCATCCAGGGGCACCCTCCACCAGGCCCCCACTCATGTCCCCTATCACCCCCAGCAGTGCAGGGGCAGCCTCCACCAGGCCCCCACTCATGTCTACCACTATCCCCACCCCCCAGTATCCAGGGGCACCCTCTCATGTCCAACTCATGTCTACCATCACCCCCACCTCCCAGCCTCCAGGGGCACCCTCCACCAGGCCCCCACTCATGTCTACCATCACCCCCACCCCCCAGCCACCAGGGGCACCCTCCACCAGGCCCCCACTCATGTCTCCCACCACCCCCACCCCCCAGCCACCAGGGGCACCCTCCACCAGGCCCCCACTCATGTCTACCACCACCCCCACCCCCTAGCAGTGCAGGGGCAGCCTCCACCAAGCCCCCACTCATGTCTCCCACCACCCCCAACCCCCAGCATCCAGGGGCACCCTCCACCAGGCCCCCACTCATGTCTCCCACCACCCCCACCCCCAGCAGTGCAGGGGCACCCTCCACCAGGCCCCCACTCATGTCTACCATCACCCCCACCCCCCAGCAGTGCAGGGGCAGCCTCCACCAGGCCCCCACTCATGTTTCCCACCACCCCCACCCCCCAGCATCCAGGGGCACCCTCCACCAGGCCCCCACTCATGTCTCCCACCACCCCTACCCCCCAGCAGTGCAGGAGCAGCCTCCACAGGGCCCCCACTCAAGTCCCCTATCACCCCCACCCCCCAGCAGTGCAGGGGCAGCCTCCACCAGGCCCCCACTCATGTCTACCACCACCCCCACCCCGCAGCATCCAGGGGCACCCTCCACCAGGCCCCCACTCATGTCCAACTCATGTCTACCATCACCCCCACTCCCCAGCAGTGCAGGGGCACCCTCCACCAGGCCCCCACTCATGTCTCCCACCACCCCCACCCCCTAGCATCCAGGGGCACCCTCCACCAGGCCCCCACTCGTGTCTACCATCACCCCCACCCCCAGCAGTGCAGGTGCAGCCTCCACCAGGCCCCCACTCATGTCCCCTATCACCCCCACCCCCCAGCAGTGCAGGGGCAGCCTCCACCAGGCCCCCACTCATGTCTACCACCACCCCCACCCCGCAGCATCCAGGGGCACCCTCCACCAGGCCCCCACTCATGTCCAACACATGTCTACCATCACCCCCACTCCCCAGCAGTGCAGGGGCACCCTCCATCAGGCCCCCACTCATGTCTCCCACCACCCCCACCCCCCAGCATCCAGGGGCACCCTCCACCAGACCCCCACTCATGTCTACCATCACGCCCACCCCCCAGCCACCAGGGGCACGCTCCACCAGGCCCCCACTCATGTCTCCCACCACCCCCCAGCATCCAGGGGCACCCTCCACCAGGCCCCCACTCATGTCTACCACCACCCCCACCCCCCAGCATCCAGGGGCACCCTCCACCAGGCCCCCACTCATGTCCCCTATCACCCCCACACCCCAGCAGTGCAGGGGCAGCCTCCACCAGGCCCCCACTCATGTCTCCTACCACCCCCACCCCCCAGCATCCAGGGGCACCCTCCACCAGGCCCCCACTCATGTCCAACTCATGTTTCCCACCACCCCCACCCCCCAGCATCCAGGGGCACCCTCCACCAGGCCCCCACTCATGTCCAACACATGTCTCCCACCACCCCCACCCCCAGCAGTGCAGGGGCAGCCTCCACCAGGCCCCCACTCATGTCTCCCACCACCCCCACCCCCAGCCACCAGGGGCACCCTCCACCAGGCCCCCACTCATGTCTAACACCACCCCCACCCCCCAGCAGTGCAGGGGCACTCTCCACCAGGGCCCCACTCATGTCTCCCACCACCCCCACCCCCAGCCACCAGGGGCACCCTCCACCAGGCCCCGACTCATGTCTACCACCACCCCCACCCCTAGCAGTGCAGGGGCAGCCTCCACCAGGCCCCCACTCATGTCTCCCACGACCCCCAACCGGCAGCATCCAGGGGCACCCTCCACCAGGCCCCCACTCATGTCTCCCACCACCCCCACCCCCAGCAGTGCAGGGGCACCCTCCACCAGGCCCCCACTCATGTCTACGATCACCCCCACCCCCCAGCAGTGCAGGGGCATCCTCCACCAGGCCCCACTCATGTTTCCCACCACCCCCACCCCCCAGCATCCAGGGGCACCCTCCACCAGGCCCCCACTCATGTCTCCCACCACCCCTACCCCCCAGCAGTGCAGGAGCAGCCTCCACCAGTCCCCCACTCATGTCCCCTATCACCCCCACCCCCCAGCAGTGCAGGGGCAGCCTCCACCAGGCCCCCACTCATGTCCAACTCATGTCTACCATCACCCCCACTCCCCAGCAGTGCAGGGGCACCCACCACCAGGCCCCCACTCATGTCTCCCACCACCCCCACCCCCCAGCATCCAGGGGCACCCTCCACCAGACCCCCACTCATGTCTACCATCACGCCCACCCCCCAGCCACCAGGGGCACCCTCCACCAGGCCCCCACTCATGTCTCCCACCACCCCCACCCCCCAGCATCCAGGGGCACCCTCCACCAGGCCCCCACTCATGTCCCCTATCACCCCCACACCCCAGCAGTGCAGGGGCAGCCTCCACCAGGCCCCCACTCATGTCTACCACCACCCCCACCCCCAGCATCCAGGGGCACCCTCCACCAGGCCCCCACTCATGTCCAACTCATGTCTACCATCACCCCCACCCCCCAGCCTCCAGGGGCACGCTCCACCAGGCCCCCACTCATGTCTACCATCACCCCACCCCCCAGCCACCAGGGGAACCCTCCACCAGGCCCCCACTCATTTCTCCCACCACCCCCACCCCCCTGCATCCAGGGGCACCCTCCACCAGGCCCCCACTCATGTCCCCTATCACCCCCAGCAGTGCAGGGGCAGCCTCCACCAGGCCCCCACTCATGTCTACCACTATCCCCACCCCCCAGCATCCAGGGGCACCCTCTCATGTCCAACTCATGTCTACCATCACCCCCACCTCCCAGCCTCCAGGGGCACCCTCCACCAGGCCCCCACTCATGTCTACCATCACCCCCACCCCCCAGCCACCAGGGGCACCCTCCACCAGGCCCCCACTCATGTCTCCCACCACCCCCACCCCCCAGCCACCAGGGGCACCCTCCACCAGGCCCCCACTCATGTCTACCACCACCCCCACCCCCTAGCAGTGCAGGGGCAGCCTCCACCAAGCCCCCACTCATGTCTCCCACCACCCCCAACCCCCAGCATCCAGGGGCACCCTCCACCAGGCCCCCACTCATGTCTCCCACCACCCCCGCCCCAGCAGTGCAGGGGCACCCTCCACCAGGCCCCCACTCATGTCTACCATCACCCCCACCCCCCAGCAGTGCAGGGGCAGCCTCCACCAGGCCCCCACTCATGTTTCCCACCACCCCCACCCCCCAGCATCCAGGGGCACCCTCCACCAGGCCCCCACTCATGTCTCCCACCACCCCTACCCCCCAGCAGTGCAGGAGCAGCCTCCACAGGGCCCCCACTCAAGTCCCCTATCACCCCCACCCCCCAGCAGTGCAGGGGCAGCCTCCACCAGGCCCCCACTCATGTCTACCACCACCCCCACCCCGCAGCATCCAGGGGCACCCTCCACCAGGCCCCCACTCATGTCCAACTCATGTCTACCATCACCCCCACTCCCCAGCAGTGCAGGGGCACCCTCCACCAGGCCCCCACTCATGTCTCCCACCACCCCCACCCCCCAGCATCCAGGGGCACCCTCCACCAGGCCCCCACTCGTGTCTACCATCACCCCCACCCCCAGCAGTGCAGGTGCAGCCTCCACCAGGCCCCCACTCATGTCCCCTATCACCCCCACCCCCCAGCAGTGCAGGGGCAGCCTCCACCAGGCCCCCACTCATGTCTACCACCACCCCCACCCCGCAGCATCCAGGGGCACCCTCCACCAGGCCCCCACTCATGTCCAACTCATGTCTACCATCACCCCCACTCCCCAGCAGTGCAGGGGCACCCTCCACCAGGCCCCCACTCATGTCTCCCACCACCCCCACCCCCCAGCATCCAGGGGCACCCTCCACCAGGCCCCCACTCGTGTCTACCATCACCCCCACCCCCAGCAGTGCAGGTGCAGCCTCCACCAGGCCCCCACTCATGTCCCCTATCACCCCCACCCCCCAGCAGTGCAGGGGCAGCCTCCACCAGGCCCCCACTCATGTCTACCACCACCCCCACCCCGCAGCATCCAGGGGCACCCTCCACCAGGCCCCCACTCATGTCCAACACATGTCTACCATCACCCCCACTCCCCAGCAGTGCAGGGGCACCCTCCATCAGGCCCCCACTCATGTCTCCCACCACCCCCACCCCCCAGCATCCAGGGGCACCCTCCACCAGACCCCCACTCATGTCTACCATCACGCCCACCCCCCAGCCACCAGGGGCACGCTCCACCAGGCCCCCACTCATGTCTCCCACCACCCCCCAGCATCCAGGGGCACCCTCCACCAGGCCCCCACTCATGTCTACCACCACCCCCACCCCCCAGCATCCAGGGGCACCCTCCACCAGGCCCCCACTCATGTCCCCTATCACCCCCACACCCCAGCAGTGCAGGGGCAGCCTCCACCAGGCCCCCACTCATGTCTCCTACCACCCCCACCCCCCAGCATCCAGGGGCACCCTCCACCAGGCCCTCATTCATGTCCAACTCATGTATCCCACCACCCCCACCCTCCAAGCATCCAGGGGCACCCTTCACCAGGCCCCCACTCATGTCTACCATCACCCCCACCCCCCAGCCACCAGGGGCAGCCTCCACCAGGCCCCCACTCATGTCTCCCACCACCCCCACCCCCCAGCATCCAGGGGCACCCTCCACCAGGCCCCCACTCGTGTCCCCTATCAACCCCACCCCCCAGCAGTGCAGGGGCACCCTCCACCAGGCCCCCACTCATGTCTCCCATCACCCCCACCCCCAGCAGTGCAGGGGCACCCTCCACCAGGCCCCCACTCATGTCTCCCACCACCCCCACCCCCCAGCAGTGCAGGGGCACCCTCCACAAGGCCCCCACTCATGTCTCCGTGCACCCCCACCCCCAGCAGTGCAGGGGCAGCCTCCACCAGGCCCCCACTCATGTCTCCTACCACCCCCACCCCCCAGCATCCAGGGGCACCCTCCACCAGGCCCTCATTCATGTCCAACTCATGTATCCCACCACCCCCACCCCCCAGCATCCAGGGGCATCCTCCACCAGGCCCCCCCTCATGTCCAACACATGTCTCCCACCACCCCCACCCCCAGCAGTGCAGGGGCAGCCTCCACCAGGCCCCCACTCATATCTCCTAACACCCCCACCCCCCAGCCACCAGGGGCACCCTCCACCAGGCCCCCACTCATGTCTAACACCACCCCCACCCCTCAGCAGTGCAGGGGCACCCCCCACCAGGCCCCCACTCATGTCTCCCACCACCTCCACCCCCCAGCCACCAGGGGCACCCTCCAACAGGCCCCCACTCATGTCTACCACCACCCCCACCCCCCAGCAGTGCAGGGGCAGCCTTCACCAGGCCCCCACTCATGTCTCCCACCACCCCCACCCCCCAGCATCCAGGGGCACCCTCCACCAGGCCCCCTCTCATGTCCCCTATCACCCCCACCCCCCCGCAGTGCAGGGGCATCCTTCACCAGGCCCCCACTCATGTCTCCCACCACCCCCATCACCCAGCAGTGCCTGGGCACCCTCCACCAGGCCCCCACTCATGTCTCCCACCACACCACCCCCTCCACAAGGCCCCCACTCATGTCTCCCTGCACCGCACCCCCCAGCAGTGCAGGGGAAGCCTCCACCAGGCCCCCACTCATGTCTCCCACCACCCCCACCCCCCAGCATCCAGGGGCACCTTCCACCAGGCCTCCACTCATGTCTCCCACCACCCTACCCCCCAGCAGTGCAGGGGCACCCTCCATCAGGCCCCCACTCATGTCCAACTCATGTCTCCCACCACCCCCACCCCCCAACACCCAGGGGTACCCTCCACCAGGCCCCCACTCATGTCCAACTCATGTCTCCCACCACCTGCACCCCCCAGCAGTGCAGGGGCAGCCTCCACCAGGCCCCCACTCATGTCTCCCACCACCCCCACCCACCAGCCACCAGGGGCACCCTCCAACAGGCCCCACTCATGTCTACCACCACCCCCACCCCCCAGCAGTGCAGGGGCACCCTCCACCAGGCCCCCACTCATGTCTCCCACCACCCCCACCCCCCAGCCACCAGGGGCACCCTCCACCAGGGCCCCACTCATGTCTACCACCACCCCCAACCCCCAGCAGTGCAGGGGCAGCCTCCACCAGGCCCCCGCTTATGTCTCCCACCACCCCCACCCCCCAGCATCCAGGGGCACCCTCCACCAGGCCCCCACTCATGTCTCCCACCACTCCCACCCCCCCAGCAGTGCAGGAGGAGCCTCCACCAGGCCCCCACGCATGTCCCCTATCACCCCCACCCCCCAGCAGTGCAGGGGCAGCCTCCACCAGGCCCCCTCTCATGTCTACCACCACCTCCACCCCCCAGCATCCAGGAGCACCCTCCACCAGTCCCCCACTCATGTCCAACTCATGTCTACCATCACCCCCACCCCCCAGCAGTGCAGGGGCACCCTCCACCAGGCCCCCACTCATGTCTCCCACCACCCCCACACCCTCAGCATCCAGGGGCACCCTCCACCAGGCCCCCACTCATGTCTACCATCACCCCCACCCCCAGCCACCAGGGGCACCCTCCACCAGGCCCCCACTCATGTCATCCCACCACCCCCACCCCCCAGCATCCAGGGGCACCCTCCACCAGGCCCCCACTCATGTCCCCTATCACCCCACCCCCCAGCAGTGCTGGGGCACCCTCCACCAGGCCCCCACTCATGTCCCCTATCACCCCCACCCCCCAGCAGTGGAGGGGCACCCTCCACCAGGCCCCCACTCATGTCTCCCACCACCGCCACCCCCCCCAGCATCCAGGGGCACCCTCCACCAGGCCCCCACTCATGTCTACCATCACCCCCACCCCCCAGCCACCAGGGGCACCCTCCACCAGGCCCCCACTCATGTCTCCCACCACCCCCATCCCCCAGCATCCAAGGGCACCCTCCACCAGGCCCCCACTCGTGTCCCCTATCACCCCCACCCCCCAGCAGTGCAGGGGCACCCTCCACCAGGCCCCCACTTATGTCTCCCACCACCCCCACCACCCAGCAGTGCAGGGGCACCCTCCACCAGGCCCCCACACATATCTCCCACCACCCCCACCCCCCAGCAGTGCAGGGGCACCCTCCACAAGGCCCCCACTCATGTCTCCCTGCACCCCGACCCCCAGCAGTGCAGGGGCAGCCTCCACTAGGCCCCCACTCATGTCTCCTACCACCCCCACCCCCCAGCATCCAGGGGCACCCTCCACCAGGCCCCCACTCATATCCAACTCATGTTTCCCACCACCCCCACCCCCCAGCAGTGCAGGGGCACCCTCCACAAGGCCCCCACTCATGTCTCCCTGCACCCCCACCCCCAGCAGTGAAGGGGCACCCTCCACCAGGCCCCCACTCATGTCTCCCACCACCCCACCCCCCAGCATCCAGGGGCACCCTCCACCAGGCCCCCACTCATGTCCCCTATCACCGCCACCACCCAGCAGTACAGGGGCACCCTCCACCAGGCCCCCACTCATGTCTCCCACCACCCCCCCCCTCCCAGCATCCAGGGGCACCCTCCACCAGGCCCCCATTCATGTCTACCATCACCACCACCCCCCAGCCACCAGGGGCACCCTCCACCAGGCCCCCACTCATGTCTCCCACCACCCCCACCCCCCAGCATCCAGGGGCACCCTCCACCAGGCCCCCACTCGTGTCCCCTATCACCCCCACCCCCAGCAGTGCAGGGGCACCCTCCACCAGGCCCCCACTCATGTCTCCCACCACCCCACCCCCCAGCAGTGCAGGGGCACCCTCCACCAGGCCCCCACTCGTGTCCCCTATCACCCCACCCCCCAGCAGTGCAGGGGCACCCTCCACCCGGCCCCCACTCATGTCCCCTATCACCCCACCCCCCAGCAGTGCAGGGGCACCCTCCACCAGGCCCCCACTCATGTCCCCTATCACCCCCACCCCCCAGCAGTGCAGGGGCACCCTCCACCAGGCCCCCACTCATGTCTCCCACCACCCCCACCCTCCAAGCATCCAGGGGCACCCTTCACCAGGCCCCCACTCATGTCTACCATTCACCCCCACCCCCCAGCCACCAGGGGCAGCCTCCACCAGGCCCCCACTCATGTCTCCCACCACCCCCACCCCCCAGCATCCAGGGGCACCCTCCACCAGGCCCCCACTCGTGTCCCCTATCAACCCCACCCCCCAGCAGTGCAGGGGCACCCTCCACCAGGCCCCCACTCATGTCTCCCATCACCCCCACCCCCAGCAGTGCAGGGGCACCCTCCACCAGGCCCCCACTCATGTCTCCCACCACCCCCACCCCCCAGCAGTGCAGGGGCACCCTCCACAAGGCCCCCACTCATGTCTCAGTGCACCCCCACCCCCAGCAGTGCAGGGGCAGCCTCCACCAGGCCCCCACTCATGTCTCCTACCACCCCCACCCCCCAGCATCCAGGGGCACCCTCCACCAGGCCCTCATTCATGTCCAACTCATGTATCCCACCACCCCCACCCCCCAGCATCCAGGGGCATCCTCCACCAGGCCCCCCCTCATGTCCAACACATGTCTCCCACCACCCCTACCCCCAGCAGTGCAGGGGCAGCCTCCACCAGGCCCCCACTCATATCTCCTAACACCCCCACCCCCCAGCCACCAGGGGCACCCTCCACCAGGCCCCCACTCATGTCTAACACCACCCCCACCCCTCAGCAGTGCAGGGGCACCCCCCACCAGGCCCCCACTCATGTCTCCCACCACCTCCACCCCCCAGCCACCAGGGGCACCCTCCAACAGGCCCCCACTCATGTCTACCACCACCCCCACCCCCCAGCAGTGCAGGGGCAGCCTCCACCAGGCCCCCACTCATGTCTCCCACCACCCCCACCCCCCAGCAGTGCAGGGGCACCCTCCACCAGGCCCCCACTCATGTCTACCATCACCCCCACCCCCCAGCAGTGCAGGGGCAGCCTACACCAGGCCCCCACTCATATCTCCCACCACCCCCACCCCCCAGCATCCAGGGGCACCCTCCACCAGGCCCCCACTCATGTCTCCCACCACCCCTACCCCCCAGTAGTGCAGGAGCAGCCTCCACCAGGCCCCCACTCATGTCCCCTATCACCCCCACCCCCCAGCAGTGCCGGGGCAGCCTCCACCAGGCCCCCACTCATGTCTACCACCACCCCCACACCCCAGCATCCAGGGGCACCCTCCACCAGGCCCCCACTCATGTCCAACTCATGTCTACCATCACCCCCACCCCCCAGCAGACAGGTGCACCCTCCACCAGTCCCCCACTCATGTCCCCTTTCACCCCCACCCCCCAGCAGTGCAGGGGCAGCCTCCACCAGGCCCCCACTCATGTTTACCACCACCCCCACCCCCCAGAATCCAGGGGAACCCTCCACGAGGCCCCCACTCATGTCCAACTCATGTCTACTATCACCCCCACCCCCCAGCAGTGCAGGGGCACCCTCCACCAGGCCCCCACTCATGTCTTCCACCACCTCCATCCCCCAGCCTCCAGGGGCACCCTCCACCAGGCCCCCACTCATGTCTACCATCACCCCCACCCCCCAGCCACCAGGGGCACCCTCCACCAGGCCCCCACTCATGTCTCCCACCACCCCCACCCCCCAGCATCCAGGGGCACCCTCCACCAGGCCCCCACTCATGTCCCCTATCACCCCCACCACCCAGCAGTGCAGGGGCACCCTCCACCAGGCCCCCACTCATGTCTCCCACCACCCCCACCCCCCAGCATCCAGGGGCACCCTCCACCAGGCCCCCACTCATGTCTACCATCACCCCCACCCCCCAGCCACCAGGGGCACCCTCCACCAGGCCTCCACTCATGTCTCCCACCACCCCCACCCCCCAGCATCCAGGGGCACCCTCCCCCAGGCCCCCACTCGTGTCCCCTATCATCCCCACCCCCAGCAGTGCAGGGGCACCCTCCACCAGGCCCCCACTCATGTCTCCCACCACCCCCATCCCCCAGCAGTGCCTGGGTACCCTCCACCAGGCCCCCACTCATGTCTCCCACCACCCCACCCCCTCCACAAGGCCCCCACTCATGTCTCCATGCACCCCACCCCCCAGCAGTGCAGGGGCAGCCTCCACCAGGCCCCCACTCATGTCTCCCACCACCCCCACCCCCCAGCATCCAGGGGCACCTTCCACCAGGCCCCCACTCATGTCTCCCATCACCCCCACCCCCCAGCAGTGCAGGGGCACCCTCCATCAGGCCCCCACTCATGTCCAACTCATGTCTCCCACCACCCCCACCCCCCAACATCCAGGGGTACCCTCCACCAGGCCCCCACTCATGTCCAACTCATGTCTCCCCACCACCCCCACCCCCCAGCAGTGCAGGGGCAGCCTCCACCAGGCCCCCACTCATGTCTCCACCACCCCCACCCCCCAGCCACCAGGGGCACCCTCCAACAGGCCCCACTCATGTCTACCACCACCCCCACCCCCCAGCAGTGCAGGGGCACCCTCCACCAGGCCCCCACTCATGTCTCCCACCACCCCCACCCCCCAGCCACCAGGGGCACCCTCCACCAGGGCCCCACTCATGTCTACCACCACCCCCAACCCCCAGCAGTGCAGGGGCAGCCTCCACCAGGCCCCCACTTATGTCTCCCACCACCCCCACCCCCCAGCATCCAGGGGCACCCTCCACCAGGCCCCCACTCATGTCTCCCACCACTCCCACCCCCCAGCAGTGCAGGAGGAGCCTCCACCAGGCCCCCACGCATGTCCCCTATCACCCCCACCCCCCAGCAGTGCAGAGGCAGCCTCCACCAGGCCCCCTCTCATGTCTACCACCACCTCCACCCCCAGCATCCAGGGGCACCCTCCACCAGGCCCCACTCATGTCCCCTATCACCCCCACCCCCCAGCAGTGCAGGGGCACCCTCCACCAGGCCCCCACTCATGTCTCCCACCACCGCCACCCTCCCAGCATCCAGGGGCACCCTCCACCAGGCCCCCACTCACATGTCTACCATCACCCCCACCCCCCAGCCACCAGGGGCACCCTCCACCAGGCCCCCACTCATGTCTCCCACCACCCCCATCCCCCAGCATCCAGGGGCACCCTCCACCAGGCCCCCACTCGTGTCCCCTATCACCCCCAGCCCCCAGCAGTGCAGGGGCACCCTCCACCAGGCCCCCACTCATGTCTCCCACCACCCCCACCCCCCAGCAGTGCAGGGGCACCCTCCACCAGGCCCCCACACATATCTCCCACCACCCCCACCCCCCAGCAGTGCAGGGGCACCCTCCACAAGGCCCCCACTCATGTCTCCCTGCACCCCCACCCCCAGCAGTGCAGGGGCAGCCTCCACCAGGTCCCCCTCATGTCTCCTACCACCCCCACCCCCCAGCATCCAGGGGCACCCTCCACCAGGCCCCCACTCATGTCCAACTCATGTTTCCCACCACCCCCACCCCCCAGCAGTGCAGGGGCACCCTCCACAAGGCCCCCACTCATGTCTCCCTGCACCCCCACCCCCAGCAGTGCAAGGGCACCCTCCACCAGGCCCCCACTCATGTCTCCCACCACCCCACCCCACAGCATCCAGGGGCACCCTCCACCAGGCCCCCACTCATGTCCCCTATCACCCCACCCCCCCCAGCAGTGCAGGGGCACCCTCCACCAGGCCCCCACTCATGTCCCCTATCACCCCCACCACCCAGCAGTGCAGGGGCAGCCTCCACCAGGCCCCCACTCCTGTCTCCCACCACCCCTACCCCCACCCCCTAGCATCCGGGGGAACCCTCCACCAGGCCCCCACTCATGTCTACCATCACC
The DNA here is from genome assembly GCF_040938575.1 of Ambystoma mexicanum. Classification (NCBI taxonomy): domain Eukaryota; kingdom Metazoa; phylum Chordata; class Amphibia; order Caudata; family Ambystomatidae; genus Ambystoma; species Ambystoma mexicanum. Next base: position 469,685,885 of record NC_090934.1, read on the forward strand.
CCCACCCCCCAGCCACCAGGGGCACCCTCCACCAGGCCCCCACTCATGTCTCCCACCACCCCCACCCCCCAGCATCCAGGGGCACCCTCCACCAGGGCCCCTCTCATGTCCCCTATCACCCTCACCCCCCAGCAGTGCAGGGGCACCCTCCACCAGGACCCCACTCATGTCTCCCACCACCCCCATCCCCCAGCAGTGCCTGGGTACCCTCCACCAGGCCCCCACTCATGTCTCCCACCACCCCACCCCCTCCACAAGGCCCCCACTCATGTCTCCATGCACCCCACCCCCCAGCAGTGCAGGGGCAGCCTCCACCAGGCCCCCACTCATGTCTCCCACCACCCCCACCCCCCAGCATCCAGGGGCACCTTCCACCAGGCCCCCACTCATGTCTCCCACCACCCCCACCCCCCAGCAGTGCAGGGGCACCCTCCATCAGGCCCCCACTCATGTCCAACTCATGTCTCCCACCACCCCCACCCCCCAACATCCAGGGGTACCCTCCACCAGGCCCCCACTCATGTCTCCCACCACCCCCACCCCCCAGCAGTGCCTGGGTACCCTCCACCAGGCCCCCACTTATGTCCAACTCATGTCTCCCACCACCCCCACCCCCCAGCCACCAGGGGCACCCTCCACCAGGCCCCCACTCATGTCTCCCACCACCCCCACCCCCCAGCATCCAGTGGCACCCTCCCCCAGGCCCCCACTCGTGTCCCCTATCATCCCCACTCCCAGCAGTGCAGGGGCACCCTCCACCAGGCCCCCACTCATGTCTCCCACCACCCCACCCCCCAGCAGTGCAGGGGTACCCTCCACCAGGCCCCAACTCATGTCCAACTCATGTCTACCATCACCCCCACCCCCCAGCAGTGCAGGGGCACCCTCCACCAGGCCCCCACTCATGTCTCCCACCACCCCTACCCCCACCCCCCAGCAGTGCAGGGGAACCCTCCACCAGGCCCCCACTCATGTCTACCATCAACCCCACCCCCCAGCCACCAGGGGCACCCTGCACCAGGCCCCCACTCATGTCTCCCACCACCCCCACCCCCCAGAATCCAGGGGCACCCTCCACCAGGCCCCCTCTCATGTCCCCTATTACCCCCACCCCCCAGCAGTGCAGGGGCACCCTCCACCAGGCCCCCACTCATGTCTCCCACCACCCCATCCCCCAGCAGTGCCTGGGCACCCTCCACCAGGCCCCCACTCATGTCTCCCACCACCCCCACCCCCTCCACAAGGCCCCCACTCATGTCTCCCTGCACCCCACCCCCCAGCAGTGCAGGGGCAGCCTCCACCAGGCCCCCACTCATGTCTCCCACCACCCCCAACCCCCAGCATCCAGGGGCACCCTCCACCAGGCCCCCACTCATCTCTCCCATCACCCCCACCCCCCAGCAGTGCAGGGGCACCCTCCACCAGGCCCCCACTCATGTACAACTCATGTCTCCCACCACCCCCACCCCCCACATCCAGGGGCACCCTCCACCAGGCCCCCACTCATGTCCAACTCATGTCTCCCACCACCCCCACCCCCCAGCAGTGCAGGGGCAGCCTCCACCAGGCCCCCACTCATGTCTCCCACCACCCCCACCCCCCATCCACCAGGGGCACCCTCCAACAGGCCCCCACTCATGTCTACCACCACCCCCACCCCCCAGCAGTGCAGGGGCACCCTCTACCAGGCCCCCACTCATGTCTCCCACCACCCCCACCCCCAGCCACCAGGGGCACCCTCCACCAGGCCCCCACTCATGTCTACCACCACCCCCACCCCCCAGCAGTGCAGGGGCAGCCTCCACCAGGCCCCCACTCATGTCTCCCACCACCCCACCCCCCCCGCATCCAGGGGCACCCTCCACCAGGCCCCCACTCATGTCTCCCACCACCGCCACCCCCCAGCAGTGCAGGAGCACCCTCCACCAGGCCCCCACTCATGTCTCCCACCACCCCCACCCCCCAGCAGTGCAGGGGCAGCCTCCACCAGGCCCCCACTCATGTCCCCTATCGCCCCCACCCCCCAGCAGTGCAGGGGCAGCCTACACCAGGACCCCTCTCATGTCTACCACCACCTCCACCCCCCAGCATCCAGGGGCACCCTCCACCAGGCCCCCACTCATGTCCAACTCATGTCTACCATCACCCCGACCCCCCAGCAGTGCAGGGGCACCCTCCACCAGGCCCCCACTCATGTCTCCCACCACCCCCACCCCCCAGCATCCAGGGGCAACCTCCACCAGGCCCCCACTCATGTATCCCACCACCCCCACCCCCAGCATCCAGGGGCACCCTTCACCAGGCCCCCACTCATGTCCCATATCACCCCACCCCCCAGCAGTGCAGGGTCACCCTCCACCAGGCCCCCACTCATGTCCCCTATCACCCCCACCCCCCAGCAGTGCAGGGGCACCCTCCACCAGGCCCCCACTCATGTCTCCCACCACCCCCACACCCCCAGCATCCAGGGGCATCCTCCACCAGGCCCCCACTCATGTCTACCATCACCCCCACCCCCCAGCCACCAGGGGCACCCTCCACCAGGCCCCCACTCATGTCTCCCACCACCCCCACCCCCCAGCAGTGCAGGGGCACCCTCCACCAGGCCCCCACACATTTCTCCCACCACCCCCACCCCCCAGCAGTGCAGGGGCACCCTCCACAAGGCCCCCACTCATGTCTCCCTGCACCCCCACCCCCAATAGTGCAGGGGCAGCCTCCACCAGGCCCCCACTCATGTCTCCTACCACCCCCACCCCCCAGCATCCAGGGGCACCCTCCACCAGGCCCCCACTCATGTCCAACACATGTCTCCCACCACCCCCACCCCCAGCAGTGCAGGGGCAGCCTCCACCAGGCCCCCACTCATGTCTAACACCACCCCCACCCCCCAGCAGTGCAGGGGCACTCTCCACCAGGGCCCCACTCATGTCTCCCACCACCCCCACCCCCAGCCACCAGGGGCACCCTCCACCAGGCCCCCACTCATGTCTACCACCACCCCCACCCCCTAGCAGTGCAGGGGCAGCCTCCACCAGGCCCCCACTCATGTCTCCCACGACCCCCAACCGGCAGCATCCAGGGGCACCCTCCACCAGGCCCCCACTCATGTCTCCCACCACCCCCACCCCCAGCAGTGCAGGGGCACCCTCCACCAGGCCCCCACTCATGTCTACGATCACCCCCACCCCCCAGCAGTGCAGGGGCATCCTCCACCAGGCCCCACTCATGTTTCCCACCACCCCCACCCCCCAGCATCCAGGGGCACCCTCCACCAGGCCCCCACTCATGTCTCCCACCACCCCTACCCCCCAGCAGTGCAGGAGCAGCCTCCACCAGTCCCCCACTCATGTCCCCTATCACCCCCACCCCCCAGCAGTGCAGGGGCAGCCTCCACCAGGCCCCCACTCATGTCCAACTCATGTCTACCATCACCCCCACTCCCCAGCAGTGCAGGGGCACCCACCACCAGGCCCCCACTCATGTCTCCCACCACCCCCACCCCCCAGCATCCAGGGGCACCCTCCACCAGACCCCCACTCATGTCTACCATCACGCCCACCCCCCAGCCACCAGGGGCACCCTCCACCAGGCCCCCACTCATGTCTCCCACCACCCCCACCCCCCAGCATCCAGGGGCACCCTCCACCAGGCCCCCACTCATGTCCCCTATCACCCCCACACCCCAGCAGTGCAGAGGCAGCCTCCACCAGGCCCCCACTCATGTCTACCACCACCCCCACCCCCAGCATCCAGGGGCACCCTCCACCAGGCCCCCACTCATGTCCAACTCATGTCTACCATCACCCCCACCCCCCAGCCTCCAGGGGCACGCTCCACCAGGCCCCCACTCATGTCTACCATCACCCCACCCCCCAGCCACCAGGGGAACCCTCCACCAGGCCCCCACTCATGTCTCCCACCACCCCCACCCCCTGCATCCAGGGGCACCCTCCACCAGGCCCCCACTCATGTCCCCTATCACCCCCAGCAGTGCAGGGGCAGCCTCCACCAGGCCCCCACTCATGTCTACCACTATCCCCACCCCCCAGTATCCAGGGGCACCCTCTCATGTCCAACTCATGTCTACCATCACCCCCACCTCCCAGCCTCCAGGGGCACCCTCCACCAGGCCCCCACTCATGTCTACCACCACCCCCACCCCCCAGCATCCAGGGGCACCCTCCACCAGGCCCCCACTCATGTCTCCCACCACCCCTACCCCCCAGCAGTGCAGGAGCAGCCTCCACCAGTCCCCCACTCATGTCCCCTATCACCCCCACCCCCCAGCAGTGCAGGGGCAGCCTCCACCAGGCCCCCACTCATGTCCAACTCATGTCTACCATCACCCCCACTCCCCAGCAGTGCAGGGGCACCCACCACCAGGCCCCCACTCATGTCTCCCACCACCCCCACCCCCCAGCATCCAGGGGCACCCTCCACCAGACCCCCACTCATGTCTACCATCACGCCCACCCCCCAGCCACCAGGGGCACCCTCCACCAGGCCCCCACTCATGTCTCCCACCACCCCACCCCCCAGCATCCAGGGGCACCCTCCACCAGGCCCCCACTCATGTCCCCTATCACCCCCACACCCCAGCAGTGCAGGGGCAGCCTCCACCAGGCCCCCACTCATGTCTACCACCACCCCCACCCCCAGCATCCAGGGGCACCCTCCACCAGGCCCCCACTCATGTCCAACTCATGTCTACCATCACCCCCACCCCCCAGCCTCCAGGGGCACGCTCCACCAGGCCCCCACTCATGTCTACCATCACCCCACCCCCCAGCCACCAGGGGAACCCTCCACCAGGCCCCCACTCATGTCTCCCACCACCCCCACCCCCCTGCATCCAGGGGCACCCTCCACCAGGCCCCCACTCATGTCCCCTATCACCCCCAGCAGTGCAGGGGCAGCCTCCACCAGGCCCCCACTCATGTCTACCACTATCCCCACCCCCCAGTATCCAGGGGCACCCTCTCATGTCCAACTCATGTCTACCATCACCCCCACCTCCCAGCCTCCAGGGGCACCCTCCACCAGGCCCCCACTCATGTCTACCATCACCCCCACCCCCCAGCCACCAGGGGCACCCTCCACCAGGCCCCCACTCATGTCTCCCACCACCCCCACCCCCCAGCCACCAGGGGCACCCTCCACCAGGCCCCCACTCATGTCTACCACCACCCCCACCCCCTAGCAGTGCAGGGGCAGCCTCCACCAAGCCCCCACTCATGTCTCCCACCACCCCCAACCCCCAGCATCCAGGGGCACCCTCCACCAGGCCCCCACTCATGTCTCCCACCACCCCCACCCCCAGCAGTGCAGGGGCACCCTCCACCAGGCCCCCACTCATGTCTACCATCACCCCCACCCCCCAGCAGTGCAGGGGCAGCCTCCACCAGGCCCCCACTCATGTTTCCCACCACCCCCACCCCCCAGCATCCAGGGGCACCCTCCACCAGGCCCCCACTCATGTCTCCCACCACCCCTACCCCCCAGCAGTGCAGGAGCAGCCTCCACAGGGCCCCCACTCAAGTCCCCTATCACCCCCACCCCCCAGCAGTGCAGGGGCAGCCTCCACCAGGCCCCCACTCATGTCTACCACCACCCCCACCCCGCAGCATCCAGGGGCACCCTCCACCAGGCCCCCACTCATGTCCAACTCATGTCTACCATCACCCCCACTCCCCAGCAGTGCAGGGGCACCCTCCACCAGGCCCCCACTCATGTCTCCCACCACCCCCACCCCCCAGCATCCAGGGGCACCCTCCACCAGGCCCCCACTCGTGTCTACCATCACCCCCACCCCCAGCAGTGCAGGTGCAGCCTCCACCAGGCCCCCACTCATGTCCCCTATCACCCCCACCCCCCAGCAGTGCAGGGGCAGCCTCCACCAGGCCCCCACTCATGTCTACCACCACCCCCACCCCGCAGCATCCAGGGGCACCCTCCACCAGGCCCCCACTCATGTCCAACACATGTCTACCATCACCCCCACTCCCCAGCAGTGCAGGGGCACCCTCCATCAGGCCCCCACTCATGTCTCCCACCACCCCCACCCCCCAGCATCCAGGGGCACCCTCCACCAGACCCCCACTCATGTCTACCATCACGCCCACCCCCCAGCCACCAGGGGCACGCTCCACCAGGCCCCCACTCATGTCTCCCACCACCCCCCAGCATCCAGGGGCACCCTCCACCAGGCCCCCACTCATGTCTACCACCACCCCCACCCCCCAGCATCCAGGGGCACCCTCCACCAGGCCCCCACTCATGTCCCCTATCACCCCCACACCCCAGCAGTGCAGGGGCAGCCTCCACCAGGCCCCCACTCATGTCTCCTACCACCCCCACCCCCCAGCATCCAGGGGCACCCTCCACCAGGCCCCCACTCATGTCCAACTCATGTTTCCCACCACCCCCACCCCCCAGCATCCAGGGGCACCCTCCACCAGGCCCCCACTCATGTCCAACACATGTCTCCCACCACCCCCACCCCCAGCAGTGCAGGGGCAGCCTCCACCAGGCCCCCACTCATGTCTCCCACCACCCCCACCCCCAGCCACCAGGGGCACCCTCCACCAGGCCCCCACTCATGTCTAACACCACCCCCACCCCCCAGCAGTGCAGGGGCACTCTCCACCAGGGCCCCACTCATGTCTCCCACCACCCCCACCCCCAGCCACCAGGGGCACCCTCCACCAGGCCCCGACTCATGTCTACCACCACCCCCACCCCTAGCAGTGCAGGGGCAGCCTCCACCAGGCCCCCACTCATGTCTCCCACGACCCCCAACCGGCAGCATCCAGGGGCACCCTCCACCAGGCCCCCACTCATGTCTCCCACCACCCCCACCCCCAGCAGTGCAGGGGCACCCTCCACCAGGCCCCCACTCATGTCTACGATCACCCCCACCCCCCAGCAGTGCAGGGGCATCCTCCACCAGGCCCCACTCATGTTTCCCACCACCCCCACCCCCCAGCATCCAGGGGCACCCTCCACCAGGCCCCCACTCATGTCTCCCACCACCCCTACCCCCCAGCAGTGCAGGAGCAGCCTCCACCAGTCCCCCACTCATGTCCCCTATCACCCCCACCCCCCAGCAGTGCAGGGGCAGCCTCCACCAGGCCCCCACTCATGTCCAACTCATGTCTACCATCACCCCCACTCCCCAGCAGTGCAGGGGCACCCACCACCAGGCCCCCACTCATGTCTCCCACCACCCCCACCCCCCAGCATCCAGGGGCACCCTCCACCAGACCCCCACTCATGTCTACCATCACGCCCACCCCCCAGCCACCAGGGGCACCCTCCACCAGGCCCCCACTCATGTCTCCCACCACCCCCACCCCCCAGCATCCAGGGGCACCCTCCACCAGGCCCCCACTCATGTCCCCTATCACCCCCACACCCCAGCAGTGCAGGGGCAGCCTCCACCAGGCCCCCACTCATGTCTACCACCACCCCCACCCCCAGCATCCAGGGGCACCCTCCACCAGGCCCCCACTCATGTCCAACTCATGTCTACCATCACCCCCACCCCCCAGCCTCCAGGGGCACGCTCCACCAGGCCCCCACTCATGTCTACCATCACCCCACCCCCCAGCCACCAGGGGAACCCTCCACCAGGCCCCCACTCATTTCTCCCACCACCCCCACCCCCCTGCATCCAGGGGCACCCTCCACCAGGCCCCCACTCATGTCCCCTATCACCCCCAGCAGTGCAGGGGCAGCCTCCACCAGGCCCCCACTCATGTCTACCACTATCCCCACCCCCCAGCATCCAGGGGCACCCTCTCATGTCCAACTCATGTCTACCATCACCCCCACCTCCCAGCCTCCAGGGGCACCCTCCACCAGGCCCCCACTCATGTCTACCATCACCCCCACCCCCCAGCCACCAGGGGCACCCTCCACCAGGCCCCCACTCATGTCTCCCACCACCCCCACCCCCCAGCCACCAGGGGCACCCTCCACCAGGCCCCCACTCATGTCTACCACCACCCCCACCCCCTAGCAGTGCAGGGGCAGCCTCCACCAAGCCCCCACTCATGTCTCCCACCACCCCCAACCCCCAGCATCCAGGGGCACCCTCCACCAGGCCCCCACTCATGTCTCCCACCACCCCCGCCCCAGCAGTGCAGGGGCACCCTCCACCAGGCCCCCACTCATGTCTACCATCACCCCCACCCCCAGCAGTGCAGGGGCAGCCTCCACCAGGCCCCCACTCATGTTTCCCACCACCCCCACCCCCCAGCATCCAGGGGCACCCTCCACCAGGCCCCCACTCATGTCTCCCACCACCCCTACCCCCCAGCAGTGCAGGAGCAGCCTCCACAGGGCCCCCACTCAAGTCCCCTATCACCCCCACCCCCCAGCAGTGCAGGGGCAGCCTCCACCAGGCCCCCACTCATGTCTACCACCACCCCCACCCCGCAGCATCCAGGGGCACCCTCCACCAGGCCCCCACTCATGTCCAACTCATGTCTACCATCACCCCCACTCCCCAGCAGTGCAGGGGCACCCTCCACCAGGCCCCCACTCATGTCTCCCACCACCCCCACCCCCCAGCATCCAGGGGCACCCTCCACCAGGCCCCCACTCGTGTCTACCATCACCCCCACCCCCAGCAGTGCAGGTGCAGCCTCCACCAGGCCCCCACTCATGTCCCCTATCACCCCCACCCCCCAGCAGTGCAGGGGCAGCCTCCACCAGGCCCCCACTCATGTCTACCACCACCCCCACCCCGCAGCATCCAGGGGCACCCTCCACCAGGCCCCCACTCATGTCCAACTCATGTCTACCATCACCCCCACTCCCCAGCAGTGCAGGGGCACCCTCCACCAGGCCCCCACTCATGTCTCCCACCACCCCCACCCCCCAGCATCCAGGGGCACCCTCCACCAGGCCCCCACTCGTGTCTACCATCACCCCCACCCCCAGCAGTGCAGGTGCAGCCTCCACCAGGCCCCCACTCATGTCCCCTATCACCCCCACCCCCCAGCAGTGCAGGGGCAGCCTCCACCAGGCCCCCACTCATGTCTACCACCACCCCCACCCCGCAGCATCCAGGGGCACCCTCCACCAGGCCCCCACTCATGTCCAACACATGTCTACCATCACCCCCACTCCCCAGCAGTGCAGGGGCACCCTCCATCAGGCCCCCACTCATGTCTCCCACCACCCCCACCCCCCAGCATCCAGGGGCACCCTCCACCAGACCCCCACTCATGTCTACCATCACGCCCACCCCCCAGCCACCAGGGGCACGCTCCACCAGGCCCCCACTCATGTCTCCCACCACCCCCCAGCATCCAGGGGCACCCTCCACCAGGCCCCCACTCATGTCTACCACCACCCCCACCCCCCAGCATCCAGGGGCACCCTCCACCAGGCCCCCACTCATGTCCCCTATCACCCCCACACCCCAGCAGTGCAGGGGCAGCCTCCACCAGGCCCCCACTCATGTCTCCTACCACCCCCACCCCCCAGCATCCAGGGGCACCCTCCACCAGGCCCCCACTCATGTCCAACTCATGTTTCCCACCACCCCCACCCCCCAGCATCCAGGGGCACCCTCCACCAGGCCCCCACTCATGTCCAACACATGTCTCCCACCACCCCCACCCCCAGCAGTGCAGGGGCAGCCTCCACCAGGCCCCCACTCATGTCTCCCACCACCCCCACCCCCAGCCACCAGGGGCACCCTCCACCAGGCCCCCACTCATGTCTAACACCACCCCCACCCCCCAGCAGTGCAGGGGCACTCTCCACCAGGGCCCCACTCATGTCTCCCACCACCCCCACCCCCAGCCACCAGGGGCACCCTCCACCAGGCCCCCACTCATGTCTACCACCACCCCCACCCCTAGCAGTGCAGGGGCAGCCTCCACCAGGCCCCCACTCATGTCTCCCACGACCCCCAACCGGCAGCATCCAGGGGCACCCTCCACCAGGCCCCCACTCATGTCTCCCACCACCCCCACCCCCAGCAGTGCAGGGGCACCCTCCACCAGGCCCCCACTCATGTCTACGATCACCCCCACCCCCCAGCAGTGCAGGGGCATCCTCCACCAGGCCCCACTCATGTTTCCCACCACCCCCACCCCCCAGCATCCAGGGGCACCCTCCACCAGGCCCCCACTCATGTCTCCCACCACCCCTACCCCCCAGCAGTGCAGGAGCAGCCTCCACCAGTCCCCCACTCATGTCCCCTATCACCCCCACCCCCCAGCAGTGCAGGGGCAGCCTCCACCAGGCCCCCACTCATGTCCAACTCATGTCTACCATCACCCCCACTCCCCAGCAGTGCAGGGGCACCCACCACCAGGCCCCCACTCATGTCTCCCACCACCCCCACCCCCCAGCATCCAGGGGCACCCTCCACCAGACCCCCACTCATGTCTACCATCACGCCCACCCCCCAGCCACCAGGGGCACCCTCCACCAGGCCCCCACTCATGTCTCCCACCACCCCCACCCCCCAGCATCCAGGGGCACCCTCCACCAGGCCCCCACACATGTCCCCTATCACCCCCACACCCCAGCAGTGCAGGGGCAGCCTCCACCAGGCCCCCACTCATGTCTACCACCACCCCCACCCCCAGCATCCAGGGGCACCCTCCACCAGGCCCCCACTCATGTCCAACTCATGTCTACCATCACCCCCACCCCCCAGCCTCCAGGGGCACGCTCCACCAGGCCCCCACTCATGTCTACCATCACCCCACCCCCCAGCCACCAGGGGAACCCTCCACCAGGCCCCCACTCATTTCTCCCACCACCCCCACCCCCCTGCATCCAGGGGCACCCTCCACCAGGCCCCCACTCATGTCCCCTATCACCCCCAGCAGTGCAGGGGCAGCCTCCACCAGGCCCCCACTCATGTCTACCACTATCCCCACCCCCCAGCATCCAGGGGCACCCTCTCATGTCCAACTCATGTCTACCATCACCCCCACCTCCCAGCCTCCAGGGGCACCCTCCACCAGGCCCCCACTCATGTCTACCATCACCCCCACCCCCCAGCCACCAGGGGCACCCTCCACCAGGCCCCCACTCATGTCTCCCACCACCCCCACCCCCCAGCCACCAGGGGCACCCTCCACCAGGCCCCCACTCATGTCTACGACCACCCCCACCCCCACCCCCTAGCAGTGCAGGGGCAGCCTCCACCAAGCCCCCACTCATGTCTCCCACCACCCCCAACCCCCAGCATCCAGGGGCACCCTCCACCAGGCCCCCACTCATGTCTCCCACCACCCCCGCCCCAGCAGTGCAGGGGCACCCTCCACCAGGCCCCCACTCATGTTTCCCACCACCCCCACCCCCCAGCATCCAGGGGCACCCTCCACCAGGCCCCCACTCATGTCTCCCACCACCCCTACCCCCCAGCAGTGCAGGAGCAGCCTCCACAGGGCCCCCACTCAAGTCCCCTATCACCCCCACCCCCCAGCAGTGCAGGGGCAGCCTCCACCAGGCCCCCACTCATGTCTACCACCACCCCCACCCCGCAGCATCCAGGGGCACCCTCCACCAGGCCCCCACTCATGTCCAACTCATGTCTACCATCACCCCCACTCCCCAGCAGTGCAGGGGCACCCTCCACCAGGCCCCCACTCATGTCTCCCACCACCCCCACCCCCCAGCATCCAGGGGCACCCTCCACCAGGCCCCCACTCGTGTCTACCATCACCCCCACCCCCAGCAGTGCAGGTGCAGCCTCCACCAGGCCCCCACTCATGTCCCCTATCACCCCCACCCCCCAGCAGTGCAGGGGCAGCCTCCACCAGGCCCCCACTCATGTCTACCACCACCCCCACCCCGCAGCATCCAGGGGCACCCTCCACCAGGCCCCCACTCATGTCCAACACATGTCTACCATCACCCCCACTCCCCAGCAGTGCAGGGGCACCCTCCATCAGGCCCCCACTCATGTCTCCCACCACCCCCACCCCCCAGCATCCAGGGGCACCCTCCACCAGACCCCCACTCATGTCTACCATCACGCCCACCCCCCAGCCACCAGGGGCACGCTCCACCAGGCCCCCACTCATGTCTCCCACCACCCCCCAGCATCCAGGGGCACCCTCCACCAGGCCCCCACTCATGTCTACCACCACCCCCACCCCCCAGCATCCAGGGGCACCCTCCACCAGGCCCCCACTCATGTCCAACTCATGTCTACCATCACCCCCACCCCCCAGCCTCCAGGGGCACGCTCCACCAGGCCCCCACTCATGTCTACCATCACCCCACCCCCCAGCCACCAGGGGAACCCTCCACCAGGCCCCCACTCATGTCTCCCACCACCCCCACCCCCCAGCATCCAGGGGCACCCTCCACCAGACCCCCACTCATGTCCCCTATCACCCCCAGCAGTGCAGGGGCAGCCTCCACCAGGCCCCCACTCATGTCCAACTCATGTCTACCATCACCCCCACCCCCCAGCCTCCAGGGGCACCCTCCACCAGGCCCCCACTCATGTCTACCATCACCCCCACCCCCCTGCCACCAGGGGCACCCTCCACCAGGCCCCCACTCATGTCTCCCACCACCCCCACCCCCCAGCATCCAGTGGCACCCTCCACCAGGCCCCCACTCATGTCCCCTATCACCCCCACCCCCCAGCAGTGCAGGGGCAGCCTCCACCAGGCCCCCACTCATGTCCAACTCATGTCTCCCACCACCCCCACCCCCCAGCAGTGCAGGGGCAGCCTCCACCAGGCCCCCACTCATGTCTACCACCACCCCCACCCCCAGCCACCCGGGGCACCCTCCACCAGGCCCCCACTCATGTCTACCACCACCCCCAACCCCCAGCAGTGCAGGGGCACCCTCCACCAGGCCCCCACTCATGTCTCCCCTCACCCCCACCCACCAGCCACCAGGAGCACCCTCCACCAGGCCCCCACTCATGTCTACCACCACCCCACCCCCCCAGCAGTGCAGGGGCACCCTCCACCAGGCCCCCACTCATGTCCCCCTGCACCCCCACTCCCCAGCCATGCGATTTGCCTGGGTACGTGTATCCCTGGGGTGCGCGGGTAGTCTCCCATGCGATACCATTAGGGTACGTGTATTATGGGTCCGCGTGAACTTCCACACGCGATACCAGCAGGCTACATGTTTTACGGGATTCGCGGGAAGTTCCACACACGATTGCCCTGGGTACGTGTATTTCGGGGTGCGCGTGAACTTCCACACGCAACTGGGCCTGTGAGAGTGGGGTACGTGTATTCCAGGGGTGGGCGGGAATATTCACTCGCGACTGGGTCAGGGAGAGCGTGTTACGTGTATTCCTGGGGTGGGCGGGAAGATTCACATGTTCGCCTACGACACGCCAAAAAATAAATGGTCCAATCCTGAAACACGTACGCCAGCATGAAGCAGGCGTATGTCGACCCGCGCAGCATAAAAGTGCGTGCAAACAACAAACAAGCTCAGACGCCAGGATGAATATACCGTTCCTAGCAGCAGTGGCCGTGGGTTACCAAAGGAGCAGGCGGAGGATAGTGAGGGCCCGAATTTTCACTCCCAGAACAAGCCTTTTTGGGATGCCTGATGACCAGGTGTATGGGAGGTACAGGTTTCCACCACACATAATACTGGACCTGGTCAGTGAGTGGGAGGATGACCTCACATCACCCACCCTGTGCTCCCAAGCACTCAGCCCCCTGGAGAAGGTCCTCAATGTACTGCACTTCTTGGCCACTGGATCATTTCAGTGGACAAGTGCCATAGTGGGTGGGGTGTCACAGGCCACGCAGTCAAGCTGCCTACACCAGGTCTTGAACATCACCACTGCACGCCCATCAGTCCGTAGGCACATATACCTGCCCAGGACACCTGCAGAAAGGCAGGCTGCCGCCCTCGATTTCTAAGGTGTGGCACAATTCCCCAAGTGCTAGGTGCCATTGACTGCACCCATGTGGCACTACGTCCCCCCAGGGCATCTGAGCACATCTATAGGAACCGCAAGCACTGGCATTCCATCAATGTGCAGGTAGTATGTAATGCCAAGGGAATCATCACCTCAGTATATGCCAACTATCCAGGGTCCACCCACGACAGCTTCATTTACCGAATGTCTACCCTAAGCCGGGACCTAATAGCTGGGCGGCATGGCGATACATGGCTGCTTGGTGAGTATGAATGCCACTGCACATGCATGCATGTCAGATGCAGAGTTATGTCACTACTCCACTAATGATACCCATCACCTCCTCACCAGGGGACAGTGCCTACCCTCTGAGCACCCACATGATGACGCCAATTCAGAACCCCATCACGCCTCCCGAGGTAAGATACAACACTGCCCATATTGCAACCCGGGGCATAGTGGAGCGCACATTCGGAGTTCTCAAGTCACGCTTTCGCTCCCTTGACCGTTCTGGCGGGCAGCTGTTATATGCGCCCCCAGTAGCGTGCAGGATCATAGTGGCAGCATGTGTCCTGCACAATGTTGCAACACGCCGGGGCCTGGCTGTGGACATGGTGGTGCCCCCACATCCCCAACCACATGCACACCCGCTGCGCATGGGAGGGGAGAGGGCATGGGGTGAGGCAGCCCGTACGCAGCTGGTGGCTAATTACTTCACATAGAAATCACACCCCTGTGGAGCGCACACAGCCCTGGCACATACCATCTGATAAGCAATGATGACTCGACCTGACAATTATGACCAACAAAGGGACAGTCAACTGTCAGAACCATAGCAGCCTGAGATTGTTCATGTGGAAGTGTCACAATGTGTGCATCCCTACCTACACAAACACCACCAATGCAGTGTCATCAAAAGACACACTTCCATGCTGCAGAAATGAATACCCACTTGCAAAATACTACATGAAAACAGTGCCATGTCACCCAATCCCTCCCCGGCACGGCCACACAACACACCATGGCATGTCATGCAATGTGAGAGCAAACAAATTAATCCCCACAACATGCCCCAAGTGTCACCAGCTACAGTGTCCCTAATGGAAACATGGCCACACATGAAATGCTTACAGTAATGCAGGACCTACAACCCACATTACCAAATACTTACCAAGAATACCAATCACCTACACAACCTCCAACCTACCTTAAACATGACATTACAGACTTAAAAATGTGCTAGCCTCACTACCTGATGATGCCAGCACTTCGAACACTTCCAAGTATACAGTGTTAGCGCCACGCAAGAGTGTAGGTGCACTGCTTACAACATGGACTCCAGTTCCAAGGTGGACCGCCTTGTGAAGACATGAGAAATGGACCTGCAATTCGGAGGATGAGATGGATGCAGAGGCACATATCAATACACCACGCAGTGTACAATACAACAACAATATGCACTATGAATGTATACACAGTATTGACTACAGACTGCCCACACATTGAATGGGAGTCCAATGTCATCATGTACGTCAATGTCACTTGGGCACACCCTTTGCAAGCCCATGGAAACGGGAAGCAGGAGGGATGTGTGTCACAAAAACCCAAGCATCTGAACCAAATTCATGACAAGCCTGCATGTGCCCAGCCACAATGCAGCGTATGCCCACGGGAGCCACACAAGGCAAAACACTGTCCCAAAAAAAAAAAAAAAAAAGAAATGGCCATTAATGGGCCCGGGGGGGTGGGGGAGGCCGCCCAGGAGGTCCAAGGACAGGGTGCACACCAAAACCCACCTGTGTGGATCTTGCGGAAAAAAAAACACCTCCATGGGCTAATGGCCTACACGGCTACCCTATTGTGGGAGAATCACTGCTGTCGCTCTCCTCACCCTCTGCAGCTGCATCAGCAGGTGGTGGCACTATGGGAGGCAGCCCACGCAAAGCCTTAGTCTGTTCCTCCATGGCAGCAAGCATGCGGGTGTGGTAGGTCTCGTTCTTGAGTATAATTGTGCGGAGGTCCCCATGCAACAACTCACGGGATGCCCGGACCTCCGCCCTAGTTGCCTGCATCTCAGCTGAGAGCGTATGTGTGAGATGCTCCAGCTGCTGTTCTGTCCTTCTGTTTGTTGAAGCCTCAAGCTCAACAAGAGTCGTCCTGAGGTGAAGGAGTTCCACCCTCAGGGCTTCCTTGTGGCCCTGGGACTCTATGGAAATGGCTTCCCCCAGAGTCGCCAGTGCCGCCCGCCTGTCCCTGTCGGACGCCAACATGTCCTCCCTGTGTGACTGGCAGATGGAGTCTGTTGCCTGCTGTAGTCGCTCCATCAGCCTTTCGGGGGGGGGACAATGGAAGTGGCCACCTTATCCATGGCCTGAGCAATCATCTCTGATGGTGCTGCCTGTTGGGTTGCCATACGTATATGGATTGCTCCCATGCGGTATTGCCAGGTGGCGGATGGCCACCACGTCGGCGGGCACCACACCTGTCTGGGGCAAGGCGAACTGCGCCTTGCTGTGCCGGCACTGCCTGAGGCAGCAGGACTGCATTCCCCCTCTGATCTGCTGGCCCGGGAACAGGATCAGATGTCGCGGAGTGTGACCCTGCATCCGTAACCACCAAAGGCGTACCTGCCAACACTGACATCCCCATTGAGGGTTATAACCCTGGTGCAGGTGGGTCGGACAGAACAGAATCCCTCCCAGGAACACTCACCTGGGACGGCACATAGGTCTCATCATCCGAATCGACACCTGAATACAGCTCGGGGGAGGTGCAGCCAGAGACACCCCTTGAGAGCACGACCTGCAGCAGTTGTGGGTTCTCACCCACCACCACACCACGTCCCTCACTGGTGGTCGGTCGGCCCTCAGACCCCTCCTGGGTCTACACCATCTCCACAACCCCAGCAGTATCAAGTGCGTCATCCCCTGCAAAGACATAAAAGAAAACAAATGGAAACAGGCATTAGCACTATGGCACACAATTAGGGCTGAGAGGCTACAGAAACAGTACTTGATTGACACATGTCCCACATGACTAAAACCCTCCCATGCTTGCACCGCCACTGCGTGTGAAGGGTAGGCAGATGGCACATATTGATGACACCAAGATGGAAGATGAACACATTTGCTGCATGCTGCCTAGCAGTGGCATCACACTTTGGCCAGTGATTGGCAGGTCAAATACACATGCCATCACACAGATGGCATGTACCCTAGCCATAAAGTGAAGAGGGAGAGGAGGTCATCAATTGTTCATTCAGTCCAGTTTGCTCATGAAATTTATTTTTTCATTGAAATGGTTCAAATGTTTAACCTGGAGCTGCCAGTCCAAAATGGTCCTATAGCACAGGAACATGTCTAAACAAATCATGTCCAGGAAACAATGCCAGTCCACTGTACCATAGCCATGTCAGACATGTGACAATAGGACTGAGAAATCCTGAGTAAAAGTGGTGGTATGCAAACAATCTGCCTGAATAAACAGAGGTAAATATGCAAAAATGTTGTGGCAAGATGACACTTCAAGGGCAACTGGCGTGGTGTTGGGCTGGATGTCTAATGTTGGCAGAAGGGATGCTGCTATACCCAAATGCTGGTGCGCAGAATGTATAGGATGAGGCACATGGGTGACCCAAACCACTCAGGCACACACACCCTCACCAGGCACCCAAACAGACGCCCTCCCACACACACCATGCACATGGATGACACACACATGCATGTGCACTCACCGGAAAATGCCTCGTAATCTGCCAGTTCTCCCACGCCTTGGATCTGTTCCTCCGTGACGTAGGTCCCAGCAACCTGCTCATGTGGAGTGAGTTCTATGTCCTCTGCTGGAGACCCTCCTCCAGTCACTAGAGTTGCGGCATTACTTGAGGCCAGCTTATTCTTTGCCCTGCGCTTCAGCTCATTCCAGCGCTTGTGGCATTCAGTAGCTGTGCGCCTCACGATTCCAAGGGCACTTATGATGTCCGCAATGGTCTGCCAGTGTGCCTGACGTTGTGCAGGTGTGGTCTTGGATCCTGCAACAATCACCATTTCGCGGTCATGTGTGGACACATACTCTACAAGTGCATTCAGTTCGGCCTCATTGAAGCTGGGCTTCCTTGACGGGCCGGACGTGTTTGGGGGATCAGCCTCTACCGGACAAGCACTCTTCTTCTTCCGCTTGGAAGGTGGTGGGGATCCTGAGTGTCCTACCCCGCTCTGGACACTAGGGGCAGGAGCCCCGGTGGACTCTGTACTAGGAGTGTGGGATTGCACACTCAGCATGGGAGTTGGTGCAGGCATTAGCTCAAGTGTGATGGTGTCAGGGGGAATGTCAGCATGATGGACTTGGACCAACACTGTCCTGGCTGGGTGTGTGAGAGGTGGGGTGGATGGAGCCGCAGCTGCCCCTGCAGCCTCCCCAGCCTGCTATGCGGGGCAGCAGATGACCTAGCTGCCCCTGATCCATGTGGCCTGATGACACCAACGTTCACCGGCGCACGTGGCCTAGACCTGCTGACCTGGAAGTCAGCCATGGAGTCACCCTGTGCCAGGTCTGGTTCCACAGTGGGCTGGTCCAACAAGGGCTGAGCATGGATGGTGTCAG
The DNA here is from genome assembly GCF_040938575.1 of Ambystoma mexicanum. NCBI lineage: Eukaryota > Metazoa > Chordata > Amphibia > Caudata > Ambystomatidae > Ambystoma > Ambystoma mexicanum. The sequence goes on from NC_090934.1 coordinate 469,704,372, forward strand.
CCACGTTAACCTCAACCAGGGGGGGGCATGGGTGTCCCTGACTGCTCCTCCACACATGGGGGGCTAGGGGCACCCTGCAAGTCACGGCTACGTCCCCTATCGGATCCACCACGGCCACCACTTGGGGCTCGGCCACCTTTGCCACCCTTACGGCTTGTTCGCCTCCCAGCCATGGCACTGATGTTATTGTGCGTATGGGAGTCGATGTGAACTATTGTCCTGGGCAATTGGGGGTTAAAGGGGTTGGGTACCAGATGGTAATCGTACCCTAGTGCTCTAGCAAGGCTGTATGTCACCCCTGGGGAAAGATGACGGGTCACGCAACACACAGGCACCCCAAAAAAGGGAAGTAAGGTGCACGCAACCCCTCCTAGACCACGTGCGTGGAAAAATAAACCTGCACTACGCTGTGGCACCCAGAAACACACGAATGAATGTATGCGTGTCACACGCAGCCTAGAATGACCTCTGAAGGGGTATGCGACACACGGGGCAAGCACAGATGTTAAATACGTGTGCGACTCTCCGTCTGCCAGGAACAAAAGCGTGAAAAATATGCACGTGTGCGCGTTGGCAACACCCCTGCCAAAAGAAGAATTGTACGCTGTCTGAGGAGACAGGACAACAGTAGCAGGGAACGCTGTTTGAGGAAACAGGCCCAAGAAAAAGAGGAAAAGAGAAAAAGCTGTCAGAGGTAACAGGGAGTACAAACTTGAAACGCCGTGAAGTAAATCGCGTGTGAACCGACAAGAAGTACAGATTTCACCCACTCGCTCTCCACGAAAAGCACGTACAAGGAAATGGCGTTCTACACGTACCTTTTATACACACGTCACAGACGCGCATACGCAATGAGGCCATTTCCACCAATTACACTCTTTGACACTCGGACGTGTATCTTTTTTTTTACACGCGCCATTCTCTACGGCCATGCGCGTTACGTCATAGCTGCGCATGGGGGCCTTTGGGCCAATGAAATCGTGTATGCGTGCAGACGTGCTTACGCGCTAAGGGCCTTTCCTCGAATTACACGCAGACGTGCAGGACTTTTCACGTGCCAAATCACTCCGTATCAAGCTGGCCACGCGTAAGCACACGGAAGACCACGCTCCTGCCCAGAAAGCCGATTTGCTGCCCCCCCAGAGCCCCGAGCACGCTCCCACCTGCCATCTGCTGCTGCCTGACTGCCTGTTGCCCACGTGCCCTGCCATTTGCTGCCTGCACATCAGCCAGGGGTGCTGTTGCTGTGACCACCCCTGCTGGAACCGAAGACTCCCGACTGGGATTCCATCGCTCCTCAGCCCAGCCCCAGGACCCAGTTGCCCACCCACTCCTGCCTCTGGGGTTGTCATGTCGGACACTGCACCACAGACAATCCCCGGCCAGAGAGGCAGAGGGGCACCAGCTTCAGTGCCAGGGAAGTTGGTGTCCTGGTGGAGCAAGTCCTGGGGCAGTATGATGCCCTCTACGGAAGGGTGCGCGCCGGCAAGGAAGGAAATACTTGGATCTGGACGGACATCGTGACTGCCATCAGCGCGGGGGGAGTGGCAGTCCGCGACTTCCAACATGTCAAGAAGCGCTGGGAGGATTTGTAGAATTTATTTGCGAAGTTTTCCTGTACCGTAACACCTCTTCTAAAAAAAGTCCTGGGCTCAGTACTTCGATCTTCTTTTGCTGTATTGTCTACAATCGGTAATCTTGGTACCGGAGTCGATTCTACCTCTGGTGTTTCCTTGTCACTAGAGGTTTTAACATCTGAAGAGGACGGTGTTGAAGCAAAACTTGTAGGTGTTGCACTCTTTTTCTTATATTGTTGTTTAGCGTTGGCATCATATTTTCTTTGAAATGTAAAGATCCTGTTTTTGTTGTAATCTTCCTCATCTCTTATAAATGTTCTTTGTTACAAATCTTCGTGGAGTGCCACAAAAGCAAAAGCAACTTCCAGGTATTTCCCTCTCCAACGCCCCAGAGGTAAGAGGGGAGGAAGTAAAAAATGCAAACGAAAATCAAGGAGTGGAAACAAGAGCCAAAAAACAAGGGAAGAGAAGGTGAATCTAATCATAAACTTATCAGAATTTACAGTTACTCCGGCACTAATCACAGCACTAGCAAAGGATTAATTTCAGTCCAACATATAGAGGCGACTATTTCCAAACTCAACTAGACCTCTTTAAATTTTGTAGAAAGTTAAAACTTAAAACATTCTTTGAGGAAACAACAAAGATTAAAGAAAGACAACTGATACTGATTCCATCTATCCTTACAGAAACAATGGTAGAGGATACAGTAGATTTACTGAACATTGAAGATGATCAAGCCTATACTATGGAAACTTTTTTACAAGAACAAGGGATACTAAATTGGTTATCTGAGGAGACCAGCATTAAACCAAAATCCACATTTACACCGGTATTCGCACCAGAAAATGCAATAGAAATGTTTCAAAAAACTGTAAGTGAGAAAATCAGAAAAAACTACTTGAGTGGAAACTGAACCAAAACGCAAAGCAACTTGACTCAGGAAGAAAAATTAGCAATAAAGGAACTAGCAGCAGATACATCAGTAATAACAAAGGCGGCTGATAAAGGAGGAAAAAGTGTTCTTATGAATAGAACAGATTATATAAATGAAGGTTTGAAACATTTAAATATGGTTGTCTGTTATGAAGAATTGAAAATCAATCCGTTACAACAATTGGAAACAGAATGGAATGATAAAATTAAAAATTGGTATGAATTGAGGCTACTTAGTGAAAAGGAATATTATGGTCTACTCACCAAGAACTCAATTCTAGCGACAATGCATTTTTTACCCAAAGTACATAAAGCATTTACAAACTTTCCACCACTACGATCAATTATTAATGGAATCGGATCAATTACGGAGAATACTTCTCAATATAATGACACACATCTTCAACCACTGACTACCAACCTTGCTTCATTTGTGAAGGACTCCAAACATATTATTCAACAGGTTAATCAGATCCATGGGAAGAAAACTATCTATTTGTTACTCTGGACGTAGTTCAACTCTATACAAGTATTCAACACAATATAGGAATTGAAAGTACATCATTTTTTTAAAAAACAAGATCGATTTCTTATCAGCAACAAAATCAAAATGATATTGGAAATGCTTCATTTTTGTTTGAACAATAACATTTTTATTTTCAACAGAACTCAACTAATTAACTTGTCGCATTGGAGTAAAAATATATATCTCACATCTTTTTTGTTTTAAAATTGTTTCTGTGTAGCAGCCGCACATGGATTTGAGGATTACTCATGCAGACAACATTTAAATAAATATTAGACATTCAACTAAGGAACTGTCGCCAGGGAAAGCTTAATATATGGTTGCACACTGTTGCTTCTTTCTAACTCATACTTTAACTTCATAAGTTTCATTTTCTTATTTTCACAGGGGTGCACCATCAGATCTTTCTCCAGATCCTTAACTGAGGCACCCAGTGAGTCCAGTTCACATTTCCTCAGCTTCTGCTTTTGACTGATCAGTCTCGTCAAGACACCCCGCAACACACATTTGAAAGCCTCCCATATAGTATCAATCTTCACCTCACTATTCATATTCACCTCTAGAAACTCCTCTGCCTCATCTGTCAACTGATCTCTTAATCCCTCATTCTCTAAAACACAAGTGTTCATTTTCCATGAGTGAGATCTTTTAGACGCATAGTCCAAATACATTTCCATTATGATTGGAGCATGATCGGAAATCAGAATACTCTTAATGTCTATTTAAGTGAAGTTCGGGCAACCATACCAGAAGTCATTATATTGTCAATCCTAGAATAAACATTGTGCACACGTGAATGAAAGGTCTGTTCCCTCCCAATGGGATGCTGTAGCCTCCAGATATCTAGAAGATTGAAGTCCCTCATAAACAGCTTCAGTGCGTCCCTGTCCAGTTTCCTACATCACAGAATCTCTCATCACTCCTGTCCAAAAAAGGATCCAACCTCCCCAAAGAATGTGCCATTATTCATAGTTGGAGCATAAATACTGCACAATATGATGGTGGTATTCTGGATCCTCAAAATCAGCGATATCTGCCCCTCCTTTTCTTTATGTGAAGAGACTATGAACCCTTGTAAATTCTTCCTAAGTAGAATCATTACCCCCTTCAAATTCGAGGAGCAAGATGAGTGAAATACCTGTCCCACCCATCCCTTGCACATTCTTTCAGCCTCAGAGTCAATTAGATGCGTTTCCAGCAAAAGAGCAACATCCACTTTCAAATGACGCAGATGGGATAAGATTTGTTTCTTTTTAAAGGGATTATTCATTAAATTCAAATTCCAAGATAATATAGTCAGCTCATCCCTGCCAGCCAAATTAAGACTCATGAAGTCGCCACTCCTTTGCTAACCTAGCAACCAAAATGTATTCTCAGTGAACAGAGGAGCATCAATTATAAACGAAGAAACAGAAAATCAAAACAAACGCAAAGAACATAAACTTTAAACCAAGTAACAAAGTTGCAAATGAGCTCTGCAACCATAAAACCTATTGTAGAAACAACTGCTGAAAGAGCAGTCCCCCAAATCTAGCTGAACATCCATAATCATGCAACCAGCACATTAATATCACATCTCACCCCCCAACGCTAAAGTTTAGTCTCAATAAGTCAGAGGTATGCTATCAGAAGCTATCAAGCGTCTTGATCCCAGACTACGAAATCGCACGCCTAACTGCAGTACAACCAACCGCAGGTGACAGGATATTAGTCCCCAGAACCACTTATGTAAATGTAAAACTAGCCTGCATTAAATATCAAGTAATTCAATTGTGAAATCCCTGCACTGAGTACTAAACATTTACCCAGAGTCCTCAAAAATGTCAACACCACGTACAGTGCAGCTCAAGGCCGGTGTCCAGATGGGGTTATAGACGAGAGGCTAACAGCATGGTCAGCCATACAACATACTAAAAACACCACACTATACTATACTTCATTACCCCCAAGTTCATCTCAGATGCTCCTCTGACAACATCATCCATTTAATAACCGGGGCTACATTGATCAACAAAGTCACATATGTCATGGTCGTGTAAATGATGCAATGCAATATAATGCAAAAGCGGCTAACTGAGAGCTGAGGGGCCTACAAATATTGCTAATAATCCACCTAGCGGAGCAAGTGACAAAGTCAAAGTAATCACTTACCTTTAGCTGTGCTCTGTACATATCTAGTACACCCAGAGCATTTATAGGACAATGTAAGGATCCACATACTTAAGGGAGACTGCGTGACTACCAAGACACGTACATGTGCAATTACCATATTTATTTCAAAACCATCATTGTAAAAACCTATTATTATGTATTGCCACAGAAATAATCTAGAATTGATCGCTAAGTAGATGAATCGGTTTAATTGTCTACCAGCCTCATTAATTTATTGCGTACCGATCGCGAACACTGTGACACATAGAGCGGCGTCTAATAACAGTTGCCTCCCTCACCCTGACTTAAATCTGAAGCCAAATGGTCCAGGTCAGATTAGCACAACATATAGGTTGGACACCAAAGTGAAAATGGCCTACAACTGCAATACTTTTTTTATTATAATTGTGCTTTTATAACATGCTTAATACCAGAGAGTGGTTTCTAAGCGTGGGATCGGGATTCAAACCTGTGTTGCACTACATTGTTTTGCTTCCAAGACAAATGTGTTACCCTTGAGCTATGCCCCCTCACGGTGAAACATGTGCCAGGTGTACTTAACAGTGCGGTTATAACTCATCAACTGACGGTCCCCCACAATCACTAACCCTTCCCTCTGAACAGACTGTGGAAAAGGCAGTCATAGGCCCTGCGTGGTACGTAATGTGATCAGCCCTCAACAGTGAAGAGGAAAACACAGCAATCAGGGGAGTGCGCTCCGATTGAAGGTAAAAAAGCATTTAAAAGACAACCTGACAGTTAAACTCTAACCTTGGGGGGGCACCATATTTACCATATGAAATAGGAAATGCTATCACATTAAACATATCCACAAATAAAGGCAATTGTGAGTTGAAATGCAGGAATGTGTGGAGATAAGGGGGTTGTGGAGGGACAACACATCAAGCCCATAGCAGAAGCTTCATTGGGAAGCCCCTAAATCCCTCAGCCAGCCTAGAGCCTCCTTAAGGTCCTCTGTGCTCTTAGAGTCTCCATGCAGGAACAATTTCATGATGTCCGGTTTGACGGGGATTGCTTCAGTGTTTTTGTCCTTTGCCACAATCTTTGCCTCTCCAAAGGCCTTTTTCTTTAGCACCACATCTTTGGGGAAATCTGGGAAGATTGTGAGAGGTTCATTATTATGCGATGACGGGTCCCTATCTCTTGCAGCTTTCAGAACCCTTTACTTAGCACTTATCCTTGTAAAAACTAGCAAAACCTGGCGGGGCTTGTTGGTAGTAGATCTTCCAGTCCTGTAGGCAAAGACCAAGTCCATTGGATGTAAAGTGCCTGGGCCATATAAATCGGTCATAACTTGTGTAACATGATTGTCCAGGCTATTATCACCAGAAACTTTTTCCTACAGACACACCAGCCTTAGATTAAGCCTCCTACTCTTCCTTTCTACACCTGAGTTTTTAGCTTGCAGCAGCAATCATTTATTTTTCATTTCATTGTAGACTCTGAGGTAGCCAACAATCTCAGTGGTTAACCCTCCAGTATCATTTTCAACTGTGTTGACTCTGCTATCCAGTTGTGAAACCTTAATAGTAAGGTCTGCGATGGAAGATTTCACCTCAGCCACATCTTGAACCACTTTTAATAAAAGGGAATAGATGTCCTTGGAGCTCAGGGTCTGTTCCATTTCTGCCTTAGATTCTGAGGGATCGGGTTATCTGTAGTTTCAATCCTCTCCTTATTATTCATGGATGTAAAGTATCTGTTATATATATCTGTAGTTAATGGGGACAGGAGCTCCAAGTTCAAGCTACTGTCAGGTCAGCCAACATTCTGGAATCCCCAGGATTCTAACTTTTAATAATTCACATCAAACAAGTTTCTTTAACATCACTATTTGATAACGTTTTTTACTTTACAAAATAAGATATATATATCGTGCTTCCTCAGATCCCGTAGTTGATGTCATCAACAAAATGATGGTCAGTAGCCACCAAGTTGGAGATATAGGAATAACCTCTGTTAAGGGGACGGGAGGAAGATATGGTTTGGCGGGAAATCATTTGTGAAGGAAGAGGCCTATGAGGGACGCCTTTCCTTCTGTGACAATGTATGGCATTCCTAGGCTCCAAATGGGCACACTTGAGACTCAGGCATCCCAGGCAAACAAAAGTATTCATTGCTCACGGCATGCAAAGGGATGCATAGCTATCATTAGGGAAGACATTGTTAGCTGTACCCGTATAAGGATTCCTGGTGAGTGGACTGATTGCATTCACATTTTTCAGTCAACAAGGGGTTGGTGGATGGTTTGTTGGTTATTGATTATCAAACATATACCCCCCAGGGTTCATCAATTAGCCTTAAAGCCTATGCACCACTACAGGGGGGGGGGCAGAGAGGGGGCGTTGTGATGGGTAGTTCTGAGTCTTCTTCAATTCTGTGATCCCAAACATTATCCGGCCCCAGTGTAAGTCTGTGAGAGAGCTCAATGAAATGGACTGACATGCTCTGGGCGGCCATGCAGTCACTCAGTTTACAACTTTCAAAATGCTATCTTGGAACATTGCAGGAATCTCTAAACATCTGTCAGTTCCAGAATGGAGAGATTTTATTAGAGGGTATCAATTTATCCTTTTCCAGGAGACCTGGGCAAGAGAAAGGATTGACATACAGGGCTTCCAATCATTCAATTTACCATCTTCTAAGGGAAATAGGTATAAATCAAGTGGTGGGTTGCTGATGTGGGTCAATCCACTTTTGAATTGGTGTATAGAAACTAGGGCAACTGACTTGGATGACCTCCAACACGTTGCAGCATATATTCCTGATGGACACTGCTGTCTGATATTCAACCTGCACAGTAGGCCAAATTCTATGTCCACCGTTAATAAGATTTATGATGTGGTCAATTATTGCAATGGACAGAACCCAAATAGGACCCATACGTGTGTTGCAGGTGACTTCAATTTCCAAATAGAGACACTTAGAGACTTAGAGGGGATCTGGGATGAGCAGGATGCAGCCTGGGATATTTGACCTTTGAGTGCTGACTGTTCAAAAAGGGCTCTTAGCCTCGCTGTTGAGACTACCTGTATTTTATATTACCGTGAACTGAAAGCCTACAACGCTTGATTCGGTAGTGAACAGCCAACTTCTAGGACCTTTCATGGGCCTCGTAGCTCTTCCCTAATTGATTATATATTATTCACCATTAGTGATTGGAAGAATGTACCTAGCATGCCAAACACGACAAACCACGTAGTAAATGTTGTTGGACTTACGCGTAAAGCAGTGAAGTGGGCTACAATAAGAGAGGGATGCCAAACCAGGCCTCTATGGGGCTGTTCTGCCATATATTGAAGTGATTGGTAGAGAAGCAAACCAAGATCATGTGATTTTAGATGTGTTTGGGAAAGCAGTCGCTGCAATTCACCCACATGTTAAACTTCTTAGTCGTATTGTAAAGCAAAGTGCTGTTGTTAGGGCTGAATGATACAAAGAGGAATGCAGGTCAACTAGGCAAACCCTCCTTGATACTTGTATTGTAGGTCCACCGGTAGATAAACAATTGCTGCGAACAAACAGAGTGCAGTACACAGGTCTAATCAAAATGAAAAAAAGACGCCTACTTAAAGTTAAAATGGGAAAGCCTTACATTTGAAAAGAGGGATAGTTTCACCTTTTGGAAATTGGTCTCAGGCGAGGAAGTTCGAGGAGATGTGGTCCAACAATGTAGCATAACTTCTGATGTGTGGCAGAATCATTTCTCTGGGCTATACGGTGGGGAAGTAGAATGTGATCTTCAAAATGAGGTTTATTTAAATCCTGAGGGGGGTAGACTGACCCTTCAGCTGAATGAAGTTATTTCTGCTATTAGATGAGAGAAAGTTGGGAAGGCTTCAGGCCAAAATTGAGTGCCCACCGATTTGGTCAAGGAAGAACCATCAATCTGTGGACCATTATTGTGGAAGTTATTCTCGGCATGCATAGACTTGAATACTGTGCCGGAGTCGTGGAGGCTGCTGAAATTGTGCCTATGTATAAAAAGGGAGGGAGCGAACACCCAGCAAATTATAGGCCAATTTCACTTTTAGATATTTCTGGTAAACTCTTTGCAAAAGTAATTTCAAAACATGTGCAGGCATGTGTAGAAGATAACAACATCATTAGACCCCTACAAGCAGGCTTTTGGAAGGGTAAAGGCACGGTTGATCAAACCTTTTTCTTTTTATGGTTATCCAGAAGTACACTGTCTTACGTAAAGTTAAATTATACTCAATCTTTGTTAACATTAAGATGGCCTTTGGTGGTGTACCTCGGGACCTGCTTAGATTTTAGCCAAAAGAAACTCCCCCATTGCCTCATGTTTGTTGTGGTCTGGCAAGCAAGGTCACACCCCACTTTAATCTCACCAAGGGGGTAAGTCAGAGGTGCGTGTTCAACCTGCTCTTATTTTGCATGTTTATTGAAAAGCTTACCACGGTCCTGCTTGAAGGATGTCTCAACCCTCCGAGGATCGGGATTGAGAAATTCCCTGTGCTCTTTTTTGCAGATGACGCTGTATTGTCGTCAACTTCCCCACAGGGGCTCAGAACTACCCTGGCGCTGTTCACCAGGAAATGTGGAGAGTTAAAATTAATTTTGAACACAGTCAAAACCAAAATCATGATATTCAAGCCTAGGTTTATGAAACAACAAACCATTGATATCAGGATAGATAACTGTAGAGATGAACAGGTGCAGTTCTATGATCACTTAGTGACTAGGCACGATGAGAGTGGGCTTTGGGCAGCGCAGTTAAATAAATCTTGTGCTACACTGCCCAAATATAGTGGTGCTGTGGGTTCTTCAACCGGCATGTAAAGGGAGCTATTGTTCTAGCTATGGAATTGTATAAAATACAAGCAGTAACCTCTGATCATTATGGGGCAGAACTTTGGGGAAATGTGAACTTAGAAGGATTAGCTAGAGTTGAGAATACATTTCTCAGGCTATGATTATGTTATCGGAGGGGGTTCTGAACATGCCTATCCACCTTGATCTTGATTTATGCCCTGTAACTCATATTGCCTCTATGAAACCTGTGCTGTTCTGGCTACGAGTATGGCAGACTCCTGGTCTATCTATGTAACGTAATGCTTATGATGAGGATAGAAGGATGACTATGCTTATCTTGGGTAGCACACATTAAGGCTACCTTATACGATCTGGGTTTGTGTGATCTCTGGAAGCAACACTTGCTCATAACAAAGGCCAAGTCTGGTTGTGTGAACAGAATGCTTCTAGAGAAAACCAGGAGACATATGGTGGAGGACTGCCAATGCTTGAGGTTGGGCTCGGTACAACGTTTGAGGTTGGGCTAGGTTTACTTGGAGAACATGAAGGAGTTTGATTTTGAAAGTTATTTGCACTTCATTAATCCACCATTTGCCCGCATGTAACATCTCAACTTCAGGACCTCCTTTATTAAATAGTGGGATGGTAATAACACGGGCACATGCCCCCTTTGTGGCCTTAGTGAAGAGACAATTATCCGCTTTCTCTTCTTTTTCTCAAGATTGATCCATTTGGTACCACTCTTAAGATCTGCTGGCATTGGCATGGTGTCGGAGGCCTTGAGAGTGTGCAAAAGTACATAGGATCTGAACATTGTACATTCATTGTGCTTGGCTTTTAAGATTGAAAGAGTAGAGAGAGTCTGTGAGTATTTTGAGAGTAAATAGTGAATGCCTATGTTGGTACCTTCAGCAAATCTAGCTGAGGCTAGTTTTGTATTTCTAACTCTACAATGATGGGTCTGTGAGTTTGCCTTATTGATCTCCCCTGTGTTGTTAATTGCTTTTTTAGATATGTAGTGTTTTTATATTGTTGCTGAGATTGTCCAATTGTTTTGCCATGTGTGTTTTTTAGAATGAAAACTATTATCTTTTTTAATTTACAAATTGTAATATTGATGAAATGCATATTTTATGTATGTAGCAATCTGTATTCAGTTGTGTACTTCTGTGGCCTTGACCCGAAAAAAAGTGAATCAATCAAAAATAAGTCATTAATGACTGCACATAATTTTACCGCCACAGCAATTTGATCTGACCCGTGTCAAATCTGTGAAAACGGCTCAAACTATGACAGGATTGATGTAAATGAGTAGCTGACCTGACTGTCTCCGCAGCTGCTATGTGAGACAATGGCCAGGAGGCTGACTCTTTTGATCCTGAGACAGGGAAGCAACACCTTCACTCATAGCACAGGAACTACCCCGGAATGTCTCCTGGGGAAACGGTGCTCCAGAAACAGTACTGACATAACAAAGCCACTCTCACACCAGGGTGCTGAAAACTGGAGTCCCTTTAACTATGGCTTTTTTCCATACCTGATGACTTCAGATTAGCCAGAGAGTAGAGGTGGGCTGAGTGGAGCCCCACCATCTTGGTGTCTGTTAGGGCTTGCTCACATTTCCTGTGCCCTTCATTTATAGCCGCAAGGTACTCCAGTGTGATATCATGCAACAAAGGGCACATGCTACAACCATCTGGTTTTGACCCTTTACAGCAGGCTTGCTCTGGACCAATCCTCTGTGACATTTTGCCTTTAAAAGAAGAAGGGCACCCCTTCATTCTTCAATTCATCTTTGGACTCTTGAAGCACAAGAATAACTCACTGGATCTGTGTTAGGAGTGCAGTCCATTTGAACGTCCTCCCAAGACATCTAAGGCAGAGGAGAGCTATGTCCCCTACCTATCCCTATGGAACAATGGGGATGAACTGTTAGTTATGGAACTGGAATCAGGATCCTGCACTGGCAGTGGAGGACTCCCTGTAGGTGCCTACCAACCTCCTGGAGTGGAACCGAACTGCAGGACTCACCTTGTGCACGGAGAACTTGGATTGGCCCTCACAGCAATACAGAAGCCAAGGAGAAGCTCTGGCCCTGATTCTCAAATCAAACTGCTTGTGAGCCTCACCAACTCAGACATCAGCTGCATGTCCCAAGTTTCTTCATGCCATGTCCTGTTGCTGCTTGTGAACTGCACTGCGAGTTTGATCCAGTCCCACTGTTCTGCAATGTAACAATGAATCACCACCTTAAGAAATTGCCTTGAAGCCTGGCTTTACACTGTTGAGCCACAAGAACAAGACAACAAGATATTTGAAGAAGCCATCTCCCCCTGGTTGCTTTTGAAGGCCGATAGTGCAGGGACGTCATTTCACAAAGTGCCAGGGGTAGCGGAAGTGACATCACACGACCCTTGACCCCTGGTGACATCACAGGAAGTGATGTCATTTGACCCCACCCCAAAGTAATATCGCGGGATGCGATGGAACGCAACCTTTTACCCGTTGACAAAACAGGAAGTGCTATCACATAGCATTGTACACTACAAAAAATATGGTTATGATATCGCTATAATGTGATGTACATTTCATACAAGAATGGATCGCCATATGTATCATTAAGATCAGTGTGTATAGGTCCACATTACCAAATTACTGTGAATGCAAGCAGACGCCCATGACCAAATGATAATGATGTGTTATTATATAGCACTTACACTTAAGCGCTTTATACAGAAAAAATATACACCCAATATCACCCAACCTGTGTTTGTACTCATTTATCGACCTCAGAAGGATGAAAGGCTGAGTTGAGGCGTTTAAGAACAAACTAAATCAGTGACTCACCCCCTGAAGTGTGCCTGAAATAAACCTTTAATGAGTCTAGCAATTATTGTATAAAATTCCAGAAAGACACATTGTTTGGTATTCCTAATCTTTCTTATTTAGGGTCAGTGCTGAAAGTGTTAGACTTTTGTCACTCCTTTTCTTCTTTTTCTTCTTTTTTTTAAGGGGCTTTAACAAGAAAGCCAGCCACTCCAGAACTAAAGAGCCACATGGTGCTGGCCACAGGCCATGAGCTTGCATTAAAGAAAAAAAAACACTTTCTTTTTCATTTTTTTTTCTTTATTTTTCTAGAGGTCGCAGAGGTGACCACAGAGGTCGCAAGGGAGACCTCATAGGTCGCAGTTGCGACCTTTGATGACCCCTAAATGACGTCCCTGCGATAGTGACTTTTAAGCCTACTTCTCTTCCTTTTTCTTCAAGAACCTCACTTTGAACATTGATGTTATTGCCTGAACACCCCTGCTGATCAATCCAAAGTCCCCATTCACAAGTTTGCATTCTCTGTGTTTCTTTAGAGGTGTGGGTTTTCCTAATGTTTTCAAATTAGTTGATTTCATTTTATTGTTTGATTAAAAGTCTATATTTTTATAGAAGCTTGATTGGACATTCTTTTATTTTGGAACCATTGCACTTAAGTTATTTGAACTCAGCCTCTGCTACCAAAAGAGGCGAAGGAGTAAGGCTATGTCTGTTTGATGGGATGACTGCTGATGTTGTAGATGTGTGGGGGCAGAGTGGCTGGTTTAGCCACTACTCATCTCTGTATTCTTAGAGAGCAGTAGCCATTTTTTCATAGGGTGTTGAACTTTTTAGAGGGGGCAAAGTGACAGTTCATATTTTTGTTACCCTGTGATTATTTATATATACATTATCGAGCTATACTGGGCCTACTGCAAAAGAGAGTTACTTTGTGGCGTGTGATTATAGCTTTCTCGCCGTGGCTGGGGGCGTACATGGGCTTTAACGAGCCTGCCAGCCTTAGCTTTAGCATGCCTTAGTGAAGCGAGGGTCTCAGCTCGGGCTCCAGGTCATTAAAGCCCTTGTACGCCCCCTAACCTGCCATGAAAGCTATTCGCACCCAGGGATTCACCGGTGTACAGATAGTTTTTTTTCTTTTCATCTAACAGGAAGTAAGCTCTGCACGAGCCCATCTCCCTTTAGATGAATTTTGTTTTTTTAAATGGCCACCGCCATTGAAATGGAAAAGGGACTAGGTCCCTTTTCAGATGACGGTGGCAGTTGAAAACATGTTAAAAAATGTCTGCCATCATCTGAAAAGGGACCCAGTCTCTCTCCTATTTCGATGGCGGCAGCAAGATGAGAGGAGCATCAGGGCCCGGAGCGCAAGGCTCTGGTCCCTGATGCTCCTCCCACAGGTAAATTGGGGTGGGAGGGAAAGGGAATTGGGTTTTTCAAATGTGGGGAAGCAACAGGAAGAGCCACTCTGTTGCCGCCCCATATTAGAAAAAAAAAGGAATAAAAAGCACCACCCGGGGAAGAGCCTCGGGTGGCTGGAACACTGGGCAGGGATTGTGTATTCTCGCCCGTTGTTTCAGCCACCTGATTGGCTGAGCGACCTTTCGCAGGTGTGAATATGGGTATAGCAGGATCTTCTCTGATGACCGTGGTGTCACACACTTGGTGAATCCCTCTTAGAAATGATTGCTGAGTTTTTGTTAGAGTTTGTTTTAACAATACTAATTTTATGAACATTTCATTGTCCTCGACATATGCTGACTACCAGCATGATTATGTCACAGGAATACTTTACCAAATGATGGATTATTCCGGGATCTAGCAGTGATCGCTCTACCAAATGGCCAAGTTATGATCACGTACGACCGTCAACAGGTGTGTTCATGATCTGTGCAGTGATTTTGAGAAATACCCAGGGCTAAAGTCGAGGGTACACGCGGGTGGACGGAGTCCCCCACTTTTTTCAGAGGGTGGACTCAGTCCCCACCAGCTAAAATAAGAAACCTTGAATGTCCTCTTTGAACTTATGAATTAAAGCCAACCTCAGAGATTGAACCACAGTCGTCAGGTTTGCAGACCAGACACTTCACCACTGAACTATTTAACCGCATGAAAAACAACACACAACTAAAGGTGAAATGCCCCATTTCGGCGCTGCATCTTCCAGGGAAAACATTTGTAGTGGTTCTTGGAGTTAAAACATGCACACCTTTTAACGTTTTCAAAAACAATATTAGAAGAAAATATCCTTTGTTGGTTGTGTATGTGTGTAGATTTTATGAAAGGCAAATGCCATTCGTCCTGTGCAATTTGGGTGGTTATGCAAAGCCAATTTAAGAAATGTGAATTTTTCACCTTGATATGCTAATTTCTAGCAAAGTCAATTCCCATCGAGTTTGTTGCCCTGGAAATACCATGCTGTTAGGCGGAAACCTGTGCAGTTCCCTCTGGGACCACTGCAAAAGATTTAGGACTACAGGTGTTTGGCGGTGAACCCACTTGGTAGCAGTCTGTACCACACAGATTCACTTGGTAGCTGTGGCTGAGCAGTCAGACTTCCCTCAAGAAGAGTTGAGCAGTATGTGGAGTATACAAAATAGGGCAAGTCTTCACAGCAAGACAAGCAAACACGCAACGAGGCTTAGTGTAAAGATATTAAGGTATTTATTTATAACGAAACATCTATCAAAAACACTATGGCACTTTCACGGCAAACAAATCAAACACAATTACTCTACGCAGAAGAAACGATCAATCCCCCTAGCAATATTTCGACAAGTCTAGTTTCTACCGGCACCACTTATTTACAGACAGAGGTGTATACCTCAACCTAGATGGCACTCTAATATTAGTTAGGACGGGAGAGAAAAAGATAGGCGGTTACGAAATCAACACAGTTCAATCCTTCACGGATAATACGCAAGGCAGGAAGGCAAGAATCACAATAGATCGTAAAGTTCAGAGGCCAGGCCCACTCGGAGAGAGGCAAGGCGATATGTCCCAAAAAGTCTCTAGTGGAGATGCATTCAAGTCTTTGTAGCAAATTGTTATCGGCAGATTGAACCAGTTCAGAACAATAAATGAGAAAAGCTTGGAGGCGACCCAACGGAAAGGAGAGGATTAAGACACCTCACTCGAACCGATCGAAAGGGAAGCCAGGCGGACACGGTACCTTGTTGTGGAGGGCAGCTCCGGCGGGGGCAGTTGTTCCTGGTGGTGGGTGCACGTCGGGAGATCTCCTCTGTCGTCGGGAATTGGTGAGTCGGCTCAGCAGGGCTCCACCGGAGGTGTCGTCGTTGCAGGTCGGCTCAGCGTTACCCTCGTCGGATTCTTAGGTCCTGTGGCGACTTCTGAAGATCCAGTCCCAAAAGCCCTGCGTTTATGTTTATGCAGAAAACCCCCATTCATTCAGCCTAGCTGTCAATCAACATATGCTAAGTGGTGAGCGGGAAGGCTCACCACTTGGGCCAATCACTCCAGAGTGCGACCGGGGTTGGCAAGGCAACTCGGTCCAGGGTGCCTAAACCCCCTCCCACACCCCTGTGGTAACCCAGATAGAATGGCACCACTTTGGAGGGTCTCTGTACAGAGCCCGCCAAAAGTGGAACAAAGGGCTCGACCTTTGGTTTAGGAGTCACAGAGACGAACACAGACGCCATTTTTCAAACCGAGGTCTGGCAGAAAATACCATCCGATAAACTTATTTAAGATAAGTAGATCGGTGGTACATTAGAGATAAACGAGAAAAAGTATCAATCTCCAACAATGGGACGAATCCCATAGGGTTATGTTCGGGGTCGAACATAACAAGTAGTTTCCACTGCCACCAGCCAAAACTCGACGAGGGGGGACGGGACAGTGCCCCCTCGAGTAACAGATCCAGGAGTAATCGAATTACCCCTACTAGCACGTCCACAATAAGGTGGTTTGTACTAGTTCTGTTAGTAAATTTAGGTCTAGTAAAGCCAATGGTGACTTTACATGCCCGGGGAGACAGTAGTCAGTCCCCGGGTATGGAGTCTATGGTGGAGGTCAGCTAGGACGCCCCGGTGTTACGGCACGTAGGGTGCGGTGTAACACACATAGAAAAACATATGAGACCCTATGGAGTAAAAGACCCCATAACCCATAGAACACATTGACATTAAAAGGAATTACACACATTCATGTCCAAGAGTGGGAGGAAAAGAGTCTCACTCTTGGCAGGATGGAAAAAAACAAACTCCCGAAATCCAGCAAAGCTGCTGGGGGACTCACTAGGTTAGGAAATTCAGCCTAAACAGAGAATTCTCCCTAACACTCGCCCCCCCCCAGACTAAGGGACAGGAGGATTTAATCCACTCCTGGATGAATCTCATACCTCTAGTCGATGACATACATCCTAGAGAGACCATCAGCATTTTGGTGGTGACACCCTGACCTGTGCTCAATGGTGAAATCAAACCCTTGCAGGCAGATCGACCATCTCAATAGTTTTGGGTTTTCCCCTTTCATTTGCATTAACCATCTCAAGGGTTGTGGTCAGTATGAATGACAAAAGTAGAACCATAATAGTATGGCCTAATCTTCTTCAGAGCCCACACGATAGCAAAGCACTCTCTTTCGATTGTTGCCCACCTTGTTTCGGGATCCTTCAGCTTGCGGCTGATGAAGCAAACGGGGTGCTCCCTACCTTTCCCATCCAGTTGACTGAGTATGGCACCTATTCCTACATTTGAAGCATCTGTCTGCACAATGAAGTGTTGGCGGTAATCAGGAGCTCTGAGTACTGGGGCTGGGCAAAGAGCCTTTTTCAGGTTTTCAAAAGCCTGCTTGCACTCCTCGTTCCATTTAACCTTTTTAGGAAATTTGGGCGAGGAGATGACATTCAGTGGAGAAGCTATGGTCCCATAGTTCTCTATGAAATTCCTGTAATACCCAGTGAGGCCTAGGAAAGCTCTCACCTGGGTTTGAGTAGTCGGTGTTGTCCAATTTTGCACAGCTTCAATTTTACTGAGCAAAGGCCTTATTTCTCCACCTCCTACCTCATGTCCAAGATAGAATACCTTACTCTGTCCAATTTGGCATTTGCTCGCCTTTATGGTCAGATTGGCTCGTCCAAGAGCCTGCAAAACATCTCTCAGGTGGGTTACATGTTCTTCCCAGGAATTGCTGAACACTGCGATGTCATCCAAGTATGCCATGCAGAAGTCCTACATCCCATTCAGAACCTGGTTTACCATCCGTTGAAACGTAGCAGGTGCATTCTTCAATCCGAAAGGCATTACCTTAAACTGGTATAAGCCAACGGGGGTAGAAAATGCAGTTTTCTCCTTGGCATGGTCTGTCAGGGCTATTTGCCAATAGCCTGACGTCAAGTCAAATGTGCTGAGGAACTTGGCGGCGCCAAGTTTATCCACCAACTCATCTGTTCTTGGCAAAGGGTGGGCATCAGTCTTGGTGACTGCATTAAGAGCTCTATAATCCACACAGAATCTAAGTTCTTTAGATCCGGCCTTTGGTACTAACAGAACTGGGCTTGACCATGGACTAGTAGAGGGCTCTATTACCCCGAGATCGAGCATCTTGCTGACCTCACCTTTGATGTGGGTTCGTACGTTTTCTGACATTCTGTATCCTCTGCTTTTGACCGGCAGACAGTCACCAGTGAGTATGTCGTGCTGGCCCCAAGGGGTCAAGCCTGGTGAAAGCGAGAACAGAGAGGCAAACTGATTCAACATATATTTGCACTCTTCTTGTTGCTCGGGTGTCAGATTGGAGGAGAGATTTACTCCTTCAATTTTTCCATCTAAAGGTAAGCCTCTGAGGAGATCCGGAAGAGCTTCACTCTCTTCTTCTTCCTCAGATGACGCTAGAAGCAACGCTCCTACATCAGGTCGTGAGACATACGCTTTAAGTCGGTTGGTGTGAAAGACTGTCGGAGCCTCCTTGGGATTGCCCAAGTCCACCAGATAGTTAACCTCTCCGAGTATACCCACAACTCGGAAGGGTCCCATCCAGTTATCTTGCAAGGCCCTCTACCTTGGTGGATCATAACGAGAACGAGCTGGTCTTGAGCGAACTCAACCATGTTAGCCTTTTGGTCGTGCCAGTGCTTGACCAATGCTTGTCCAGCTTTCAAGTTATCGCTTGCTTCCGTCATCATGTGTGACATTCTCCTCCAGAGACCTATCACGTAGTCAGTTACTCTGACTGGCTTGGGGGAAGGAGCACTCTCCAACCCCTCCTTAATCAGGGCCAATGGACCTCTGACGGGATGACCATAGAGTAGTTCGAAGGGCGAGTAACCTACTCCCTCCTGAGGGACTTCTCTATAAGCAAAGAGAAGGCATGGCAGTAGAAGGTCCCACTTACGCTTAAGGGGTTCCTCTAAAGCACCTATCATGCTCTTCATGGTTCGGTTGAACCGTTCCACCAACCCATTGGTTTGTGGGTGGTACGCTATTGAGAACTTGTAAGTAACTCCACAGGTTTTCCACATGGCTTTCATGTAGTTGGACATAAAGTTTGACCCCCTGTCAGAGATTACTTCCTTAGGAAACCCGACCCTAGTAAAAATACCAAGGAGGGCCTTAGCCACAGCCGGGGCTGTAACAGTCCTCATAGGAATTGCCTCAGGAGACCTAGTAGCATGGTCTACTACAACAAGTATAAACCTGTTGCCTGAGGAGGTTGGAGGATCAAGGGGACCAACGATGTCAATCCCTACTCTCTCAAATGGGACTCCCACAACTGGGAGAGGCACTAAAGGTGCCACATTCTTGGAGCCAACCTTACCAGAGGTCTGGCAGGTGTGGCAGCTCCTGCAGTGTTTTTCTACTTCGGCCCCCATCTTTGGCCAATAGAAGTAGAGAGAGAGCCTTTCCTTAGTCTTCTTGAAACTCAAGTGACCAGCCAAAGGAATCTCGTGGGCTAACTGCAAGAACTGTGGTCTGTTCTTTTGGGGTACTGCAAGTCGTTTGTAGTCTCCAGGTGCAGACTCGGTCGGTTCACTGTAGAAGAGGCCATCTTCCCAGTGCAACCTGTATTTCCCAGGCTCTTGTCCTTCAGCCTGAGATTCTGCCTGGTGGCGAAGACCTTCCAGAGTTGGACATTCCCTCTGTCCCTTACTGAAGTCTGCCCTGCTGGGTCCACCTTCTGCCAGTAAAGACTGCAGCTCAGGATGGTCAACAGGATCCAGATCTCCAATGAGTTCCTGGCCTTCCATTAGCTCTTCCTTAGAGTCTAATTCTACCACACAGGGTTGTACCTCCCTCTCAGCCTCGGCTGGAGGTGGAGTTACGGGTGTAACTTTGGACAACCGCGGGGAAGTCCGTGTTGGCTGCACTGGAGTGCTGGCTGCTGGTTTCGGGATAGAAGTCTTAGGTTTCCCTTTCGCTTCTGATTTCTTGGAGACAGCGGCCGACAATTCCAGTGGAGCAGGAGTGATTTCTTTCTTCATCATCTCCTGGAGAGTACCGCGCATGGTCCTCTCTCTTGCAGGTCTGGTTAGCTCCTGTAACCGTTTACTAGGAGGTCTGGGAGTATGCGATACAACTCCGAGAGTTTTCAAATCGTTACCCAACAGTACGAGTCCTGGTACCTCACTCTGTATGCTGACAGGTATCTTCACAGTCATGTCGTTACACTGGATGAGAACTGGTAATTGGGGAAGCATCTGCACAGGCCCTCCAGCTAACTTGGTGAGGCGTTTGGGTGCCTTAGCAACATCCTCAGCCTGAAAAAACGATTTATCCATCACAGTTATGCTGGCCCCAGTGTCCCTAATGGCAGGAGTCTCCTGACCATTCACCTGGACACTGTCGTTATAATACTCTTTAGTATTATCGGGGATAGAATTATAGACATCTAAATTCTGTTGTACCCACAACCCCAGAGATACTAAAGAAACGGTGGCTGAGACTCCAATGGGTTCGTCAGCTAGCAGTAGAAAGTTTCCACTTGCCATTTGGACTTCCTCCTCTGGAGCGAAGGCTAAGGAGACAAGCTGGACCCCTGAAGGTTTTCCCTTACATCTGGGATCTCCTTTCACATGGTCAGTCGAGCCACAAACAAAGCATTTTCCGAATGTCTTCTGGAATGGTGGCTTGTTCTGACCTTCTTCCGGTTTGGCACCAGAAGACACACTATTCTGCTGTGGTTTTCCTTGTGGCTTACCCTTCTGGTTTTGTTTGGGGCCCTCTTTGGAATGTGAGTTATTAGAATTCTCTTTTGAGTCTTTTTTAGGCTGTTTTCCCTCATCCTTTTTCTGAGTTGCCCCAGAATCCTTATGAGTAGCCCTGTTGGCAACCCACAAGTCAGCAGCCTTAGCTAGCTTCCGGGAATCCAATTCCTTGGAATCGGCCAAGTGCTGTCTGAGCTCAGGAGAACAGGCATCATGAATAGACTCCAACATAAAAAGATTCCTCATACCCTCATAAGTGTTCACTTTGTAACCCTTAATCCATCCCTCTAAGTTTTTCAACCCTTCACTCACCCAGGTAGCCCAAGGGGTACCATCATGCTTTTTGAGGGTTCTAAACCTCTTAAGATACTGGGAAGGGGTCTTCCTGAATCTAGCTATTAAAGCTAGTTTCACACTTTCGTAATCCGTCTTATCCGCCTCCCCGAACTCCATTACCACATCAGTCGCAACAGGAGGGAGCCTAGAGAACAACCAGGGAAGCAAAGCATTCCCAGGGATGTCCTGGAGCCCATGATTGTATTCAAACAGTTTCAACCAATCCAACACATCTAATCTCGGTTCATACATACCCACTAATTCCTTCGGCATCCAGGGTCTTTTGGGACTGGAGCTCCTAGAGGAACCAGAGGAGAGATAAGCATTTTCCATAGACAACTTTTTCATCTCTAACTCGTGATTAAGTTCTATTTGCCTGAGTCTTAACTCAGCTTGCTTCTGCTCAGCCTGGGCATTCATCCGTCTGAACTCGAGCTCTTGGTTTCGTTCAGATTGAGCCAAGAACCGTTTGTATTCTAATTCGAGCTTCATTTTTTCAAGTTCAAAATAAGCAGGGTTACTTGTGGGACCTGGTATGGGCCCCGTAGGCACAGCTGGTAAGGCAGGTAGAGGAGCAGGGGAGACAGTTTCATTAGCCTCTCCGTCCTCGTCAGCCTCTTCATCGCTATCATCAGAATTACGATTCAGATCAACACCATCACTGTTATCTACATTTGCTGGAGAGATTGGTTCCTCTGAACCAGTACCCAGACTTTGGTTCGCCAGCAATCTATTAGTTCTAACTTCTTGCCTCTTACAGGAAGATTCTCTTGCCTACAGAGAGCTCGCAAACTCTCAGTATTTTCACCTGACAAGGACTCTTGACTGTAAGTTTCCATCGTAGACATGTTTTTTGAAAGTTGCTTTTTGTGCTAAATTTTGTGGTTAGTTATCCTACAGTGTGAAAAAGCACTCTAAACTGTATACTCGATACAAATCCCACCGCTACCACCAGTGTTAGGCGGAAACCTGTGCAGTTCCCTCTGGGACCACTGCAAAAGATTTAGGACTACAGGTGTTTGGCGGTGAACCCACTTGGTAGCAGTCTGTACCACACAGATTCACTTGGTAGCTGTGGCTGAGCAGTCAGACTTCCCTCAAGAAGAGTTGAGCAGTATGTGGAGTATACAAAATAGGGCAATTCTTCACAGCAAGACAAGCAAACACGCAACAAGGCTTAGTGTAAAGATATTAAGGTATTTATTTATAACGAAACATCTATCAAAAACACTATGGCACTTTCACGGCAAACAAATCAAACACAATTACTCTACGCAGAAGAAACAATCAATCCCCCTAGCAATATTTCGACAAGTCTAGGTTCTACCGGCACCACTTATTTACAGACAGAGGTGTATACCTCAACCTAGATGGCACTCTAATATTAGTTAGGACGGGAGAGAAAAAGATAGGCGGTTACGAAATCAACACAGTTCAATCCTTCACGGATAATACGCAAGGCAGGAAGGCAAGAATCACAATAGATCGTAAAGTTCAGAGGCCAGGCCCACTCGGAGAGAGGCAAGGCGATATGTCCCAAAAAGTCTCTAGTGGAGATGCATTCAAGTCTTTGTAGCAAATTGTTATCGGCAGATTGAACCAGTTCAGAACAATAAATGAGAAAAGCTTGGAGGCGACCCAACGGAAAGGAGAGGATTAAGACACCTCACTCGAACCGATCGAAAGGGAAGCCAGGCGGACACGGTACCTTGTTGTGGAGGGCAGCTCCGGCGGGGGCAGTTGTTCCTGGTGGTGGATGCACGTCGGGTCCTTGCCAAGAGTAGAGATGATCTCGTCGTCGAATGAAAGTGAAGTCCGGTGCACCACCAGGGAAGAGACCAGCCGCGGAGTGCTCCGTCACAAGGCACCACCTTTTGGTCGCGGTACAGGGGTAGTGGCTATCCGGTTGCCGAGGTGCTCTGCACGGGCAATTCGACCACTGCGTCCTGAGGCGAATAAAAAGCAAAGGGGACTGGTTGTTCCCACCAGTCAGGGGAAGAGACTCTCCGGCAGGGAGCTCTCCTCTGTCGTCGGGAAGTGGTGAGTCGGCTCAGCAGGGCTCCACCGGAGGTGTCGCCATTGCAGGTCGGCTCAGCGTTACCCTCGTCGGATTCTTAGGTCCTGTGGCGACTTCTGAAGATCCAGTCCCAAAAGCCCTGCTTTTATGCAGAAAACCCCCATTCATTCAGCCTAGCTGTCAATCAACACATGCTAAGTGGTGAGCGGGAAGGCTCACCACTTGGGCCAATCACTCAGAGTGCGACCGGGGTTGGCAAGGCAACTCGGTTCAGGGTGCCTAAACCCCCTCCCACACCCCTATGGTAACCAAGACAGAATGGCACCACTTTGGAGGGTCTCTGTACAGAGCCCGCCAAAAGTGGAACAAAGGGCTCGACCTTTGGTTTAGGAGTCACAGAGACGAACACAGATGCCATTTTTCAAACCGGGTTCTGGCAGAAAATACCATCCGATAAACTTATTTAAGATAAGTAGATCGGTGGTACATTAGAGATAAACGAGAAAAGTATCAATCTCCAACAATGGGACGAATCCCATAGGGTTATGTTCGGAGTCGAACATAACAAGTAGTTTCCACTGCCACCAGCCAAAACTCGACGAGGGGGGACGGGACAGTGCCCCCTCGAGTAACAGATCCAGGAGTAATCGAATTACCCCTACTAGCACGTCCACAATAAGGTGGTTTGTACTAGTTCTGTTAGTAAATTTAGGTCTAGTAAAGCCAATGTTGACTTTACATGCCCGGGGAGACAGTAGTCAGTCCCCGGGTATGGAGTCTATGGTGGAGGTCCGCTAGGATGCCCCGGTGTTATGCCACGTAGGGTGCGGTGTAACACACATAGAAAAACATATGAGACCCTATGGAGTAAAAGACCCCATAGCCCATAGAACACATTGACATTAAAAGGAATTACACACATTCATGTCCAAGAGTGGGAGGAAAAGAGTCTCACTCTTGGCAGGATGGAAAAAAACAAACTCCCGAAATCCAGCAAAGCTGCTGGGGGACTCACTAGGTTAGGAAATTCAGCCTAAACAGAGAATTCTCCCTAACACTTGCAAATCGCTCTGACAATGAAGAAATGTCCAACATCAGGAAAAACACCTGTAAAGCACGTGCCATCATGCTGTCGCCCATCTCGGAGAGAGGGATATACGTGTGTTGCCCGCTGTGGCTTTGCGGATCCCTCACGTTTGGTATTGCACCAAATTGCCATCCAATGAAACCTCGAGTCTCACCCTGCTTTGGCGGATGAACCACCCTGGACTAACTCTCACTCCCCCTCCACACCCACCACCACAAACAAAAGAACTTTTACATAAACTTCAATGGATCACTCAGAAACAAAACAATGCAAGCCCCAGAATGATTTGAACAGGGTGACCTGCCAAAATTATCTGACTGAATATTGGGGTCTCAGTACAAGGATTGCCGTTGAAATAGGAGAAATCACGAGACCAGTGATACAGCAGTATTTCTGGTTTAGTGCATTGCCCAAAGTGGAGCTTGTTAAACGTTCCTCTACAGTGGAGAAGTCTTGGGCCTTATGCCGGCGCCAATCCCGGTCCTTGACTAATCGGACCGGACTATAAAGTGAAAATATGCGTTCACTTTGAAATGTAGTAAAAGTCCAAAATCAGTAGCTATTGTTTTGATAAGCTCCTTAAATAATTTAAATGGTCAAAACAAATATATTTTTAGTCTTTCAAGGAATTTATCTGAAAAACTGTGTTTTTGCATAATGCATAGAGTCTGAAACGAATCTGTGTTCCTGTATTGGAGAAGGTAACAGTGACTTTAATGCACCTAGTGAAGCATTATGTAGTACTACAGGAACTACGGCCCCCATTAAATGAAGTGTGATCCCTTTGTCGGTGTCACAGGGTGTCACATGGGGCTGTTTGCCATTGGCTGCCATCTGCTTTGCAGACGTGGTTCACAATGCATGCACGCTGTTGCTACAAGAATGCATTTAAATTCCATAATTTTCATGGTAACCATGCAAGTTACAGAATACAATTTGGCTATATGCAAGTTGCCTAGTTGTAGGCAAACCGGCAGGCACCTGGGGTGTTCACTGACCTCTGCACCATGGGCTGCTTTTGAGTGAAATGCAATCAAGAATGCATTGCAAAGCTTCCAGTATGTGATTCCTTACTACTATCAAATCCTATGCATTGCAAAGCTTCCAGTATGTGATTCCTTACTACTATCAAATCCTATGAATTGCAAAGCTTCCAGTATGTTATTCCTTACTACTATCAAATCCTATGCATTGCAAAGCTTCCAGTATGTTATTCCTTACTACTATCAAATCCTATGCATTGCAAAACTTCCAGTATGTTCTTCCTTACTACTATCAAATCCTATGTCCGTTTTTTTTGTTATCTGTAACTACTTTTTAATCTTTATTTAGAGACAAATGTGATTTGAAATTCACCAAATTCGGAACAGTTTTTCCAGATGTTGGTGGGGGGGCTCCTCCTCTAGCCTTATTTCGAGGGGTTGGTCTTGCTCGCTACATTCCGTTACACAGTGCCATGTGGGACCACTCTTGGTTATCTCGCCGCCCCTGATCCACAGAAGTGGAAGGGGGGCGAATGTGTGCAGTCAGAGTCTACATCCCCCACGCTTTGTGTAGCTGCTTTTGTCACTTTCACGCTCAGTGTGGTATTGTTTCTGCAAGTCTACCTTGTACCCAGACACTTGGAGGAGATGACCAGTCACATGCTAATCAGTCTTGGTTTTTTCCACAAATGGCAGCAGGGCAGCCTAAACTGGGAGGCCATGTTCCTTCTGCATGGGAATACAAGTAACTCCCGACTTGCGTCAGCATACTGATGTCCGAATGGGAGGGAGATTTAGGTGTACCCTTACCTACAGAGTGTAAAAGAGGAAACAGGGGCGAAAGATGGGTCTGGCCTAATTAGAATACTGACATAGAGCCTTAGGGGGAAATGGTGAGAGAGAGGCATCCCGATCTCGGAATTGCTGGACCGCGGGGCAGAGGGAGTGCATCCCCCCTGGAGGAGCCTGTGGGGGTGGTGGTTGCTGCACACCAGGTGTGCTAAGGGGTAAGGGAAAAGGGCAGCTCTTGGTCTGCATGCTGTGGGTGGAAAGGTACCAGCACTGAATAGCCCATTGAGGACCCACTCTTCTGCACACAAAATAGGAGTGATAAGTGTATGATATGATAAGTCATTTATAACGCGCCTGTACACAAGTGTTGCTAGGCACGAAAGTGTAGCACTCCAGAATATGCAACCGGGGAGGGAACATGGGCCACAGTCAATCAAAACTGAGAGCGTGGAATAGGTTACCACCACTAACCAACCCTACTAA
The DNA here is from genome assembly GCF_040938575.1 of Ambystoma mexicanum. Classification (NCBI taxonomy): domain Eukaryota; kingdom Metazoa; phylum Chordata; class Amphibia; order Caudata; family Ambystomatidae; genus Ambystoma; species Ambystoma mexicanum. Next base: position 469,731,044 of record NC_090934.1, read on the forward strand.
AAAAAAAAATCACCCTTCTGCATACACCTCTCAAGCTCTGAACTAAACACAACCATACCTCTACAGCATAACAAACCGTGTGCACTTCACTACACCACAACAACTAAACAAAACCCACATATCCTTGCACAACAGTACATGACGGCTACCAACCGAAAATCACACGTACGCTCAGCAGCTGCTAACAGCACATCACAGCTCCCTTGCTCTTTTCTCCCTCTTAGTCCTATTAACTTGCCCTCTTGCTTTTCGGATCTGCCAGAGCACCAAGGGACCACACAGGTGGTGACAGTGCGTGGTATAAGAACTTTTATCATAGCATAACATGTAATGGTGCGGACAAGTTAAAAAACTAGTAAGTGGAAGGGGCCCAGAGAAAAGCCTGCATGATTAATTCAAAGCGTTCCATTCATCACTTTATGGTGTCTAAGGAAAATGGTATCTATTGCGAGAGCCCCTAAGAACATAGTCTGGTGCCAATTATGAGTCTCCCTTAGAACCTAGCATGGTGTATACTGTAAGTGTCCCTCAATGGAGAGTGTTTGCCTAGACTTTGGCACCTTTCTTGTTGCATTGTGGGTTCAAGATGCACCTCAGTGCTGATGCCCAGGAAGGCTGAATCCTGTCCGGGTTTCTTTGCATTCCCATTCTCAGTGGATGAGGCCTAGACGTTTGGTATCAAGATGACAGGGCTGAGGCTGATTTGCATGTGGCTGGCCACCTTCTGTAATGGTGCAGACAGGTTAAACAACGATGACCTGGAAGCTGCCCGGAGCTATGCCAGTGGTTTTTATGAATTCACATTAACTGTTTAGTGTCTATTAGGCTCCTTTGTTAGTCACCATGGACACCCAGTAGCGCGGGCCGGGCTGCGTGGAGACATACACTTGCAGTCTCACGAGGCCACTCCTAGAGGTGTCTGCTGAGAATCAGGAAGACAGCCCTTCGTGGTGCTTTCAGTGCCAGGACTCTGCTGGGGGTCCAGGCGCAAAGAGTGGGCTTGAAAAGAATGCCTCCAGTGAAAAGATTTGATTCCTTTAGGATTCATGGGCCAGTAAAAAATAATTATTACCAGCAAAACAAATGTTCGCGTATCACACTAACTGGAGCTAACGAAGGGGGTCGTTAAAGCCAGCTAACCGCACGCTTTTATTAGAGGCTTTTGCAGAGAGAAGGGTGGGGGTGCTGAAGGCCCGACACCCATATTTACTCTCCCACCACTTCCGCCTTCTTCCTGTTTTTGCTTAAATGTGTGACACGCCAGTCGTGACTGGACCCGTGCCTCTTTTACATGCTGTACCGGCTACCCAAAATAAAAATGCTGTGTTCGCAGTAGCAGCGCGGGTGGGTGTCAAACGGGGCTAGGAAGGGGTTAGGAGAGAAGAGGACACTTGGAAATCTGGCGAGCATACATTCATGATATTTGTACCGCGGAAAAAGCCACACATGGAGGCAGACAGTCAGGCGCGAGATGTCATTCATGGGAACAAGTGATCTATTACTGGATGAGTAGTGGGAGCGCACATCTTAGGGAGATGACGTGCTTCCCCCATCGGGGCACCATCTGCCATCTCGAACGACGTCCATGATGGAGCAGGCCCTCGAGGGCTAGTGCTGATCCCCTTGGCTTATCTACTGTCCAAGCGGAAGACTTGTGGTCAGCCAGGGGAGCTTCTCGCTAATATGCAAGTCCTCGCTCAGAGGATAAGGCATTTTAACGAACAATATTATAACACACTTTGCAGTCGCACCAGATACAAGCTCCAAACCGATAACAAAGAATTAAATGCGGGGAGCCAAATACCATGCCAGAGATGAGACAGGAGACTTGGCTTGGCTCCAAGAGCCAAATTAGAGCTGCAACAGCAATACATACTTACATTGCTGTCTGCCTAACAACTATTAAACACAAAACCCATACTTGTCAGCATTTTTCCTCAAGCCCTAGAACAAAAACACAATACCTGAAATCGTTCTCCCTGCCCCCACAACACTAACACATAAACAATGTTCCTGACTCCATGTCAGGAAACTTATAACTGGCATCCCAAGTTTTAGATGTGGCACGGCACAGTAAAATTAAATGATTTGTCCAGAATCACACACTTTTTGTAAAATGGGATTTGATGCCAGTCTGTACTTTAGACACTTAACCACATATCTTCTCATCTCTACCTGATTTAAATATGTGTTAACTCACAGTTTTAAGAAGCTAAAATAATACTCTGCTTTATAAAGATGCCTGAAAAGTAAACAAATCACATTTTAAATCAACCTAAAAAATATATAAATCCTTATGCTATGCATAAAGAGAAAGTATAGCTTTATTTTGACCATCCTCAATGGATCTCTACATGTACCAGAATTCAAAGTAATCTTGGTCAAAACAAACCCCTGTATTTTGCAACTAATTTCAACTCTTAGACACACAGCGAAACTGTGTGAAACGGTCAGTTACTTGAAGTCATTGTTTCACAGAGACTTAGAACTAGTTATTGTTATGGTGTTAAGGATTCTAATCGGGCGTCACACACCAGACCAGGACTCTTGCCACTAGCCTAAATTGCAGCGCATTATTAAAATACTTTTACTTTAGTTGCTAAGAATTCAGATTGAACTGGCACCCAACCCGTCTCACACCCCCTGTTACAAATACCCCTGGCCACAATGGACCATGAACCAGGCCGGTGGGTGGTAATACAATATTTATTTATTTTGAAAATCCAAATGAAATCACACAAATTTAATATTGGGCAGCAATCACCAATGGGGTGATAATTTCACTGTAGAATGATGGAATACACTTAGTTTGACCTCATAATATCACATACACAAAGCACAAATAAATAGGAGCAATATTATTTTTTGGGTAGATAGCACCCCAGTTAAGAGTTCCCCCTGCAATACTCCCCCAAACCCCTATTAACCGAATTTTGAGTGGATAGAAAGGAGCAGCAAGGAGTCAGAATTAAAATGTGACCTTCGCCCACGAAATGGGAAGCAAAATTAAAATTTTAAAACCTTCGCAATTGCACTAAATAGCACTCGGTATTAGTAAACATTTGTTTTACATGTGTGGTTGAATAGATAGGTAAATATGAGTACACCACTATCACAGATGTAAGAACACTAGCAGACTACAAGCAATGTCCTAACAACGGGCAAACAATTCAGAAAATCAACTTGAAAGTAAAAAACACAGTGCAGCCAAATCACACGCATAGAAATTGCATTTGCTAATTTAGACGGTTTTAAATGTCAAATGGTTTAAAAAACGGGTGGAATAGACAAAATCGGAATGCAGTTTTTATGCTGAGTGACAGATGCACATCACAGGGATGATATGAAAGTGAAAGAGTGACTCTAAATTACTGACGGGATGAGATTCTCAATGGGAAAGGAAATTAACAACATATGACAGAGAAAATCGGTTTGGAAAGGAAAGGACAAGATTCACTTAAACTAGATTTTAGTGGCTAGAAAAGAGAAACGCCACCTGTGAATAGAAAGATTAAGCTGCTGTAAGAGGATTCAATTCAGCACTACAGCCAAGTTAACGCCTAGTCTAGAATACTGAATGAAAACCCTTATTGATATATCTTTAGGTCCAGTTCATGCGTTCTGGATGACTACCCTTGTATAACACCCCTCTCTTGGAATCCCCCTGACCCCACTGAGCCAAGAAGTAATTCTGTTTTGCAAGTTTAAAAGGTTTATTTGATAAATTAAAATATATATCACACTTTTTAATAAATTAATAATTGAATATCACACTTAATCTGATATGGTAAATATTAACAACGGAGAATCTGGCACTAGCACACTTCTTTAATCACTAATGAGTTGACATGAAATGGATAAGGTAGCACACTGGTAAATAGGAACAAAAGTATAATGTGGTAGAGGATGCTTTATGTAGGCTCAGGTGGATGCAATATTCAATGAATGCAGTACAGAAAATACGCAATATGATTTCAACCAAACAATGTAATCACTTTTCTCTGGCTACTCCCCTCCCCCCCTTGATGCAAGGCAAGGAAATGGAAGGAAAACACACAGTTCTCAGAAATGCAATCAACTGTAATTCAGTTCAATCCAGCAAGCTTAAACAGAAGTTTGAAAACACAGGCAAATGCTTTGATAGGTGCTAGCAATGAATGAGAAATATGCTGGAAACGCTCTTAATTCCCTTTTAGAGGTTCAGGATGAGTGGTATCTAGTTAATATTAGTCCAGGCTCACACTAGCAATGATGCAGGGATAGTTAGCAGGTTAAACGAATTTCTGGCAAATGAAATCAGGCAGCAGCAGTTTTTTTACATGTGAAGAAATTGCAAATCGCGGCAAAATTCGCGGATGCGCCGAGCGCTATTACAAAGGAACCGCAAGGACTATCTCTACCGTTTTGGGGTCCTAGGAAAGCCTGGGATCTCAGCTTCCAAATGAAAGTTATTGCAAGTCTCTAGCCCAAACGGTTGCGGAGATATGAGTAATTTAGTAAAGGTCGTTTTTGGTTTTGTAAATTTTAAACGCACACTTTTTCAAAATGACAAATTTTACTAGAAATGACAGGTGACAGATAGGAGGCAGTTCTACTTAGGTTAAATAGATTGAATTAGATGAATTTAAACTAAGAGATGTGTTCTGAGTTTTGCTAAGTACTCACAAGAGATTTTGAACAGGAAAGCGACTTGGTCACGATCTTCAGTCTGGTCAGGTCTTTCCGGATTCTGCTCACAGCGCCTGGTCTGGTTTCGGCTAGGCACAGCACTGCTTTCTCTCTGGTCTGGTCTCTGCTAGGCACAGCACTGCTTTCTCTCTGGTCTGGTCTCTGCTAGGCACAGCACTGCTTTCTCTCTGGTCTGGTCTCTGCTCTGGATAGATTGAAGTCTCTAGTTTGGCTTTCTGGAGTTTGATGGAGGTAAGTATGGATTTTTCCGGCAGGGCTTCCAGCGGCAGATGAAATTGAATGTCTCTATGTGTCCTGACTCTCTGCTTTTATCTGTTTCTTGAGAATGGGTGTGTGTGTTGCATCACTAGACTTGCCCCTCTCATTCGTCATTGGTCAGGCTTCCATTCCTCCGCTTGATTGGCAAACTGAACTGTGAGTCAGATTGATGTCATTTTATGATCTCTTGAAACAACCTCCCTTGTCATCTGTGCACCCAAATATATATATGATCAAAATCCATACTTCAGAGTTACACAGTTGTTTGAAATTACATATACATGGTGTGGCTGAATTTAGCCATGTCTATGTCCAAATCTGCTCATTCTCGGAGCTTGCATTCAAAGAGTGTACATAATTGACTTTTTAACTGCTTTTTCAATTTCCGACATGGACCCAACTTTACATACATGTGTGCAGGGGGTAGGGACATTAACTGATGAAGTTTCAGATTTTTAACATGCACACATTTAGAGTAATATCCACTTTTCCGCTAAAACCCCCCTGAACATACCACCGGTTCCTACCACGTCTGAAACTGTGGGCAGAAAAATCACAAGAATTATGGTATCATTTATAAAATTTTCACATGTCCGCACTATGAATTATCCCCCTTTTTATAAAACCATATCCTTGCTGCAGGGGTGTGTCTTTTCAGGTCACATGGTACAGAAACCAGTCTTTCCAGTTTCTGCCAAGCCAGCTTGCTTCTCACAGGCAGTGCCCCTCCCAGCTTCTCCAGGAGGAAGCCACTTTTTACGACGTCTGTAATAAAAACCTTTGCCTGAGTGGAGAGGGCTTTGTTCACTCTCTGGCAGAGCACAGGAAATTCAATTATCAGATAGATGGCATATCCTTAGTGTGGGCAGCAAAAGGAACATTGGCCTGGGAACATAGTTGTGACTCAAGTTTCACTCCTGATGGGATCCGTTGCTAGGCAAAATCAAGTTCCTTAAGCCAGACCTTCAGCTAACTTTTTGTTGCTTTTAAAATAACTTGTAATTTTACACATGCAGCTAGAATGCTGATTCTAAGTGCAAAACTATGACATTTCAACAGTTACAAAGGCATGTGACACCAAACATAGGTCACTCATTCAATTTAACATTTTCGATTTTGGTGGTTTTAAATCCAGTTGCAGTTAGGCTTAAGCTGCTGACTCCATAGCATTTTTGTTATAAGCATTGTTTTTGGGCTCTTCATTTCCCAGATTTTGTAGGCACACAAAACTCCATTCTGCCAAATGTCTGCTGGTGTTCAGTGAATATTTTGCACATGTTGCAAGGTTTGAAATAGGCATTTTGGCTTGCCTTCAGAAAAACACACAGAGTGGTTTTAAAACGCCGGCTTTTGGATAGTGGTGAGTACTGGTACTGCACCCATTTTTGGGATTTTCTTGGATTAATGCATTCTAAACAGGAATGGTTCTTACATGGTAGTAAATCCTTGCTTAACATTGTTTTGATGGGGCTCCTAACAGTAAGATGGTTATGTGGAACCCCACAAAAAGGGTTGAATCTTTAAAGTGGTCCAATGAGTCACGATTTCAGCAACTTTTTGACATCAGTAAAAGTGGATTTTGTTAACAAAGACCTTTCTTTACCCTGGTGGGTGGCAAGTTAGGTAACCATTTTGGTGTGCGCACAACTGCGCAGCTTTCCTGGATTTCGGCGCACATGTGGGTTTTCCGCCATCTTGAATTTCCTAAGCCCACAGCACCAAATGTTGTAGCAGGGTAGCTTAAACGTGGGTCAGGACACCCTACAAGCCCCCCCACGTGACTGCACTTTGAGTTTGGGTCGATGGGGAGTCGCGTGCCCAAGGGTTTTGACCCACGCACCGGTCTGTCCGCATAATCTTCTTCCTCTTCTGTAGATGGCACAGTTCAGCATCTTCTTCTCCATCCGGTCAGATCGATCAGTTCTCCTCGCCGGTCCTGATGGGAAGATTGGGCGGTACCCCGGGCCCGTTGTGTCTTTGCTCCCGGTCTCCGGATCGTCCTTCTTGGTCATCTTTCATGGTTTCATCTCTCCTAGGATGATAAAGGAAGAGCGGCAATATCTACTCATAGACGATTTTTTTTTTCCACCACTGTTGAGATAGTGGGGCAGCATATGCATTTCATCGTAACGAAATATTACATTCTTATTTTGAAAAAAAAAAACAGCATCACTAGAGACAGTTTCATGTAAATCACAATATTTTAGAGACTAGATGTGGTAGGTTTTATGATTGGAACTGAATTAGTCTGATACAGTACCCGCTAGGATTCCAGAGGATTCCTCCAGTTGTTGCAGAGTGTGCCTGGGATGGCAACATTTCAACTGGTTTATGTGGACCCACTTGTCTTCCCCCTCTGCCGAACCACCTTTGGGGATGCGGATCTTGTAGGCCACAGGGGAGATCTTATCGACGATCTCAAAGGGTCCCTTCCATGTAGGCAAAAATTTGCGCTGCTTGGCCTGGTTCCTTTGGAAGTTGTATAGATAGACCCGGTCTCCCACCTGATATTCCTTCCTGGAAGTTTTCAGGTCATAATGGGTCTTCATGCTATCAGTCGATCTTTCTAGATTCCGCTGAGCATAAGCAAAAGCATGTTGGAGGTGTTTCCTTAAATTCTCTACATACTCATGAGTAGTGGAGGCATTTATCAGTGTCTGCTCTTGGGTCCTGTAGAGCAAATGCTGCGGAAGCACCATCTTGCGCCCAGTCATCAACTCAAATGGTGACATTTTGGTTGCAGATGAAGGGGTAGATCTGATGGCCATTAGGACCAGAGGTAATCGGATATCCCAACTTGGCCCAGAATCTGCCACAAACTTCTTTAATATGCTCACAATTGTCCGGTTATATCTCTCTACTGCCCCAGAAGAAGCTGGTCTATAAGCAATATGCAGCTTTCTCTTGACCCCCAGTATCTCCCACATCTTTGTCATTACCTCACTGGTGAAGTGGCTACCTCTGTCTGACTCAATCCTTTGAGGTAGACCAAAACGGGAAAAGATGTGGTTAATCATCAAGGCAGCTGCAGTTTCTGCCTTGCAATTTGGGGCTGGGAGACATTCCACCCACTTGGTAAACAAGCATGTGACAGTCAACATGTACTTATTCCCCCTAGCCGAGCGAATCACAGGGCCTACAAAGTCGATTTGTAAATCTGACCATGGCAGTGTCATTCCCCTCTTTTGTAAAGGCGCCCGATGTGTGAGGGATGTCGGCTGAAATTGTGCACACACAAGACAACCCTTCAAATATTGGTTGAGGTCCTGGCCCATGTGTGGCCAGTATGCAACCTCTCTTAAGATTTCCAATGTTGTGTGAAACCCCCTATGACCGGCGGTGGCCGCATCATGGGCGTGACTTAACATCAGGCTTCGGAATGAGGTAGGAACCACCCACTGATCGTGGCCAGCTTTGGATTTCCTTACCAGCAAACCGTCTTGGATTCGGAACATTTTTGGACATTTCATCAACACTCTTAGGTCCTCTTTCCCAATGTAATCGGTATCCGTCAGGGGAAAGTTCTCAGGGTCCTCAAGGTGCTGGTAAAATTTACCAATTATTGGATCCCCCTTCTGAGCGGTGATCAAATCAGCATCAGGGGTCTCCTTACTCCATTGTGCAATTGGAAGGTCGTTGTGAGCATTTGTCTGGGACCTAGTGATGGCAGTGACCTGGATTTCCCCCAACAGGGACTCAACCTCAATTAGATCCCCTTGGATGGCTCCGGTTTTGGCCAGCTGATCAGCTAAGTCGTTTCCAGTTTTGTCTGGTCCCTCTACTTTGGAATGACCCTTGATCTTTTTCCAATAGATGGTCATCTCATTCGAGGTGACCAGATCATCAATGTTTTGGATCAACTTCCCATGTTTCAAGGGTTTGTTGTTAGCACATAACATGCCTCTGGTTTTCCAATTAACCAGGTGCTCCACGAATCCGTTCCGTACATAATCCGAATCTGTGATTATGACCAGTTCGTGGAGTTGATGCTGGACAGCAGTGAGGATGGCATGATGCACAGCCATCAATTCTGCCACCTGACTACTTCGGGGACCAATTTTGTATCCAGCGGAGGGTTCTGGGGACTCATTCACCCATGTATTCCCTACGCCAGCCACCAGTTCTTTCTCCCCGTCGTTGTCAACATGGTAAGAGCATCCATCCACATAGACAGTGGGCATTCCCTCACACTTGTCCTCTTCAAAGACTTTGTGGGGGGAATTAAGGTATGCCTCCATGTTGTCCTTGATTTTTAGACTTTCGTCCTCGAGACAGTTTTCTCTGGCACAATCATGCAAGTCAGCCAGACCTTGCGCGAGGGGACTCTTCTTGTTTTGGCCATATCTGACCTCCACAGGAAAGCCTTGCATTGACAGAATCCAGGAAGTAATTCGGGAATTACTCACATTTCCGGCCCGGATTCTGTCACTTTGGAGATATTGCAGAGGCTGGTGTGGAGTCTCCACTATGATGTGTTCCCCCTGGATAAACGGGCGGTAATTCTTCAATGCCCACACCGTTGCCAGGAGTGCCTTCTCACAATCGTTGAATTTTTCCTCCACAGAGGATAAAGTTTTGCTCGCATAGGAGATTACTTTATTGACCTTGTCATGCTTTTGATATAATACTGCCGTCAAGCACGTATTAGAGAACCCTGTCTCCAGGAAGAACTCCTTGTTTCTGACCGGGTAAGCTAGACAAGGCGCTTGTGAGAGGCTTCTCTTGAGTTGTCTTACTGCCTCGGATTGTTCTGGACCCCATTCCCACTTGACCCCCCCCTTTAGGAGATGAATCAGGGGTCTGGTGATCTCTGCGTAGCCCTCAATGAACTTTCTGCTGTAATTAGTCAGTCCAAGGAGGCTCCTTAGTTCCCGCAGAGTTGTGGGGTCTTTCAGTTTCTGAAGTGCTTCCACTTTCTTTTCCTGGGGACAGAGACCCTGAGGAGTAATCTCATGCCCCAAGAAATTAACACGGGTTCTACACCACTGTGCTTTCTGAAAGGAAAGTTTTGCTCCGGCGGCTCTCAACTGGGTCAGAACATAACGGATCTCCGCTATGTGTTCCTCCACAGATGAACTTTTGATGAGGACATCATCTACATAAGCCAGGTTACCCCTCGCACCCAGGTCGGGCATGGCCTTATGTAGGAAAATGTTGAATTCATTACCGGAGTTAAGGTATCCGAAGGGAGTCCGGGTCCATGTGTACTGCTGGCCGCCAAAGGTAAAAGCCAGCTTGTATTGGTCCTCCCTACTGACAGGCACGGTCCAGTATCCATTGGTCAGGTCTATTGCAGTGAATACCTGTGACCCCTGAATCTGGGCCAGCCCTTGGTCAATGTAGGGAAGAGGCCATCGGGAAGTGTGGACCCGTTTGTTGAGCTCCCTGAGGTCAGCGCAGAGTCTCCACTGGCCGTTTGGCTTCAATATTCCCAGCACCGGATTATTGAAGGTGCTGTGGACTGGACGGATTATTCCCCGGGACTCAAGGTTCTTAATTATTTCAGTAAGGGACTCCATTGATGCGAGAGGCAAGCGATATTGCTTCACAAACACTGGAGTCATGCCAGGGTCCGTGGGGATTGTTGTGGTGTGGATGTCGGTGCGACCACAGTCATATGAGTCTACCGCAAAGAGATCTTGGAAATCCAAGAAAACTTGTTTCAACTTTTGCTTTTGTTCCAGAGTCACACAGGCATCAGCTAGGTTGACTCTCTCTTCCACCATCTGCCTGAAGCCTGGAAAGACTTCTGGTTTGGCTATCTCCGCGGCCTCCTCCAGCTGGGTGGAGAAGTCCCTGGTCAGAGTGCTGATTTGGACCGGAGGCTTCAGGTGGGAAAGGCAGCCCTCATGGACCTGGAAAATCACCTCATCCCTCCTGAAGTCACAGGTCACATCTTCCTTACCATAGGGGCAGGAAGTGTACACCAGGAAGTTCCCCCCATGCCGGGTAAAAATCCTGTCTGGTGTTGCGTTGTCATCACTGTCACTGTCAAAACAGTCCTTGGGGATGGGTCCTAACAGTTCATTTACAAGATCAATGGAGAAATGTCGGTCATCAACCGCCATTCCAATAATGGTGCCTGCGGCTAGAGTAATACTCTTTAAGTCGCTGTTATCCACCTCTATTAGAATGGGGTCATGTTCTATGTTGACTAATGGAGTCGGGTTTACCCCCAACCCTTGCTGTTGGAGAGAAGCATTTAGATGTATGTAAGCATCAGGGTTTTTCAACTCTTGTCCCCTTTTAACTTTCACTTCCAGGGAGAATTGTCGGGTCCTTTCTGGGATGGTGACTTCCTCTTTAACCTGAATTTCAACTGCAGAAGGTAGCAATTGAGCTGACCTAAATGCTTTTTCTGGATCATCAAAGCCCATGGGATTATCCGCTAATCGGGACCAAGCTTTGAAGTTTATTAGGTCCAAACTAATGGCAAAGCGATTGAGAATGTCACTGCCTAAGTAAAAGGCGGCAGTGACGTCTCGCACGACCCAACAATTATGGACTATGCTCTTGTTGCCAATGGAGATTTTGAGCATACACCTGCTTGGCAGGAGATGTTTGGAGTCAGGTGCTTCCAGGTCCATTTCCCATTTGTCTATCAGTTTGAAGGTGGGAATGGCTGGATCTTTTGGGAGTTGGCGAAACATGGCTTCGCTGATGAAGCTCTTACCGTTGTTCACACACACTCGAGCGAGAACAGAGTCCTTCCCATCATTTAACTGAACAGGGATGAACAACTGCTCTTCAATTTGCTGAATATCAGCCAGGCTCTGAGCTGATTTCACATCTTTCTGGACTATAGGAGTGTGAGTTTCTGATTGTGGATTAGTATAGAATCTCAGAGTGTTTCCTTCCAGCGTGGAATAACACCTTAAATTGGAAGGAAGGTTGATTTTCAGAAATAGAGAGGACCCCCCATCACCAGTCTGTTGTCCTACCGCTATTACTGTCACGTCTGGAATCTGGTTGTTCTGGAAGTGAAATTCTACTTGGTCAGATTTTTGTTCAACCATGTGGCAGGTGCCGTTTAAACTAACATGGTTAACACTCTGTTTTAATTTTATTGGTCGGCTAGTCTGGGTCCAGAGGACCTTGTTTACACAATCTATTAGGGGTGACAACCTTCTCAGGAGGTCATTCCCTAGTAAACAAGGGGTGCCCTCTGGGGTCACAACTATGACCGGGTGTTTCAACTTATGTCGCCCAATTTTAATGTCCAAATCTGCCGTCCCCTCGACGGGAATTTCCTTCCCGTCAAAGTTCTGTAGTTGTCCCGGAAGAGAGGTGAGAGGAATTTGGTAATTCTCTCCCCTTCCTGCATTCAGTTCGTCAAAGGCCCTTCTGGACAGAAGGGTAGCTTGAGATCCAGTGTCCACCAGTGCCGAGATTGTACCCTGCCCCTGTACTTGTACCGGGGCATAATATCTTCCCTCCTTCTCCTCAAGGGGGCACAGATAATGTACATTTTTGGACAACTGGTGGGCTAATTTTCTGGTTTTGGACATCGCGAGAGAAGAATTTTGGGCAGAATTCTGTGGAGCGCCTTGGGAATCTGAAAGAAAAAGTTGGCAACTGGAGATCAGAGCCATTGTGGGTTCCCCTGGTTCCGGTTCTGGGCCGCCCCCCCCCTTTTTGGAGGCAGTCACCAGGATGGGTTTGAACCAGGGGATTTTCTTGCTGTTGGTTCTGGGATGAGATGGTGGGCGGCGGTAGCTCAGTCTCCACATCTCCCCAGTCTGGATTTGCATCCCTAGGGACCCATTTTTCTTTGGGGGGAGTTCCCCCCTCTCTGAAGGAGAAGATTCTTTTCCCAGGATCCTCTGAGGATCCCTCTCCCTCAAATTGGAAGATCTGTACCTCCTCCTCAAACTGAGTCTGTTTGGGTCTTTTGTTTCTCCTACCCCCCCTCTGCTCCTTAGGAGGCAGACTTTCAGGGGCAAGAGATTTTGTTTCCGGTTCCTGGGTTTCCAGGGGCTGTTTACAAGTGAGGAAGGAAGCTTCCTCCAAGGCTTTACACCCCCCTTCCCTTTGTGCCTCCTCCCTGGGAACCGGTGATTTATCGGGGTGCTGCCCCCGTCATTGTTCTGGAGCACCAGGTCCAGAGTTGGGTGCGTTCTGCGCCGGCATGCTGATCTGAGGGTTCTGCTGTGCCCTCAGTATATGACCCATATCCCGCGCCATGTTTTGAACCTGGCGCTCTAACTGGGAAACCCGCTCAGGCTGATACGGGGCCCTGTTTTCTCCCCTGGGCTGATCCCGGGAAGGGTAGCTGTCCCTCCTCTGGTAGTACCCCTGGTTGGGAAGATTTTGGTACCCCTCCACCCTTGGCCTCCCCTCTCCCGGATTCAGTGGTCTGGGCTCAGGGAATTGAGGAAAGAAGGATGGATGATTTTGGGGTTGGAAGTCGGGTGGATATCTGGGGAAAAAGTTCTGCCCAGGGTTTGGTAAATTTCTGCCCTCCTGTGGGAAGTTTGGAGGGAAGTTCCCTGGGTTAGGTGCTTGGCTGGATCCCCCCCCTTGGGCTGGAGGAGTCCACACATAACCCAGGATGGGTCTGTTACCTTTGTAGCGAGGACTTACATAGTCAGGAGAGCGAGGGACCCCATTTGTGGGGCTGCCTCCCTGGCTCCCTGTCTGCGACTGGCCCGAGGACCTTCTGGGCCTAGCATTATTAGGTGCAGGTAGGTTTTTAGGCCCCCCCATCTCCAAATCCAAAACGGGGGTGACCTTTACCTCTGCCACCTTGGCAGCAGCAGGGGTGCTGTTGGCTTTGGGGTTTTTCTGGGCATTGCTTTTATTTTCTATGGGCTTCTGCACCTCATAGATGCGGGTAGCCTGTTCAATGACCCAGTCTAAAGATCTTTTCTCGTGAAAATCCCTCACGAGCTGGGTCATGATATATTTGGGCAAGGCATGGAAAAACGTGTTTATAAATTCACGGCTATCCGTGCGCACCCTTCTTGTGGTCTGTGCAAAAGCCCGCTTTAACTCCTGCACAAATTCTTGTGGGGCCTGATCCTCCCCACATTGCAAATTGTAGGCTGCCTTGCGAGCCTCTTGAGGATTTCTGTGAACAGAAAAATGTTTCAGGATGGCCGCCTTATATGTGGACCATCTTAAATGATTTTGGTCCTCCAGCCCCGCAAAGAAACTGGAGTATTCCGGGGAGAATGTCCACTTTACATATTGAATACAGCTCTGGCTGTCCTTCAAATGGAAAGTCTCCATCATTTGTTCAAACAACTCTAAGTGCTCCCAAACAGAATACTTAGCGTTCTTATGGTAAGGCGTGATGACGCTCCTGATCGCCTTAATCTGCTTTAAGGGGTCCTTAAGCAAGGCCCTTTTTGCCTTATTGGCCTTTTTGGTTCGGGTAACCCTTGTCCATTCATCCTCGGACTCAGAGGCACTGCTCCCAGAGGTTCCCGTCTGATCTTCCAGGTTTTCCCGGATTCTGCGAGCCTGGGAATGGCTGGCAGAATGTGGGGACCTGGTCTCCTGTGTCCTGCGCAGTTCAGAGGAGTCTTCAGATTCCTCCTTGCTGCCAGGATTTGATGGGTACCCCCTCCACTGACCTAACTGGGCAGAGGTTTTCAGGATGCCCTTAATGGGCCTACTCTCCCGGGGTTCCCCATTGAACTGTACTGTACTTGGGTGCCCATACCCGGATGCCCACCCCTCCATTCCTGAGTGGTACTGGCCTATGAGCCCCATACTCTTAGCTGGATAGTAATCTGCCATCCCTGCGGCCCTGTGCTCATGTGCGCCAGGGGACATGGGGGTGGCAGAGTCCAGGGACTGAGAGGTATGAGGGCCTCTGGTACTAGGGCTCCTGAGGTTATGCTCCGGAGTTTCCATTTCCCAGCGAACCTCATCTCTATCCGCCCCTGCTCCCTGTTGCAATGCAAGAGCCTGCATTTGTGCCTTCAGTTCCTCTGTTAAGGCCTTACTCGACTCTATCAGTTTCTCCTGCATCGCTACCTGTTGCTGGAGCCTATCATTGTGTTGACAGAGGGCCTCATTCTCCCTATGTGCTTCCTGGTTGGTCCTGGAGAACTGGGCCAGTCTTTGCTGCAGGAGGTTTACCTCCTGGGCCATGTCCCTATTGGCCTGCTCCTTTCTTGCTAGAGCATCTTCCTCCCTTCTGGTGTGCTCTACCAAGTTCTGGTTTTCTTTTTGGAGATCACTCAGCCCCTGGAGGGCCAGGTGATTTTCTTCAATTTTTCTTTTCAAATCGCAGACTTCCTGGCCTAAGGCGTCTCTTTCCTGACTAAGAGCCTGCATTTGTGCCGCCAGGTCGTCCCTTTGCCGTTGAAGGGCACCAGCTTTTTGGCGCTCCTCATCAAACTCTGCCTGGGTATCCAGGTCTTTCAGAATCAGTTTATTGCTCTCCTCTTTCTCTCTGTCTAGTTGGATTTGCAGGGTGGCTACCTGCTCTGTGCATGCCCTGTTGAAATTGATCTGTTGCTCCAGCTTTTTCTGGTTCTGCAGCAAGGAGTCCAAACTGTCTTGGTGCTCCTTCTGCAGGGCCAGAAATCGGGTATCCTGGTCTGTCTTTTCCTGTTGTAGGATGCCCATATCCTCTTTTATTTTAATGATATATTGCCTACTATCATTTTCTGCCTCCTGGCTCCTCTGCAGCCTCTGCTCAGAAGAGTCCAGATCAGATTGGGCCTTTTGTAATGCCATCTGTTGCCTATTTGCCAGATTTTGGCTTTCAGCACATCTATCCTGCATGTCTCCCATATATAGGTACAGGTATGCCGCTATCCTAACAATCTTATTGTGTTCCTCTTTGGCTTTAGGAGCCATATATAGTTCACTCAGGGCCACATGTAAGGGACCCTGATCTCTATATATATCTGACCCTGTTTCAGTGACCTGTTGTGTGATGGCCTGCAACCACACATCCTGGCCCTGTTCGGTCCATTCACCTCTCACAAATAGCTTATGCAAGAGGTGCTCTCTGGCTATTTTCATGTCTACTAAGGTCGTCATTCTAGAGATTGGTCTCTGTCCTGACTTACAGAAGTTAGTATTTTATTTTTGCAGAACAGAACTTTTCTTGGAGTGTCCCTTTTGAGGAATGCTTCACAGCGTAATGCAGCGTGGTGATCCGACCGGGTGTATGTATCCCGTCAGTTAGCACACTGTATTAAGCTGCACAACTGGTAAATCTAACCCAACGTCTCGGCTCGAGCCCCCACTTTGTAAGAGGATTCAATTCAGCACTACAGCCAAGTTAACGCCTAGTCTAGAATACTGAATGAAAACCCTTATTGATATATCTTTAGGTCCAGTTCATGCGTTCTGGATGACTACCCTTGTATAACACCCCTCTCTTGGAATCCCCCTGACCCCACTGAGCCAAGAAGTAATTCTGTTTTGCAAGTTTAAAAGGTTTATTTGATAAATTAAAATATATATCACACTTTTTAATAAATTAATAATTGAATATCACACTTAATCTGATATGGTAAATATTAACAACGGAGAATCTGGCACTAGCACACTTCTTTAATCACTAATGAGTTGACATGAAATGGATAAGGTAGCACACTGGTAAATAGGAACAAAAGTATAATGTGGTAGAGGATGCTTTATGTAGGCTCAGGTGGATGCAATATTCAATGAATGCAGTACAGAAAATACGCAATATGATTTCAACCAAACAATGTAATCACTTTTCTCTGGCTACTCCCCTCCCCCCCTTGATGCAAGGCAAGGAAATGGAAGGAAAACACACAGTTCTCAGAAATGCAATCAACTGTAATTCAGTTCAATCCAGCAAGCTTAAACAGAAGTTTGAAAACACAGGCAAATGCTTTGATAGGTGCTAGCAATGAATGAGAAATATGCTGGAAACGCTCTTAATTCCCTTTTAGAGGTTCAGGATGAGTGGTATCTAGTTAATATTAGTCCAGGCTCACACTAGCAATGATGCAGGGATAGTTAGCAGGTTAAACGAATTTCTGGCAAATGAAATCAGGCAGCAGCAGTTTTTTTACATGTGAAGAAATTGCAAATCGCGGCAAAATTCGCGGATGCGCCGAGCGCTATTACAAAGGAACCGCAAGGACTATCTCTACCGTTTTGGGGTTCTAGGAAAGCCTGGGATCTCAGCTTCCAAATGAAAGTTATTGCAAGTCTCTAGCCCAAACGGTTGCGGAGATATGAGTAATTTAGTAAAGGTCGTTTTTGGTTTTGTAAATTTTAAACGCACACTTTTTCAAAATGACAAATTTTACTAGAAATGACAGGTGACAGATAGGAGGCAGTTCTACTTAGGTTAAATAGATTGAATTAGATGAATTTAAACTAAGAGATGTGTTCTGAGTTTTGCTAAGTACTCACAAGAGATTTTGAACAGGAAAGCGACTTGGTCACGATCTTCAGTCTGGTCAGGTCTTTCCGGATTCTGCTCACAGCGCCTGGTCTGGTTTCGGCTAGGCACAGCACTGCTTTCTCTCTGGTCTGGTCTCTGCTAGGCACAGCACTGCTTTCTCTCTGGTCTGGTCTCTGCTAGGCACAGCACTGCTTTCTCTCTGGTCTGGTCTCTGCTCTGGATAGATTGAAGTCTCTAGTTTGGCTTTCTGGAGTTTGATGGAGGTAAGTATGGATTTTTCCGGCAGGGCTTCCAGCGGCAGATGAAATTGAATGTCTCTATGTGTCCTGACTCTCTGCTTTTATCTGTTTCTTGAGAATGGGTGTGTGTGTTGCATCACTAGACTTGCCCCTCTCATTCGTCATTGGTCAGGCTTCCATTCCTCCGCTTGATTGGCAAACTGAACTGTGAGTCAGATTGATGTCATTTTATGATCTCTTGAAACAACCTCCCTTGTCATCTGTGCACCCAAATATATATATGATCAAAATCCATACTTCAGAGTTACACAGTTGTTTGAAATTACATATACATGGTGTGGCTGAATTTAGCCATGTCTATGTCCAAATCTGCTCATTCTCGGAGCTTGCATTCAAAGAGTGTACATAATTGACTTTTTAACTGCTTTTTCAATTTCCGACATGGACCCAACTTTACATACATGTGTGCAGGGGGTAGGGACATTAACTGATGAAGTTTCAGATTTTTAACATGCACACATTTAGAGTAATATCCACTTTTCCGCTAAAACCCCCCTGAACATACCACCGGTTCCTACCACGTCTTAAACTGTGGGCAGAAAAATCACAAGAATTATGGTATCATTTATAAAATTTTCACATGTCCGCACTATGAATTATCCCCCTTTTTATAAAACCATATCCTTGCTGCAGGGGTGTGTCTTTTCAGGTCACATGGTACAGAAACCAGTCTTTCCAGTTTCTGCCAAGCCAGCTTGCTTCTCACAGGCAGTGCCCCTCCCAGCTTCTCCAGGAGGAAGCCACTTTTTACGACGTCTGTAATAAAAACCTTTGCCTGAGTGGAGAGGGCTTTGTTCACTCTCTGGCAGAGCACAGGAAATTCAATTATCAGATAGATGGCATATCCTTAGTGTGGGCAGCAAAAGGAACATTGGCCTGGGAACATAGTTGTGACTCAAGTTTCACTCCTGATGGGATCCGTTGCTAGGCAAAATCAAGTTCCTTAAGCCAGACCTTCAGCTAACTTTTTGTTGCTTTTAAAATAACTTGTAATTTTACACATGCAGCTAGAATGCTGATTCTAAGTGCAAAACTATGACATTTCAACAGTTACAAAGGCATGTGACACCAAACATAGGTCACTCATTCAATTTAACATTTTCGATTTTGGTGGTTTTAAATCCAGTTGCAGTTAGGCTTAAGCTGCTGACTCCATAGCATTTTTGTTATAAGCATTGTTTTTGGGCTCTTCATTTCCCAGATTTTGTAGGCACACAAAACTCCATTCTGCCAAATGTCTGCTGGTGTTCAGTGAATATTTTGCACATGTTGCAAGGTTTGAAATAGGCATTTTGGCTTGCCTTCAGAAAAACACACAGAGTGGTTTTAAAACGCCGGCTTTTGGATAGTGGTGAGTACTGGTACTGCACCCATTTTTGGGATTTTCTTGGATTAATGCATTCTAAACAGGAATGGTTCTTACATGGTAGTAAATCCTTGCTTAACATTGTTTTGATGGGGCTCCTAACAGTAAGATGGTTATGTGGAACCCCACAAAAAGGGTTGAATCTTTAAAGTGGTCCAATGAGTCACGATTTCAGCAACTTTTTGACATCAGTAAAAGTGGATTTTGTTAACAAAGACCTTTCTTTACCCTGGTGGGTGGCAAGTTAGGTAACCATTTTGGTGTGCGCACAACTGCGCAGCTTTCCTGGATTTCGGCGCACATGTGGGTTTTCCGCCATCTTGAATTTCCTAAGCCCACAGCACCAAATGTTGTAGCAGGGTAGCTTAAACGTGGGTCAGGACACCCTACACTGCAGTTTTAACCCCTTCACGTTGTGGACCTCTTTTAGGGAGAATACATTTATTTAATCAAAATAGTACTAAGGACTTACACAAGGACAGAAACTAGTGGAAGAATGGAGCTAACACTTAGAGATCACGGACAGGATGCACAGAGGATTCTGTCAGTTTTAAGGATTTCTGCTAAGGCAGTTATGGGATTTCTATGGGATTGGACCTAATACAATGTACAATGTAACAGATCAAAGGATGCAGTTTATGGTTGTTGGGGAAGGGAAATATTCACAACAAGCACTTGAATGGGGTATTTTGGACAGCGGACCAAGTTTCTGGACAGCAAGGCAATATCTGGTCACTTGTCACAGTGGCATGCTCTTCTAGAAGAAAACAGCTGGGCAAAGGTTTGGTCACGGCACAACGGCACCTCAGCTGGATAGAGCGGATTCAGCCACCTTTCCCCTTTCTCCCTGAGTTATTGGGATTTTTTGTGTTTTTTTTTCTGGATCAGTGGTCCTGCCTGGATAGGGTCAGCTATGCTCTAGCCTGGCAGTGGAATCTGGAATCTTGTAGAGTGAACATGGAATATCGGGATAAGCAGGAGCTGGAAAATTCAGAAGACAGTGTCCCCTGTCTCTGTGAGCTTCTACCTTTTATAAGGTGGGGTGACATCACAGGATTTACTATGGGGCAGACCTTTGGCCTGACATGCCTCTAACAATTGGATTGGTCGGGGTTTACTCTTACCGCCTTCCTGTCAGCCAGTTGGACTTCAGGGACATGACATCAGTTTTATGGTGTATGCTTAAAATGCCCATGGCCTTCCCACAATTATTTTTGCCAAAATCCGTTACGACATAAATTGCACATTTTTACAGTTGTGGCACTTTTGAAAATCACACAGACGGATGACATATTTCACACAGAGCATGGCACTCCAACTCCCAAGTTTATACGGTATCATTTAGCCCTTCTAATAATCTTTGGCAATTTTTGGTGGGAAATATTCCACTTAAACTTCTACAATTTTATATATGTGTACCGATTATCACAGAGCATTTTTGCATTAAATTTCGAAGTTATACCATGTACACTTTTCCCATGAATTACATTTTTCTGCAATTGCGTCCCATCCATGCTAGGGAAAGCCACAATATCTTGTTTTAATGCCACAAAAATTACATTCAGTTTACTTTAGTTTATTATTTGAATAGCGCCGCCTGGCCCTGGGGCATCCAGGTGCTTGGCATGGTTACAAAGTAACCAAGAAATTGCATGGTAAGTAGGTAAACAATACAAGTTGTCACAACATTATAAAATAGTTGCTGATAATATACACAGTTATGATATATTTACAAGGTTAGAGTTTGTGCAGGATAAGCAGGCATTGATTACAGTAAATACAATGATAAATTGGCGTTCTAGGCTTCTTTAGCCAGTATCCAGGTTTTGGCACTGTGTCTGAATCTATGAAAGGAGGGTTTGGCTCTGAGATTGGTTGGTAGAGAGTTTCACAGTTTAATGGCAAGCACAGGGAAGCTTGTGCCACCTGCTTTTTGGAGCTTGAATCTCAGGATGGTTAGGCAGTGTGATTGGGCTGATCTAGTTGGACGGGATGGGGTGTGGTGTGTGAAGTTGTCCGAGAGGTATCTAGGTGCTTGGTATGATAAACATTTGTGAGTAAGGGAGAGTATTTTGTATTCGATCCTCTGAGGGATAGATAGACATTGACAGGATCGTCTGGCGTCCGAGATGTGTTCATGTTTGGGTATGTTCAAAGCTGCTCTCAGTGCATTATTCTGGATAACTTGCAGCTTATTAATGTTCTTTTGGCTGGTACCCAAGTAAAGGGCATTTCAGTAGTCGACTTTAGAGAGTACCAGTGCTCTAGCTAGGGTGATGCAGTTGGGGGTCGAGAGGTACGGTCTGCTGGCGTTGAGGAGCTTACATGTGTAAGCGGAGGTGGATGAGATGGCGTTGATTTGTCTTGTCAGTGTGAGGGAGGAGTCAAGGTAGATCCCAAGAGTTCTGATGCTGTTGGAGACGGTAATGTTGTTGCTGTCAATGGTGATGGTCTGGTAAAGTTTGTCAAGTTTATTGAGTCTGGATTGGGAACCTAGGAGCAGAAGTTCGGTTTTGTCGTCGTTGAGGCACAGGCCATGTTTGGCCATCCATTCTTGAATAATGGAATAGATGTTGTTGAGTATTGTGTTGTTAATGGGGTAGTCTCCTGTTAGTGGGATGAGTATTTGAGTGTCATCTGCATAGTTCGTGTAGATGATACCCAAATGGTCCAGTATGTCGAAGAGGGGTTTTGTGAATATGTTGCAGAGCATGGGTGAAACACATGAGCCTTGGGGGACGCCACATGTAACGGGGGCTGGTTCGGCAGAGGCTGTCGGGGTGAAGACCCTTATGGATCTATCGTTCAAGAAGGATTGAATCCAGGCATTGGCCTTGTCAGAGAAATTAGCTGCTGAGGCTAGGTGTTTACAGAGAATATCGTGATTTACTAAGTCAAAGGCAGCTGACAGGTCGAGGAGGCGAAGAAGGGCAAGCTTGCCGTTGTCTTTGAGGTTGTCCATTTGTGTCTTGAGATATACCAAGGCTGTCTCAGTGCCGTGGTTGGGTCGGAAGCCCAATTGTCTTAGTCCTAGTAAGTTGTTTTTCTCTAGGTGGTTCTGGATCTGCAAGTAGGCGGCTCGGTCAAGGATTTTTAGGAGGAAGGGTACTGTAATAATTGGTCTGTAATTCGTGGGGACGCTGGGGTCTAGTGTGGGTTTCTTGAGTAGAGGTAAAACCCAGGAGTCCTTTAGGTTATTGGGTACTATGCTGGAGGTGAATGATGTGTTGATGAGAGATGTGATGAATGGGGCAAGATGTTTGGCTGCATCTTTGGTAACTGGTGCAGGGCAGATGTCGCCTTGGCATTTGGAGGGTTTCAATGAGTTGATTATGTCTTCAACCTCTTGGGTTGTGATGGTGGAGAATTCGAATAGGTTATTTCCGTCCAGATGTGAGTTGTTGGTGGGAGAAATGGGCTTCTCTGCGAATGTGAGACTTTCTTTCTTTAACTCTATTTTGGCTTGTAGCATGGCAATTTTGCCTAGGAGTGCTTCTTATATTTTGGTACACTAGGAGATGTCTTTGGTACATGTGTCTGGGATGGGGGATGGGGACTCAAGGTCTCTCAGGATATTAAAGAGCTCTTTGTTGTTGGATTTGGCATTGCAGATTCTTTCATTGTGCATATTTATTTTAGTTTGGATGATGGCTGATTTGTATGTATTGGAGGCTAGGGAGTAGGATATTTTATTGTTGGCGGATGGAGACTGTTTCCATGCTGATTCAGTTTGTCTTTTGATTTTATGGAGGGTTTTTAGTTCAGGTGTGAACCAAGAGTTGAGATGTGCACAGGGTTTGGCTTTCCTTAGTTTGAGTGGTGCTACAGTGTTTATGACCTTGAGAATGGTTGTGTTATAGAGGTCCACTAATTCAGTGGGATTGGTGATGGTGGGTGAAAAGTCGATGATGGGTTGGAGTAGAGGGAGAAGTTTCTCTATTGTGATGTTTTTGCTGTTACTTGTGAATGTGGGTGGGACGTTGGGAGGGGTCGCATTGTTTTGTTTGTTTTTGTTGATAGTGAAAGTGATCAGATGATGGTCGGTCCAGGCACATGGTGTGTTGGATAGGATGGTGGTGTTGCAGTTGAGGTCTGCTATCCAGCGTCAGATTGGGTCATCGGCCAATCGGCCCGTGGCCAATGCAAAATCATGGCCGGAGAGCTGGGGGCCGGTTCCTGAAGCCCACGTGGGCCGGTTTTCGGACCAGGCGTGGGCTTCACACTTCAGGAACCAAGCCCCCAGGGCCTCGGCCTTGCCGGACGGATGCAAGTTGCAAAGTAACTTACAGATCCTTTGCAATTGCAGCCCACTCAGTCCGGCCTGCTCCCTCCCAGTGTTTTGTTACAGTAACAGACTCTCTCCGCCCTCCGGCTCCAACATTGCCAGTGATTTGCCCCGGATTTATGCCACAGCAGCAGCCCCTTTTAAGGTAAGCCTTGCCCCTGTGCATTCAGCTTGGAACTTAATATACAATACACATTCGAAGGCGACCTCTGGTCTATCCATTATAGGCGAAATTATTACTAAACTCCCATGACAATTCATGCATCTTTAATCACAGCCAAGCGTTACCCATGCCAACGCTTCTGCTTCACAAGCGTCTTCTGCTGGGGCGACCCGTGGGGCTTATAATGAGCCCTGCTGGTAGCGTGGTTTGCCTTGGCCCTCCTT
Organism: Ambystoma mexicanum; assembly: GCF_040938575.1. NCBI lineage: Eukaryota > Metazoa > Chordata > Amphibia > Caudata > Ambystomatidae > Ambystoma > Ambystoma mexicanum. Next base: position 469,754,677 of record NC_090934.1, read on the forward strand.
TGTGTTTAAATGGCAGTGGTCAGTCCGACTTTTAAAACAAGGTGATTCTAAAGTTCTGTTAGGTGGTATTTGCAGAACGTTTGTTTTTATGTACATCAGTGGGAGCGCGACTCTGTTTGTAAAAAGTGAATTTTGAAGCAACTTTATTTAAAGTGTGGCAAACATTGGTGCAACTTTTCTAAACTCATGGGAGGTCCGATTGCACACAATTTCACAAGACTCCCTCTTACTGCCATGACACTGTCAGCTGCCCGTCATGTAAAGCAAAGTTTTGTGTCTAGAAGTGTTGCGTGAATGAGGTAAGGTTGGATTTATACTGCCATGGATGTTGTTTTTAACTAATTTTCTTTAGTAACTGTAATGTTGACATTGCCAACGTTTATAAACTGTACTTTTTTATAAGTAAAACCATAATTCCCTCTTAAAGTTAATTGTTCCCTCTCTTTTGTTTTTAGGTGAAGTGGGTTGTATTTTTCATAATGTCTGGATTTTTCCTTTGTTTTATATATGTTCCCGAATACAGAGTATACTTTCAGTGCTTCCTACTACATGTCTGCGTCTTCACGCAGGTGGAAGGCTGCATCTGCACACGTGTGTTTCATATCAATATGCATAGGGTAACATAGTTCGTATTTGCATGTGTTTGTGTATTGTGCATGCACACGAGCGTGTACTTGCGAATGCGCCACATGTGTCCGGGCCTATCAGACCATATGGCTGATGCCAGGGTCGCATGTATTCGTCATACGGTTTGAATGTAGCTAAACATTCGTTTGTGTGAAATGTTTAAACTATTTTGGATGAGGTCAAAATGGCCTAGAAAACGTTTTTTACATTTTCCGATCAAAAGTGCCATGTCGCCTCGGCTATATTTACATTTCTGGATCGAATACATTAGAATAAAGAAGCGGAAAAAAGCACGCTAGAAATGCTGCACCTTGTTTAACTCGAAGTCGGGGCAAGTCCTGGTTGTTTTTACAGCACTGACAGTGCATCTCGCCCAAGGGCGGGAGGGGTGGGCGCTATTTGCTTCACGCTTTCGCGGTTGTTTTAGAGCTTTCCGTCTTTCAGGAGCCATGGCCCAGCCAACGGGCTGAGGCTTAGCTTTTCGGCTGCCCATGGTCGGGTTTGTTAATTTTGTTATGTTTTCAGAGCTGCAGATAAGACACATTGCGATTAAATGATCTGTCCAGGATCACACACTTTAGTTTAATGGTGAAACCGGGATGTGGACAATTTAAGCAACTGAACACATCTTCCCAGGTTTACTTGATATAGATATTTATTTAGGTTTTGCTTTGCATTTTCGTTTGCTTAAATAATACTTTATAGCAATGCCTTGGAAATTACTACATAAAGTAGCCTTTCATAATAAACTAACTTTACACTCTATACATCGTCATAGAAATATGTTGAGCAATAAGAGTCCATTGAGCAAGAAACTCGCAGGTCGATCTGTTGTGAAAATTGCCTATATTTCGGCCATGCTCTTCACATTTCTATCCCATACATGCTAGAACACCTTCCTCTCCCTACTCATTCCACTTCCCTGTTTGCCTAGAACCCTACCTGTAAACCCATGGCTGTGTTCCCGAGTTACAGCATTCGGTTCCCTGCTAAGTTTATGCTTGAACAATTCCACACATACAAACGCAGTGGCCTCTTACAAAAGAAAAAAGCATTGGCAAAGCCAACAGTTTGGGCCTTTCTGTAGGCATGTGATAGCCATTTGCCAGGCATTGCCATTCTGCTGCTAACTGGCTCTAAAATGGAGGGTATTATAGCAGTGCCTGGTATATACCTATCTACTAATATTCACAAGGCAAAAGTGTAGGCTTTGCCAATGCTTGATTCTAACAGGATTTCAGTGCAGGGTACACTACAGAATAATTGCAAATTTTACTATAGCCGATGTGATATCTCAGTGGGTTCAGCACTCACTGCTGCGATGCATGTTGCAGGTTCGAACCATCTCAGCCTTTTATCCTTCTGAGGTCGATAGATGAGTACCAACACAGGTTGGGTGATATTGTATGCATATTTGTTCTATAAAAAAGAGCTTAAGAGTAAGTACTATGCAATAACATATTATCATTTGGCCTTGGACGTCTGCTTACATTCAGAGTAATTTGACAATATGGATCTATACACACAGATACTAATGATACATATGGTGATCCATTCTTGCATGAAATGTATATCACATTAGTGAAATCATAACCATATTTTTTGTAGTGTACTTAGGAACAATGCTATTTGATGCCACTTCCTGTTTTGCCAAGTGGTGAAAGGTCATGTTCATGCCACTTCTGCGCCTCGGAGCTGTGGACCCTGTCACAGAACTGTATGCAAAGTTGTTATTTTATGAGCTGTCTTGTAATGTAACACACATGAACCCTCCATAAGTAGCATTTTCTGTAAATTCGTGAATTGACGGGATTCACGAATCACGGATGATGTTTTGAGGAAATTGAGGGCCACTTTTTTGGGGTGTGGGGTGACCACATTTTTGAGGCGAGGGGTGGGCCCCTTTTTTTAGGTATGGGGTGGGCCATTTTTTTTGGGGTGTCCGGGCCTATTTCTTGTCCCAGTCCGACCCTGCTGCTATCCAGTCAAGGATGCGGCCTTTGTTGTGTGTGGGTTGAGTGATGTGGTGGGTGAATCCCAATTCAGAGATGGTATTAGGGATGGTGCTTGCTTTGTCATCTTTCACGTCATTGAACCCAAGATTGAAGTCGCCTAGAATAAGTACTCATGAATTGGGTTTGGTGTTGTTGGAGAGCAGGAGGGCTATATCGTCATTAAATTAGGATATGGGACCAGGCGGTCTGTAGATAAGATGGGTGGTGATTGTTCTTGTGTACGTTGTGGATAGTTTAATGGTAAGTAATTCCACAGATGGGAGTGATTGGTTTTGTATATGTCGTATGTTGAGGGAGCTTCTTACGATAATGGCTACACCGCCGCCTTTGGCTGTTTGTGCGGTAGATGGAGTAGTCATTAGGGATGGCTAGCGCAAGGGTGGGGCCTGATGCTGCATGGAGCCAGGTCTTGGTGATGGCTATAAAGTCTAGTTCGTTAAGAGAGATGATGTCGGAAATGTCTAGGGCATGGGCGACTAGAGATCTAGCATTGATAAGTGCGCCTTTGATGGTTTCAGTGGTAGCTTGGTGAGGTTTTCTATTGAATGTGCGGGGGGAGGAGGTATTGGAGCGAGGAGTGATCTGGTCAGGTGATACTAAAGGGTGTGTGATGTGAGTGGCTCATTTGGGTTTAGTTTTTCTATTTCTGGGGCCTAAATTAGGAGGAGTCGATGTGGCATGTGTCCTGGATCTAAGGTGGCTGAGTCTCATTGTACCTGTGATGGGATAGGAGATCCTGGTGGGTGCGCAGTGTGAGGTGGCGCAAGTTGCTTTATGGCTACTGCAGGTGTCTGTTTTGAGGTGAGACTTGGTGAGGATAGGCTGAAATGGGTTAATATTTGGTAGGAATGGAGTGGGACACGGGATCAGATGGTGTCTCGGGCATGCTGGTCTACTAAGGCCGTAAGGGTGGGATATGAAATCCGGTCCTGTGCAGGGTAGGTCAAGAGGCACCAGACAGAACAGAAACATGATGAAGATGGACCAGGTTAGCATAGCTATAGTTAGAGAAAGCAGTGCTGTTGCTGGTAGGACACCAGAACCTCTGGCGGTCTAATGACAGGCTGCTACTGCAAGATCAGGCTAGGGCTATACATCAATGTCAAGGTACGAAATGCAAGATCTAGCAAGGTAGTGCAGTCTAAAAGCAAGGGTAATGCTATCTGATGCAATGCAATACTAGCTGAGAACAAAAGCAGAACAATGCGGACTGAATGGACAAAGGTAGCAACTAGATGCACTACAGACTTGATGCAGAGCAATGACTGGCTAGATACAAAGGTAATGCAGTCTAAAAGCAGAGTACTGCTGTTTGAAGCAATGCAATGCTAGCTGAGAACAGAAGCAGAACAATGCGGTCTGAATGGACAAAGGTAGCAACTAGATGCACTACAGACTTGATGCAGAGCAATGACTTGCAAGGTACAAAGGTAATGCAGTCTAAAAAGCAGAATGATGCTATTTGATGCAATGCAATGCTAGTTCGGAGTAAAAACAGTGTCATTTAGTCTACGTGCAGTGCCTACTATGATACAGTGCAATGTGATTTAGACATATTAGTGTACAGCATGCTATTGCTTAGATATGGGGCAGACACATCTCAGCTGCTGCTGTAGGCAATACATATACAGACTGGAGTCACTCAAGTCAATCAGGTGCCTGGATTAGGCAATCGTGCAGATAGGGATACAAGGATGGAGCAGGGGCACAGGGTGCAGGTATACGATGGATTGGGACCTGCGTGAGGGAATGACGCTCAATGGGTCAGCAAATGAGATAGGTGCGGGGTCTTGAGACAGGCAATGTTGGCCTCCCTGGTTGTTGGTGTTCTGGTATACACAGGACGGTTATGGCTCACTCAATAATATTGAACTGTTGCAGTAAAGCAAGGTAGCATTAACGGTTATTGGTACGCGCTGCTCATTGAGTGCAGCGTTTAGCAAGGGGTGTTACCTTACCGGCGTTTAAGCTGCATGTCAGCGACCAGACGCGGTCAGGCAGGGGTCCTGGCCCGGCCTCGAACGACTCATGACATGCTCTGGACAGGCGTTGATCCTTATGGAGAGGATCCTTTGGGAGAGGGCCGGCATTTGCCTGCCGGCGTGTGGTTGGCTAAAAGAAGTAGGTGGGAGCCAATCGGAACGTGCGGGCAAATCATCTGGCAGGAAGGATGGTCGGGCTGGGTCCGGCAGCCATCTTGGGTAGGGAACACCTCGTGTGTTCCAATGGTGGCTCCAAGAGGGGCTTAGCAGGCGCTAAGATGCTCCTAAATGCGGCGGAAGAGCATTTCTAGGCAGTGCAAGAATTGTGATTCATATATCAGCAGATTTCGTTGCTGTGTAAGACAATCCGCAGAATACTGATTTAATAAGCTAAATAGGCAGAGAGCCTACCTTGGTCCTGGGGTACTATGCAGAGAGGCTGACCCACTACTCCTGCAGTGGGAGGGCTCCTGCGCCTCCGGGGTCCTGGATGTAATGGTCACCAGGCTCTGGACCGGTGTTGATCCTTGTAGAGAGGATCCTTCAGGAGAGGGCCGGCGTTCAGCTGCCGGTGTGTGGTTGCCTACAAGAAGTAGGTGGGAGCCAATCGGAGCGTGTAGGCAAATCATGTGGCAGGAAGGAAGGTCTGGCTGGGTCCGGCGGCCATCTTGGGTAGGGAACACCTTGTGTGTTCCGATGGTGGCTCCAAGAGGGACTTATCAGGCGCTAAAATGCTCCTAAATGGGCAGAAGAGCATTTCTAGGCAGAGCAAGAATTGTGAATCATATATCAGCAGATTTTGTTGCCGCGGAAGACGATCCACCGAATGCTGATTTAATAAGCTAAATCGGCAGAGAGCCTACCTTGGTCCTGGGGGACTATGCAGAGAGTCTGACCCACTGCTCCTGCAGCGGGAGGGCTCCTGCCCCTCCGGGGTCCTGGATTTAAATTGTTAAACCTTTCTGGTTGCAGAAATAAAAGTCTTAAAGTTTATTAAATAAGAACAGTCTTTTACCCCAGATTGGCCGGCTTTGTCTTCAAAATAAGGGCATTTTTTTTCAACCCACAACCAACTGCCAGGACTAGTCGTGTGTTGCCATGGAATTGTCTTTGAAGCTCTCCAGTTTGAGTTGAGGGGAGGTGCTGCTAAAAAGGTCACACCTATGTGTCCCAGAAATCCATTGTACCAGGCTGGAGCACTGCCACAGAGTCTGATGAGGATGTGAGATGCTTCACCCTTGCCTATTCATATGCCCCAGATGCTGGTACACTTGGAGGGAGGTAGATCTTGTAGTCAGTCCTTTGAAGCCAGGGCCTAAAAAACCTGTCCTGCTGGTTTCACAGTAAATGTATGTACTTATTTATTTCCTGAACCAGAAAGCAAGACTGTTGGAAATAAATATCCTATATATGTTTTAAAACAACCCCCATCACACTTCTATGCAAGGTCAGGGCCTTAACTCTACATTTCACATTTAAACAGATATTTTCCTGTTTGTAAAAAGCACCATTTTACACGTGGTTCGTTTTCCTTGGCTGTCACTTTACAATGAAGCGTTTCCTGGTATCTGTATTCTGATAATTTCCATGGCCATAGTTAATTTCTACTACACAGGAATCTGTTCAAAGCAAGTGTCCAATGAAACTGACATGAGCAAAGGGAGAGAGAGCTTCTTATGAAGGGTTTATCTGTGTCATTTATTTTCCAAAAAGGAAAGCGTTTTGCGTACGGCTTGAAGTGAAGTTCTTTGTTATTTCACAGATCTTGCCTGACACAGCCTGTCATTCAATGAGGAATTCCCCCTTTTTGCTGGATCACAACCTGAATATGGAGGGACCTAGCTGGGTCTCACTGGATAAGAACTGTGTACTGTTTAACAGATGGAAAAGAGCATCAAGGTGCAGTTATTTTAAAAGGCAGAATATTTTCTATCTCAGTGAAAAAAGTTTTGAGCTGGCAGCATAGCAATGCTGCTTTTGAATTATTTTCTTTGGTGTAAATGAAGAAAATGGTGGTCGGTCATAATTTCGAAAACAAAAGGTCGAATGACAATATTGTCGAAACAATAATGTTGAAAAATAAAAAATCTAATTATTTATTTTTTTATTTATATTTTTTTGGGGGTTTCGTGAGTAAAAAAAATGATAAAAAAAAGAAGGGGGGTTGTGGGCAACCCCCCCATTTCGAATAAAAAACGTAGTTAAAAAGAAATTAATTTTTTTATTTTTAGACATTATTTTTTCACAAAAATGACTTTCGACATTTTTGCTTTCAAGATTATCACTGTAAACCGAAGAAAATACTGGCAGCAATTCTCGGGGTGTTCTATGTTTCATCTTGCCCCATGTGTGGCTGGTAAGACGCCACAGCCATCATTTTGGAGACTGCAAAGCGCAGTTTTAATGCCAGGCGATAGTGCTCAACAGAGCCAGTGCATCCACTCTGCTGGTGACTGCTGAGATGTAGTTTGGTGCTTGTTGGTGGGCAAACTTCACAAAGAACTCATCCACTGAAAGCCTGGTTTGTGCATCCCAACTGTTAACAACTGCAATAAAATTGGTCCTGCCTGAGGGGTTTAGGAAAACAAACTTTCTTTAGACTTGCTGTCTTTGCAGGATGATGCATCCTTTCACAGTACACTCACACCCAGCCACCTATATGTTTAAGTGTGCACCCTTTCACCATAGCCTCCCACAGTCACCTATACATTTATGTGTGGATACTTTCACCATACTGGCACACCCAGGCAGCCACCCATACATGTAAGTGTGCATCCTTTCACCATACAGGCACACACACATACACAGCCACCCATACATTTGTGTGCACTCTTTCACCATACACTCACACACGCACACATTATGGGTTGAGGGGAGCCATAATACTTCAAAAATACATTGGGCCTCATTAGGACCCTGGCGGTGACAGTATGAACGGTGCCGGTAAGGCACCGTCACCGTTCATACCATCCCGCCGCATTATGAGTTCGTAATTGCGCCGGCACCGTTATCAACGGTACCGGTGCAACCATGCTCCCCACCTCCATTCTGCCCTATTGGGCAGAATGGGGGTCGGGAGCCCGGCAATACCGCCACCCGCGAATGGGCAATTACTGGCCCATTCATCTCGTAATGGGGCGGTTTTTGCCCAATCGTGGGAGGTGGTGCCGGTAGCGAGCATGGCGGTAGCCGTGCGTGCCATACAGGCACAGCTACCGCCATGCTCGTAATGAGGCCCATTGTTTCTTTTTGAAGTCACTCTGACTTCATAAAGAAATTATTTCTGTTAAAGACTGAACCATAACAGAAATAATTTCTTTAAGAAGGCAGAGTGACTTCAAAAATAAAAGATTTATTTTTGAAGTCATAGGGCTTCCCCCTCCCCATGACATGGAGGCCTCCAGCCTAGGGTCTTCATGTCATGGGGTGGGGGTAACCACCAAACATTTTGTATTCACTCTGCCTTCATAAAGAAATAATTTCTGTTACAGAAATCATTTCTTTAGAAATGCAGAGTGAATTCAAAAAGAAAATGGAAAAAAAAAAGTTTTTTTTTTACTCCAAGTGGGGCCCCCTTCCAGAACATGTGGTCGCGGGGCCCCCCTGCACCGTGGGGGGTGCGGGGGCCCCTGTTACGCCAGTGATGGCACTGCCTTGGACAGATTTGCAAGTCGATTTCATCATGCCAGTGATTCGCTCCTCCAGAAGAAAGAACTACATGTTGGCTGTGACCTGCTTGTTCACAAAGTGGGTAGGGTGTCTTCCAGCTCTGAATTGTAAGGCAGAGACAGCTACTGCACTAATGATCAACCACATCTTCTCTCGTTTTGGCTACCGACAAAGGATTAAGTCGGATTGAGGAAGCCATTTGACCAGTGAGGTGATGACAAAGATGTGGGAGATTCTAGGGGTGAAAAGAAAACTCTACATTGCCTACCACATGGCATCAAGTGGTGGGGGTGGAGAGATACAACAAAACAATTGTGAGTATCTTAAAGATGTTTGTGGCAGACTCTGGGCCCAGTTGGGACACCTAATTACCGCTTGTCCTGGTGGCATTTAGTTCTACACCAGCTTCTGCAACAAAGATGTCTCCATTTGAGCACATGACCTGACAAACAATGGTGTTACCTCAGCATCTGCTCTACAGAACCTAGGAGCAGAAACTGATAAATGTGTCCACTACTCAGGAGTGCATTGAATTAAGGAAGCACCTCCAGCACACATTTGCTTATGAAAAATCAACTGAAGGAATGAAGACCTATTATGATCCGAAGACCACCAAGAAAGAGTATGAAGTAGGTGGCAAGGTTTCCTTTTCAAAGGAATCAGGCCAAGGAGCAGAAATGTCTTCCATCTTGGTGTGGTGCCTTTGAAATTGTATATAAAATATCACCTGTTGCCTACAAGATCAGCATCCCTAAAGGAGAACAGACATAAGAAAAATGGGTCCACATTAATCAGTTGAAAAGCTGTTATCCCAGGACTGCTTGACGACTGATTGAGGAGCCAAAGGAAAGTCGAGCAGAGGAACCAATCAGAAGAATGAAAAGTAAGGATGAAAAATCAGATGGAAACTTATATATATATATATATATATATATATATATATATATATATATATATATATATATATATACAAGCTCAAACATGCCATTATTTGCTACTAGTAACCATCCCACATCTCTGAAGTGGAGTATTCCATATGGTGAATTTGTGAGAATAAGACGAAATTGCAGCACAGTTGAAAGCTTTGATAAAGAATGCAAAAAAACAGCAGCGAAATTCCTAAGACAAAGATACCCCAAAGCAGTCCTAGAGAGAGCTTATATCAAAGCTTGTAACTTAAATCGAAGAACTCTACTTTTAATGAATAAATCAACAGTAGATGAAGAACAAGATGATGCAATAAGACTTATTCTGACATTTGGAACACATGCCGATGTTATAAGACAAATATTACATCGACATTGGCATGTTTTACAATCTGACAAAGCTCTAGCACCAATCCTAAAGGAAAAAGTCAATATAACCTTTAGAAAATCTACATCCATCAAAGACTCACTGGTGAGCAGTTTTCTGTTGCCTGCTAACGAAAGTCAAAATACCCCCACGTGGCTGCACAAAAACATCAATGGATTTTTTAAATGCTCGAAATGCAAGGCATGTAAATTTGCCCAAAATAAAACAAACTACATACATCCTATTACTAAACATCTTGTGGAATTGGACAGTCATATTACATGCAACACTGAATTTGTGGTCTATGCTCTCCTATGCTTGTGCAACCGCTGGCATATTGGCAGCACCATCGGTAAATTAAAACTTCGAATCTTGCAACATATGAGAGCAATAAAAAACTGTGACCCCTCTTATCCTATGGCAGTCCACTTTAAAGATACACATGAAAGTAAATTGGACAGCTTAAGATTTTTTGGCTTGCATCATGTCCGAGCAAATCCCCGTGGGGGAAACAGAGAACTAGCACTACGGCAAATGGAGACTAGATTCATCTTGGACATTGAATCTAAGAAACCTAAAGGCCATAATCTTGATGAAGAATTGCACACATACTTAGGAACCTGAGAACCTGGCCTATTTAAAACCACTGTTTTTTGTATTATACTCATTGTCCGGTGTAAATAATTTGGGTCATTAATATGCATGAACTTCAGTCAAATTTTATCTGATAGTCTGCATATTTATAAGCACTGCAGAAAATTAAGTTTGCTGGTATGAGGGTTTTATTGTATTTTCTATATCTTATAATAGATTTTTAACTTTTTTTTGAAAAGTGCCTGTTTGTGGTTACATGAATGTTCTATTAATGGTGTTTTTTTACACATATGTGGTTTTATTCATTCTAAAATTCTATTTCGTGGTGGTCCCAGTACAAAGTTTATGTGAATGGTTTTAAGGAGTAGTTAATTTTACTATCTTTATTTTTTGAAAGTGTAGCTCTGACTCATGTTTATATAGATGTTATTTTAACCTGTAGATAATACTTGCACTATGCACTTTATTGATCTATTATTAGTGAGATTACATCTGCACTAAGCACTTTATGAATCTATCCTGAGCTAGATTTTTATATAAATAACTGCCCTTTAAAATGGCCATGTGTAACGAAGCACTATGTACTTATTGACTTACTATATACCTTATGCACTTTTGTGACCTGTTTACAATCTATTAGCACTATGCACTTTATTGTAATAAGTTTAGACAATTGTCTTGTCCATTAAGGTCGATATGCCATTTGATTGTAAAAAAACTTCTGCTAATTTAGCAGTGGCATTCAGGTTTCACATCATGGTTTCATTAGTTTTGACAAAGGTATATCAGCAGTTGAGTATACAAAAAAGTATTAGCAATAGCCGTTACAAAATGGCAACCATGTTTATCAACCTTAAGGTACTGAGTACGGGCAGTAATAAAAACTGAAAAGGGACCACCACAGTTTGTCGAACCATAGAGTTGGGAATTAGTGGGGATATATACACAATGTCTTTTAGCACTCACTTGTACGTGAACAAGCAGCAAGCAGGCTGTGAAACGCGTTGTACCATGTCTTTTTTTCTATTTTGGCTGATGCCGCAATAAAACAGGATTTTGGAAGTAAAACCCATTGTCTTTTGCACTTAATCAAGGACGAAGTTTTACTCTGGCGAGTATTTCACTGCTCGGAGTGCCATCCTCCTTGGGGAAAAGAAGGAATCAACTTTTTCCCTTTTTTTGCAATATATATATTTATATATATATATGTGTATATATATATATATATATATATATATATATATATATATATATATATATATGTATATATATCAGTGAAAAAACGTTGTTAAAGGCACGTTATAGTTCAGTTGCCCTAAGAAACACCTAGCACATTCAGTGCAAAAACCTTGTTAAAGGGATGTTATACTTATTTTGCACTAACAACAACCTATCCACATTATGGGTACACGTAAAACCGAAAACCCCAGAAATTCTCCAGTTATGGTAAGTTAAGCAACCATAAATTGCGCCACCACTGTGCTCTGCTAAGACTAACATCAATGGCATCAAAGATGACATCACAAATGTCATTGATGACATCACATCTCTGGCTCCCTCTTTGTTTGTTCACTGACATATCTAGGCCCGGTGGTTTTCTTCACTGCCAGTCAGGAAGTAAAAATGCAAAAGGTACTACATTTGTAGACTTTACCCTTCTCATATGCTCTTACACTGCATTCCTTACCATTTAGTCACATCATATCATACATGTACGTAGGGGAAGAAGCAAGAGTGAAACACATCAATCATTTCTGTGCATGAAGATAAGCAGTTATGAACACTTTCTGGTGATACTGCTGCTTTTTTGCTTACTTTACTTTTCCTTTATATGCTCATATTTTTATGTGTTGTGGTCTGTTTATATTTTCTGTGTAGTAGTACAGTTATGTAGTATGTGAGGCATTGTTAGCTACTTATTACATCTTTCCCAGTACGCAAAACTCTGAAACAAAAGTATTCATCATTTTACTATCCAACATGGCAAGATTTTGAATACTGCACCTCTATGGTGTATGCTGCAGAGAATGCCTACGTTTCTACTTGAGTAGGGTCATGCACTGGAAAGAACGCTGTAATGCAATGGTGTTTACAGCAATGCATTGCTTAATGAACTATGTATCTCATGAAAGTTCTCCCAATGAACTGTGATAGTTTTATTGGTAGTTTAGTAGTGCAACTTAACCATAACCTCCCCTTAACAACGTTTTTTCACTGAATTTCATAGGTTTTTACCAGGATAGCCTTAGTTTCTATAGATGTACCATACAGCATACCAAATGGATGTCTGCATGCCGATGGGCACAGTAACTGCGGACTGTGCGTCTGTTCACGGATAGCGGATAGCATTCAAACTGCTCAAAAAGGCAGTGGTTCTTTTACATAGTGGTACCATTCAGCAAAGACAAGGAACATATACAAAGAGCAACGTGTATGTGCATTGCAAGGAAAAATGGAGTAGGTCTGCAAACTCTGTACTTGTGAAACAAACGGAGCAAAGGCATACAGTGTACACCATAATGGAATCCGCCAATAAGCGAAATAACGTCTGCGTCCAACAATATTACCGCACTGTTGCTTTACATAGGAACGAAGAAGAAAATGGCAGAGTAAGGACTGCAAGTATTGAGAGCAGAACGTCACTACAACGCAGTAAGTACACTGAAGTTTCTCCTATAATTGCACAGCTTGTGCAGTGTACAATAGTGGAAAACCATGATGTTTTATTTTGTACGCAGCAATGCCAAGCACCCTGGAATGGCTGGAAGAGAATTTCGCTCATGATGAAATGAGTAACGATAGTAACCACATTGGTATGCAGCAGAGTCTGAAAAGTAAGACAGATAATACCTATTGCTTCATATACACCTAACAGATAATTTTATCTTTAACAGGACATACTGGAAATGAAAGGAATGCACCACAAGAGGCACCTCTTCCACAACAGCATATGGCCGCAGGAAATGAAGGAAACTCTGTAAAAAACAATGTAGACAGCCTGGACACCAAAATGAAACAATTGCTAAACAATTTAGACGCCTTAAGAGATTTTGTACAAGGACATATTATGGGAAAAATAAAATACACTGCCGCACCTTCACATGTACCCCTTCCCAATTTCCCAGCCCACCATTCCCAACAATATCCCTGTGAGTAGAGATGTTGCGATGAGACCTCAATCCTTGGCTCCCCTCATGATGAACTTGTACAAATCCACAATTCCCCTGTGTATGTATCAATTTCTGCTTCCCCTTCCCTTTACTAATAGTGTCTATGTATGTCAAAAATTAAAGCTGTAGATGTAAAGTGTTGCTGAGTGTGTGGGTGGCTTTTCCTTTTATTTTAAAATTCCATTATGAGTCTGTGGCACACAGTACTGTCCAGCATGGCTGTATTTAAGTAAAATAGAGGTTTCCTATGGACACCGCACCTGCCCGGTGTATGCGCAAACCCAATGTAGGTATTCGTACGACGCCAGTACTGGGCAGGTCTGCATTTTGTGATGCACCTTTAATTAGTTGTGGGAGCGCACGTCTGTCCGTTCCACAGCTATGCGCATGCGTATGTCATCCTCTGTGTCCTGGTAACACCGCCCCTCTCCAGCATGGTGGGAAAAAGTTGTGACATACTTTCAGTAGATCGAGGCTTCCACCCACATCCTACAGACAGCTGTGCACATGAACATTGTACTTGCTGTAGGCTACAAACACCCAGCTTGTGCGAAAATGGTCGCAGTTTTAATGAGTCCGGGGAGGTCAACCCTGTTCGTAGGACACCTATGCACTTGCGCACAAAGTATTATGCCCAATATGCGTCCTGAGGACAGCAGTCTCATTCAAGAACATTTGCGACATCACTATGTGACTGCATCCACGCATACACATGGGCCCTTATTTGCCTGACACGATTTGTGCCCCCGGACATCAGAAAAGTACTGCAATGTAAGGAGTGTTATTGTGAAACTACAGCCTTACAAACGTCCCACACTGTGCCAATATACATGTAACAATTTTCTTTGAATGATTTGAGCCTGCTTTCTGGTTCCATGTGCTCCACAGCAGCCCTATGAAAGGCCACACCCCAAAGCTGCTCCGCATTCTGTTTCTGGCTTTCCAGAGCAGAGTAGCAGGCGACATTGCTTTGTGCTAGAATTGCTTTCTGCTCAATTCTGCTGTGCTATATTACCTTTGCAACTAATGGCAACCATGGCTGCTGCTGCTGCCTCTAAATCAGCAGCACCCACACCCTCACCCTCACCTCCACCACCTCCTTCCAAAGGGCCTGGGCAAGGGAACAGGCGTGGTGATGTCGATAGGGGTCAAGAGGAGAACGAGCATGAAGTAGAGCAAATCCCCAATGCCTGCCAGCGTGAGTGCTGGGTGTGGAAACTGTTTACCAGCATAGGAGACGTGCCGAAATGTCGTGCTAACCAAGTGAGATGCACTAACTCACTCACAGAAAACCTGGCAGGTACTGCTACGGCACGACCTTCATGCAACGACACCTCAAATCGAACCACAAGGCAGCAGTTCGGAGGGTAGTGCCCTTCGAACAAGGCAGTAGGTTACTTTGCTCTACAGCATTCTCTGCATCTGCTACTGCCACCACCAGGGACACTGCTGTGGGCCAGCAGATCCCTAAACCAGCCTTGCAGGGCATATGCAGCGCAGCAGACCCTTACCTTTCAATGATCATTGTATTGTGCATGTACTGCGATGCGGGGGGAGCAACTTCGAAGTGCTATCGAGGGTTCGATCCAGGAGCATGAGAATGACTGCCCCCTACCTAAGTGAGGGCCCCCCAACATCCTCCTCTCTCTGTACTTGCCCTATCGTATCCTTGTGGTTGGTGCCCCTTCCGTACCTTCCCTTCCCTTCCTTTCCTTCTGTTCCGTGTGTTACAACACCAAGAAAGATACAAATCAACGAAAAAATAAAAAAAGTAAAAAGAAAGGCTCCTTTCAGAGCCACCTTTCTCAGGTCAAAAATTTAATTGCCAATGAAAGGACACAGGCTGCCGCGCAGCCTATAAGCTCCGCAGATTGCACAGTAAATAATGAGAGGGGTGGCTCAGTCAAAAACATTGCAGTCAATTCTGGGAGAAAGTGTTGGTGTTACGCTCACCTGGACCCCACAGGGGCGTCGATCAGACCTGGACAGCTGCAGTCTCCTTCAACGTGATGTGCAGTGCAGAGATGATTGTCTGGACTGGCCGCCTAGTCCTGTCTGCTGGACCCGAAGAAGTATTTTCCTGCAAGTGGAGACAGGGATTAACCACCTGTGGGTTTTAGTGATGGCCTCCCAACTGTTCTCACTATCCCCCACTAATCACCTCCGATATCCCCTTAGTAACCTCACCTTATGTTCGTAAAAGATGAGCTCTCCATCCTGCGTGTCTTGCAGGGGCATGTAGATACCAGTTACTTCACTGGTTTGAAGGCGTTGGGAGAGTTCCGGTAAGTATTGACTCTGAAGTCCCTGGCGGGATTGGTAAGTATCAAGTTCAAAGAGTTAAATGTGCCCAATGTTCACTCTTGTCCCCTTCCTTCCTTAAGTTGCAACTGAGTTCGTGAGTAGCTGCTGCTGGCGTTCAGGTAAGAGTCTGTGTTACCCAACGCTGTCCGGTAACTATTGCATGCATTAACGTGTTGTTTTTCTCCCTCTTTACAAATGCGGCATATGAAAATGTGGAGAGTTATGGAATAATACCGCCGGTGGTAAATCTATGGTGGTAAGAGGTTGCATTTGTTGATTCCCTTGGCTCACCTTGTTTTTTCTTGTGTCCCCTAGGTGCCGGATTACGGCGAAGAAATGATGGAGACAGTGCCAGATCGAAAGATGCTGTGAGAACTGGTGAGTATGGCATCGTGCTGGAGCTGGCGAAGCGACACGTGCAGGACTGATGTACTTTCCAGGTCCGGAGATGAAATGGTTCCGGAATTAGGTGAGGAATTTGAAATAAGTTTGTTTTCTAACCTTGTCCTTTTCTTCTTTATTCTAGGAGCTCCGGATTCGAGGCGGGCATGGCAGAAGACTGGATGCTGGCTGCAGGCACGCAGGCATGGGAGAAGACTGGATGCTGGCTGCAGGCACGGTGAGCGACACGCTGCTGGATGCAGAGTAACGCGAAGCATGTGCTGCTGTTCGGGTGTGGTTTAAATAGCCTCCAAAGTAGTTCCAGGTAAGAAGTTCCCTAGAGCCACGCCCGAGTAAAAAATAGTCCCTGTAATAAAATAGTCCCATCCAGGCCTCATGTAGGCTTGGACTCTTTTGCAGCACGGTCTGCATCAGGTAAGTAAAGTCTATGATGAGCCTGGCACCTCAGGCGCCAGGACTGAACCCAGAAAGCCCCTAGCCGGGGCTGCTGAGGTTTAAACAAATGTCTGGATGCCTGCTCCCAGAGCTGAGGGCCTTGGTCCTGATGCCCGGGGGTAGGCATCATGACAGCTGGCTCTAAAGAGAGGCTTTTTGTGGTGTTTGTTTGTGTTTCAAAGGGTTGAAATGGACAACACCTACTAGAAAAATGCTTGTTGTACTTGCAAAAAGGGCAGCAATGCATTTTGGATAGGTTGGAGAAAAAGCTGATTGCCAGCATCAGTAAGATGAACTCCATCTGTGGGAAAAATGTTTGTGCTACTAAATGTAATATTTGCATTGTGGAAGTAGGACAAGCCAACATCTCTGAAAAAGGCACAAACAGCCTTCTTGACATTGCGCCTCGCTTTTTCCATTTGCGGACCAAATGAAGAAGGACGCAGCCACATCTATGTCTGTGCAATTCGAGAAGAAATTACTCAGGAGTTTGGAAACATACCATGACCTGGCCAAGTACAACCTCCATCGCACATTGCAAAGAAATTCTGGTAACATGTCCTAAACTGTTCCCTCCACAATGAAGAATAATAAGGTCTGGATGATCGAGCATCACCAAAGTGGCCCAAAGAGGAACTAAAATCAGCCACTTCATTGCACGTACTCCATACCAGTGCACATCCACATGATCGAATGCAAAATGTGCAGCTACTCCACAGTGTTTTGCATGCACTTTATGTAGGAGTTCCCCAAAATCCATACACTCTGCCTCCTGAACGACACAGCTATAAGCATAGGCTTCTGCATTCCTCTCTACAAACAGACCTTCTGCCACAGTCTCTGTGTACACACTGAAGAGGGAAAATGGGACGATCCCTTCCCCGATTGTCATCCAGAACATGGCCTAGGATGTCACGACCCAAGCACCCACCGCAAGAGGAATTCGATCCGCTCACTGCCGCCCAAGATGTCAAGATCCACTTTGGCCACGCCCCACACACCCCGGGAAGCTGCGTGTCAATCAAACCACGTGCTGGGACCTCAGGTGGAGCTGACACCAACCATATGGATCAGCTGGATTAGACAAGCACCCACAAATACTGCCATTGTTAGAGATGCCATGACGACATAGCCAACGGACAAGAACACACGTGCCACCAAGCACATTGGTCATACACACACCAATCCACACGAAGAACATACTCAGTGCTATGATGTAGAAGACCCCTCACACTCACATATGCATCATTGTTATTTTTCACCTAGACCAACTACAGCACCGTAGAAACGCAAGATGTCAGAAGAGATCGTAAACATGCTAGCAGACACTTCCTCGCCACTAAAACCATGAAGATGTAATCCTGTATATGGACTAATACATATGAATCTCTGTCGCCCCTCGCGACCCCCACAATATGGACTATGTACCACCACCCATAAAGCCAGGTCAAGTTAGGCCGCAAAGCCAGAGTCCCCAGGCCGCAGCAACTCAGACAAAGCTGCAAGGTGCTGATCACGCAAAACGAGCCCTGACGAGAGCCCACAGCCAAGGTCATAATGTTGAAATCTACACGTCGCGCTCCCTGCGCCAAGGTTACACCTGCCACTGCTTAATGCTCCTCAGAGCCGAAATATAAATCAAATACTCATAATTCTGCTCCAGCCACAGTCTCACAACACGTGACTAGGCAGACCTGATATGATGCCAAGCCCAAGGACCAGAGAAGCTCTGGGGTCTCACGTCTGGGACACAGACTGCAACAATGAAGTGACAAATTGGACACCAGCAGCGATGGGAAAGACACGCACACCAGCTAATAGTCAGACCTGTCCGTTGTCCTCCACCGTCACATAGTCATTCTTTGGTGCCAGCACCAGGTACACCGTGAGCTGGGAACAGCGATGGTCCCAGGCTTGGGGGCTTGCGGGTGGACCAATCAGACTACGAGGGGCTCACCATTGATGCCATTATAGTTTAGCCAATCACTAATTGTCCCCTTGTAACAATTCTTTTGTAGCAACTATTAGGGACAGCCCAAGCGTACCACCTAACCCTTTCTCTACCACTAACATTTTCCTATATATGTGCCTATACTGACCCTACCACTCGGGGAGCCAACCCGAGATGGCGTTAGGTTTTGGTGCTAGTTCTCCCAGGTGACGCACGTAGTCGTATCATACAGCTAGAAAAAGGGCCTGTGAGCCCACTACGAACGAGATGTCTCCCGGATGTCTGTGACCTGAGAGCTTGTCCCTGTCTGTTTTGTGCAATAAACAGCAGTAACTCTTTGCTCTTGTGTGTGTCTCATACTCCTTTGGGACGCAGGAGGAGTTGGGGCCTCCCCAAACCCGGAGGTCTGCGGACGGCACTGCTGACCCCCTGGAAATTACCCTGACAACACCACACCCAGAAATCTTATTGACCAATCCCTTAGCCTCCACAGTGCCATTTCCATGCCTGCCATCCTCAAAAGCCCTGTGCGATCCTGGAACTACTGCAGTATCAGCTGACTTATAATGCTCTGTATGGGAGTGAGGGAACACATTTCAACCAGGGTAGGGGATTTTCATTTTTAGTGGTGGCTCTGAAAAGAAATTTTTTTTAAAGTATTTTAGTTTTTTATAGGGGTTTTTGTTTTCTTCTCCTCCTTACATTCTTACAGTAACCTCTTCGAAGCATCCTGTAGATTGTGCAACAAAATTGCATTTCCAATGGAGGACAAAGAAATGCCATTTGAGAATTAAGGATCTCATTGTCACAGGAGAACATCCCAGCAGTGCACATAAATTCACCCATGCCTCTTTTTATAAGACACCTTCCGACCTCTGGCTGGGGACAAAGTACATTGGGATAGTCCCATACTTTTCTTGGTGGTATGCATGAGAAAGGCACCTTCGCAGGGGGAAAAACCTGCCTCACTGCTTTCACCAGCTTCTTCAGTTGATGGAACAAACATGCACAAGGCATGTCACCCACATGCAGGGCTCCAAAATGCACCACGACAACATCAACAGTAGTGACAGCAGCCTCATCTCTGCAAAGTGCAACCACAGCACTGAAACTGCACACATGCACACTGCACCACAAAGCCTCCACTCCTTCCACATTGACATTGTCAGCAATGCTGCTTTCCTGGGCATAGCTGTGCAGATCATGCACAAAGGCATCACCCACAATCAACACTTTGCATCTCTCCATCTCAGCCAGCCTCACTACACAGAGCAATGAAAAAAAGTATTACCACCCCATCCTGCGAAGCACACCCTCAACACCTGATTGGATAATCCCCACTGTCCCACTTCCATGCCCAGCATGAAGAGAAGTGCAGAATGTGTCACGTGCGCTTCCCCAACTACCGCCAGGGCCACGTCCCAGTAAAGTAGGATCAGTCCTCTTCCCTTTCCACTACTCTTTTTCCAGCACTCCCTCATTGGGTACTGTTAAATAGTCACACACGCATCCACCAATCACATCCAAGACCTCTGCATCTAACACTATAATTTCTGTGCAACACTCCATATGTACCGGTGAACACTCAGAGTGCAAGTCTCGTGTAATTCGAAAGCACCTCTAGTAGAAAGTTCTGTGAAACTATCCAAGATGTATGCATCCAGATTCATCCACATAGGCACCCATAAACACAAAGTACATGTATCAATATTTGTTATACAGTATTTTTGCAACTCTGTTATATAGCAGCCATTGTAATATCCAATCAGTTACTCTCTTCTTTCCTTCTGTCAATTGTACAACTTTTTTCCGCACTAACGCATCTCCTATAAAATTCGTAAAATTGTTGCATAAAAGGAGCACTGAATGTATCCTACCAACCTAAACCAAGTCATACATTGCATGCATGAGAACAGGGTGCCTGCCACTTACCTTGCACACGTCACAGAAAGTAACAATACTTAGAAAGGCAAAAGAATGTATGTGTGCATTGACAACAATACCAATCGTAAATGTGGATACATAAATCCAACAAGTATAATGATTGCTCTACTCATGTAGAAAGCATATATGTGCAGAAAAGTTAATGGAATTTCACACACGTAAACATTTTCCTTTACAAGCTGTACACCTTTTCAAACCTTATTCTCACCCTTCTACAACTTGCACTAATCCATTTGCAAAGTCAATACTCCTACACCAATGCACACACTTGCTAAACTGCACATCACACGGCACACTTATAAATGAACCACTTACCCCTTTACCAACAATGCTGATGCTCCCAAATCCCCATTCATATAGAAAGCCATCCAATTACACACACACGGTAGGTCTTCCTGCCAACACATCCCCCTACCCTTTTGAGTAATGTATTCTCCACATGCAGTCAGTATGCCATTAACGAACATATTTCCTTACTGTGTTCTTTGACAGTTGCAGTAACCACCTCTGTCCTGAAAGCCAGTGGTGTGTCAACGTGAAAATGCAACCCAGAGTAAGGCTACTCTTGACAGCCAACAAAGTAAGTGCAATGCTATCGTGGAGTTTCACCTCTTACTGAGACAGTGCAGTGTTCTTGTATATTAAGGTACACATTTGCATCAACCCACTGGTATTTGCTTCATTCTTACTCATTGCACCTCAGCAGTTGCTCACTGTGGGTTATCATATCACCACCATTATATTAACTCCCACGTAGCTATATAGCGTTCCCACCATACACTAACACACCATTACACAATCACACACCTCTATTTTATTCCTACCCTCATATTCATCCATTCATGCACAGCTACACACATATATATATTGCAAAATGTGCACACCCACACTTTCCTTTTTTCTCCAACAGCTGCTACAGAATTCCTAGCAAAAAGGAACTCCATACAAAATAACACAGAAATAGACCAGCTCTACCTAAAAGCATAGGAAGTAGGCATCCACCCCTAGCAGATTTTGTACAGAAAGTTGAAACAGAACAGCTAATGCAGTCACTAAGGAAAACAAAAGCACCTACCAGTAAGGAGAATGTAATGCCTCTGTCAAAATGTAGAAATGAAAAGAAAGGTAGTGAAAAGAGTGCAACTGTCACTACTGGTAATAGAGCATGTACAAATGCTAATGTCACCAGAAGGAAGCATTTCAAAAAAGTAAGTTTACAAAAAATGTTCCAGCACAGAGTCCTTCAGAACCTTAAAAGTAGAGGGGAGAAATCCCCTTGAACCATTAAACCTTACCACAGAAAAGTAATCCTGGAAGCTCTTGTAGACAGTGCAATGCTCATGAAACGAACATTCTTTCTATTAATTTTAAAGAGAATTAAACCACTAATAAAATTAATTTGTAAACTACAACCACTACTTCGAAACAAATCCAATATCAGCATAGAAACCTTTGGCAACATCAGTACAGGTGAGTGGAGTCACACCACCAGCACAGAGCCATGCTTCAATGAAGAATCATACAAACAAGAGCAAAGAACATACATAGCACAGTACGAGGGTATGAAAAGGTAGACAATAGCATAATGGAAGAAGAAACACTGCTTTCACAAATATCCCCATCAAACGTAGATGCCACTCTCCATGGTACCGAACCAATATGGCCCATCTACAAATGGCCTTGCACATCAATGTGTAATGGTTGCCACAACTCTATCAAGTTGTTGCAGCAGTTCCTCAAGCACCATGTGAAAGGCAACGACAAAGGAAAAAGGAAAATACTACAAACTATGAACTCCTGTCCAGTGCGCAAATACAAAGGAGTACGAAGACATTTCTTAGCCTGCTTTTATGAACCTCCTTGCAAACGCACCTTCCACAATATCAAATGTTAGCAACACACCATTGTAGTGTAAGAAATCTTGTTTGAAAAGTGCACTAAGCAAAAAGTACTCAGACACAAAACTGCCTGCTCCATTCAAATATTTGAATGCAGGTGGTGTAAATTACTATGCAAATGTAGCAATCAATGGTGTGTTGCAAATGCCAGCAATTGTTGAAAACATTCATTTAAACGGCTCAGACCAGTTGTGTTTACAAATGATAGTCCTGCACAGAAATGCTGCAAACAATCCTGGAAGAAGTCACAGTGTCTCAGGAATAAGGCAGGAATTGGACTACCGTGCTAGAATGGTAAATTCATGTTAAACACACAAGTAGATCCACAGGAAGTTGTAATGTACTTGCTGCAGGTATTGGAAAGCAAAACCATACCCATTTCAGATTTCCTACATGTGGAAACATACATGCACTCTCTGCAATCATTTCATTCAGGAAGATGTTCCCTAATGAACTCTTTGTCTATGTATCTATACGTAACTGTGATTCCATTCCATTTCAGCAAGTGGTACAAAATGCAAATGTGTAGGCCTTGCAATTTTGATAATCGTTCACCCTACATATACAATCACATAGGCAATATGTAATATGAATGCTTTCAACATACAATGCAGATGTAAACACAAATAACTGCAGGTTTACTACCTTCATACATGGACAGGTATCACTTGGCAACAAAACATTCACACCAATAGCCATAATGTACCACACAGGCGACCCAACCAGTTCAGGTCACTATACTGCAAACATTAGAAACTACGTACAATATTTGAAGAAGTTGTAAAGGAATTTGTTTCCTTTCATGAAGGAGAGGCCCAATAAATCTCCTTGCCCAAAGGCACTAAAGTGCGTAAAATGGCCCTGCCACCCACGTATGTGAAGTGATTGCACACACTGTCTGCCAACATACACCATTGATTCGTAAGACACTGCACATATAAATGGTAGATAGGGTCCGTACATTTACATTTATAGATGGTGTCAGCCGTACATTCATTGCACCATGTATAAGGTACTACATAACTGCACTACTTAGAATCGGAAATGCATGATGAAATGTTAAGACGTTGCCGTCTGATTTTGTTTTTGTAGCCACATGGTGGCCGGAAATTGAAACCTAACATACCTCTCTATGAACAGGGGAAATGCTCATTGTAAAATAGGCTGAGTGGTACACATGAATTACTCCACATGTACACATTCTATGAAATTTAAAATGAAAATGAAAGATAACTTAGTGTCGTTGCAGTGCCCATTTTCCATAAGGGTAGTCTGCAAGTGTTTAGTATGCCATACAGTGCGATTTACTGGAGACACAGTATAACCATGGAATTTGCAGAAATTATGTTAGTACAACTGTACATAACATGTGTACAGGGATTAAAATTTAGTAGGATACAGTTCGGTGTGCATAACTATTAACGTACCATCCCGTACACTTTGTCCATTTGCAATGTAGTGGGTTTTGTAAGAATAGTCGTGCACGCTGCATGTCAGTACCATATCTGCAGCATTCAGTCTAAATGAGTACTATGATTGGTGTTTGTTTTTGTTCACATGGTTCTCCAGGCCATGCAAACCTATATATGGATCACAACAGTGAAAATGAACGCAAATCATGCACTGAAACAGTACACCGTATGTTCCATAGTGTGCTAAAAGATTGGCTGTAATGTCCTTACAATGACCTTTCAAACACTTAACAGTTTTACGCGCCTTCATTGTATTAAAAATATTAACAGTCAGAGGCGCATATAGCTCTCGGCTGGCACACAAACGTTGACAGCTAATATTTTACTGGTGAATGGTTTGGAAAATCATCTCCTGCATTGTCCTTCAGTCAGAGCGGTCCCGTAAGAGAATTTTTTTGTTTTGTATGTTTGTTTGGGCACACACAAAGAGAATGTGCCTTGGGTCTGATGACACTCGCTGTCAGTGACATCTGTTGTGAAAAGCAAACACATGAAAGAATGGTCTATTGCCAATGTTTGAAAGACAAATGGCATGTGTGTAGCAGTGGAAAGAGTGTGGCACCTACAAAACTGACATCAAGCCTGTGGGTGAACATCTGACAGTACTCATTAACACACAGTAGCTCACCCTAAAGTGCAATAACCGGCCATCTAGGGCCCTTTGTGACATCCTTCCCTCAGAGCCCTTGTCCTTTACACTGCCACTGATAATGGCTATTGAATAGTATTCTTATTCATCATTGTTCGCAGATACCTGATACCTTACTGCCCGTGTTACCCCTTCCACATGCCAACAGACATATTGTGGAACAATCATTACAAGATTACCATAAGTGGTGTGTAGACTCTCATCGTTATCTGGAGGATCACTATAGCCCTGTGTGTCCATTTGCGTTTCCGGAAATAAGAAGCAACATGTATAACTTTATGATATAAGACATCAGAAAAACAACAACTGACACCTTTCCTAACTTAAAAAGAAAGTGTGTTTTCCCATACGAACCACCAAGGACCATAAATTAATCCTTTTGCTGCTTTGCCAAATGACAAAAGAAGTACACAAAAGCACACACAGCATTGTATGCTGGAAGTTACCCACAAAATGGAAAAAGTGTGCATTTCAGGCAGCTTACACTTTCTTGTGAACATTCTATGAAAAATGAAACCACTGGCGACAGTACAGAGTGTTGGTCACAAATTATGTAAATATTCTCTGAATAACTACTCTGTATAGGAAGACAGGAACCGAACGCTGTGTGTGTGCATGTCTGTTTTACCTTGTGTTTTTTTTCCTGTTGTCCGGACCTAAGTGCTCACATGGCACGTTGGGCTACGCTGGGCACAAACATTATGAAAATAGCAGTAGTACATGGTTTGGGCTTGTACTGTCTGCAAGTAATGTCACCTATGGGGCGAGTGTTGAGCTGCAGTGGGGCGCCCTAAATTAAAGTTAGTGCAAGTAATGCACACATAGCAGTAGCACAAAACAGCAACGCCGAGCGTGTTCTTAGCACATCTGAAAAAGTACACAAAACAAAGGCAATAGTGAAATGGCCAACCGTCCAGTATTTGCAGAAGTTTCCTGCATTGATGGTTTTGGCCAGTGATTTGCTGGCACTTTGTGTGGACCTGTAAACATGCCGAATTTGCCTTCACCCACTGTTGGATTAAAGCCTTTTGTGCCCTTAGTGCACACTTCTGTGTAATAGTGGAATGGCAGGGCAGAAAGGCAGTAAGGGAGCTCTGCCTATATATGCGGCATGCAGCTGTCCCAGGATGTGCGGCATTTGAAGATGTTGCTCTGTGTAAAGAGAGCATGGCAATGGCAGCAAAGAAACATCAATAGAGACCACAGGGTCATACTAGCAAGCACTATTGTCCTTTAAGAAATGTGAACTTGGAGTGATTACAAGCAACATTGCAGCATGTTGTCTTTCAAGTAAGACTATAATTGTCAGAGTGAAGTGTACATTATTTCTCGCACAGTAGTGTGTCCACTACTAATGTACCTTCCTTGCTGGATGGGGGAGAAAAGAATAACAGCACAAGCATGTAGCTGAAGAGATTTGTATAACCAATTATGTAGTGCAAGGGTCATTGTGAAATGCTCCTTTTGTTATAAAGGTATATGTTTGTTTCCAAAGCATTTCTATAAAGAACACATCTCATAAATACGTATGTGAAGTACACCTTCAACTGTATGTGTGTGGCTGTGTACATTGTCTATATTTCAAATGTTTGATATCTGAGGAATTCCTTTCATGTCGCAATATCGACCTGCACTTCCTAAACAAAGGGTCTCATTAGGGTCAAACCATAACAAACGCAAATGGTGGCATGTCACTCCCTGATGTGGAACAAGTGCAAGGACCTACACTAAATGCACATCGACCCATGTCAGCTCACTTCTGGTGCTCTACCAAGTTTAAAAGGTCTTCCACAACCAGTCTCTAAAGGTGACCACCCTCAGAGAGCTGCAGAGTTAAAACTGGGTATGATGCAGCAACGTATGGTTATAACAACTTACGCTAAGGAGCGAAGGAAAAAAAAAAGTGACGCTGTAAACATATTTGTGGCATCCATATACCAGTATTACAGTGGTGGCCTGCATTGCTGCATTATGTTGCAGTGGATGCGGCCAAAGCCTAGGCTATTGGGTGCATGGCCTACGGCCTTCGGCCAAAATGTATTTTTTTCCATAGACTGAATGGAGAAAATATCTCCGTCACACCTACAGCCCAAACCACTAGACGGATTTTCAGCAAATTTGAGGCAGGAGCAGCGGCTTTGTCCAGAAAGTGTGCTTTTGTTAATTTGGTGTCAATCTGTCCAGTAGTTTATTTTAAATGACCAACACATAAGGCAAAATAAATAGTGATATCTATGTCAGCTCCACAGACTCACTTCCCTGTTCGGTCTGCGGACTGGCATCTGATTGGCCAGAAAAATGTGCAGACTTTTGCGTGGTCCGCGGACATCAAGACGCGGCCACTGATTGGGTGGTGAGAAAACGTGAAATGCGTTGGTTTTCCCGAAACGTCTGCCATCTTGGATTCGCTGACTTTTTTGGGGTCTGCGACAGCGCAGTGAAAACATTAAAAAAAGCAGCATTTCACTTGTCAAACTCAACAAACAATCTCTAGGGATGTGGGGGGATGAGAAGCCAAAAAACGGGTTGTTTCACCCCCCCAAAAGTCTGCAAACACTCCAGATGTCCTGGGGCAGTCCTGTGGTGTTCGCGGACACTTCAGATGTCCTAGGACATCTGTACCTATTTCTGCATTACAAGGTTGGGGAAAAACAGTTTTTGGATGACTTATAACTTTTGTGCCACTCAATGGAACTGCATGTAATTTTGCAATTTTTTCTAGAACTAATCCTGAATGCTTTTGCAAAGTTTTGTGGGATTCTGTCAAGAGGGGGCACAATTAGAGGGGGGTCCCAAAATATTGTAAAGGCATATAAATGTGGTGCCATTTGACGAATCTGCACATTTGGCAAAATGATTTTGGATCTAGATATAAATGGTTTTCTAAAGTTTGGTGGGATTTTCTCAAGAGGGGCGAAATTAGAGGGGGGGTCTCAACATTTTTAGATGGCTTGTAACTTTGTTGCTATTTGACGAATGTGGACAAAAGTTTTGGGAAAGATTATAGACTCAACCTTCAATGTGTAAAGACTGAATGGATTTTGTCAAGTGGGAGCTAAGTTATGAGACTATTGTATGTACATGTATTTTGACACTTTAAAAAAAATAAAACTTGTGCGGATTTAAAGCAAACTCATGAGGAGCATTGGCAAGGACATTAAAGCATGGTTTTGCAAATGTGCACATGTTTTATTTTTTGACAAGTGTCATAATGTAGGTACAAAAAATAGTCATATACCTTTGGTGACTGAGGTATAGCATGTGGCCGTGGGCAGTAGCCACATTGTCTGGGTCATGGCATAAGGTCATGACGCAGACAATCTGGCTACTGGCCATGACGGCTAGGGATGAAAAATTGTGTTAAAGTGGCTATGTCTACCTGGGACCAGCTATGTGGTTAAGTTATTCTTAGGTAGGATAGGTTTGAAAGGGAAAAAAGAGCTTGCCCGCTATAGGAAGAAAACTGTTTGGGAACCAGGGATGCTAATTGCCTTTATCCCCCATTTCAGGGGCTGCAATGGACGATAATGGTCCGTAGCCCTCCTTATTTATTAATTTGCTTATTTATTTATTTATTTATTTATTTATTTATTTATTTATTTATTTATTTATAACGCGCCAAAGCCTGTAGACATCAAGCTGTGTGGTTACAGTATTTGTTAAGGAAGATGAGGTGGAGGAAGACAGCTTACTACTTGCTGAGAAAGGAACAACCTTTCTGAGAGCATTGCGGTCATTGGATTTGGTGTGGCGGTTCATGGAGGTGGTCCCGCAGGAGTACTGTCCAGGTAGTCTGCGACTGAGTACAAAATTGCACAGTGCATTTCACTTTGGTAGCTTTAGCCTTTGGTACACTCCCAACAGTAGCAAAGAACTGCCACACCCATGATTCGATCTTGGTGCTAGAAGTAGGCACTTCCTCTACCTCATCTTCTTGGTCCTCTTCATTGCCTTTGAAAGTACTGCGCTTTTTTTGTTGTGAAGGTCCTCCAGCTGGTGGTGGTGGTGGCTCTTGGGGAGAAAGGATGGCAATAACTGATGTAATTTTTAAGATAAATAGCAGTTTTGATAAAAATTCTTCCAAGTATGTACTGTGTACTAGATTGGTAATAGATAATGAGTACGAAAAGGTGTAGGAGGTGTGCAAGAGAAATTTTGAAGTTGAAAGTTCCTAGATCAGTAGAAAATGCAGTTCCGAACTGTCTTCGAAGCACAGATCCGATCACGAAGTGCAGACGCCTTCACAAACACTTCATCATGCCACGCGCAAGCGTATGGTCACGTGGCACTGTCCAGAAGGTCTGCGATTAAGTCAGACGTTCCCGGACATCTACGGAAGCAAAATTATTTCAAAAAGTTCCAAAAAGTGTATAGACGTGTTAAAAATGATGCTACAAGGTGGGAAATGGCAGAGTTGTAAGGTGAAACTTTGTAAATTGGACAAAAATATTGCTTATTGGCTAAGTATGATATTAGTAAACTGTAGGAAAATAGCATGCACTGGTAAAAACCCATGAAATTCACTGAAAAAACCTAGTTAAAGGGACGTTATGGTTAAGTTGCACTACTAAAAACCTATGAAATTCAATGAAAAAACATTGTTAAAGGGGCGTTATGGTTAAATTGCACTAATAAAAACCTATGAAATTCAATGGAAAAACATAGTTACAGGGATGTTATGGTTATAGGTAAAACCGAAAAACCTCAGAAATTCGCCAGTTATGGTAAGCTAAGCAACCATAACTTGCACCACCAGCGTGCACTGCTAAGACTAACACCCAGGACATCAAAGATGACATCACACATTTCATTGATGACATCACTGATGACATCACATATCTGGCTCACTTATTTTGGTTCACTGAAAAATCTAGGCCAGTTGGTTTTATTCACTGACCATCAGTTTATTAAAATTCAAAAGGTGCTGTATATCAAAACGTTAACCTTGTCATGTTCTTAAAGTACTTTCCTTAGAGTTTGGTCTCAGCTCCTGGTGCACATGCATGGGGCAATAGCAAGCCTCAAACACACAATTAATTTGTATACAGGAAGATAAACTTTAATGCCATTAACATTTTCTGATGATGCTGTTTCTTTCTTCCTTACTTTAGTTTCCCTGTATGTGCCTCTGATTTGTATGCATTGTGGGTCTTCATATGTATTGTTTGTACTAGCACAAGTGTGTTGTAAGTCTTGAATTGTTAGCTAGTTATTACATGTTTAACATTACACAATCACCCCTGACATCTTGTTACCACATAATAAAAACAACCCCTTGTAGGTAGGGACTTTTCATCAACATTCATTTCACATGTGATGTCATCAGTGATGTCATCACTGTCAATTTCTGAGGTTTTTCAGTTTTACCTATAACCACAACGTTCCTGTCACAATTTTTTTCCATTGAATTTCAGAGGTTTTTAATATTGCAACTTAACCATAACGTCCCTTTAACAAACTTTTTTCATTGGATATATATAATATATATTCAGTGAAAACACTTTGTTAAAGGGTTGTTATGGTTAAGTTGCACTAATAAAACCCTATAAAATTCAGTGAAGAAACTGTGATAAAGGGATGTTATGGTTACAAGTAAAACTGAAAAACCCCAGAAATTCACCAGTTATGGTAAGCTAAGCAGCCATAACTTGTGCCACCATCATGCACTGCTAAGCCTAAAACCTAGAACATCAAAAATGACATCACAAAAGTAATTGATGACATCACTGATGACATCACTTATCTGGCCCACTTGTTTGTGTTCACTGACATATCTAAGCCAGGTGGTTTTGTTCACTGGTAGTCAAAATATGAATATTGAAAGGGTGATATATATCTAGACTTTAACCTTCTTGTATGTTCTTAAAGTACTGTCCCTAAGGTTTGGTCTCAGCTCATGGTGCACATATATGGGGCATATATATGGGGCAATAAGCAAGTCTCAAATACACAATTAATTTGTATACATTTATTTATTGTTTGATTGTTAGGTGCTTATACAGCAAGTAAAATACTCTTTTTAAAGCACCCACAGGGTGAAGGGGAGGGGACAAGGGAGTCAAATACATTACAAAACACAATAAATAATAAGAGCAGTGGAGGGAAATGGAGGAAGGACAGACCTACTTTTCTGTGTGAGCATTCAAGTGCAGCAAGGAAAAGGGTGGAAGGAGTAAGTGCTCGGGGGTCCAGGCTCATGGGTGAGCCACGGAGGAAGTGCTTGGTTGTTGAGTGCTACTTGGCAAAGGCAACGTTAGGAGTAAGTGCAAACCTCCAGGGTGGAGGGTGTGCCAGGGCAAGTGCTGAGAGAAAGCAGGATGTGGCCCGATTGGGAGTGGGAGGTCAAGGGCCCTGAGGATACATAAGGGCCCCGGACAACAATCACAGCAACTGTGGGATTAGCAGAGAACAGAAGAAGGGAAGGAGGAGGTGAAGAGGAAGGTCTTGATGAGCTTCCGAAATTTAAGAAAGTCATGCTCAAGGCGCAGAGGCAGGAGAAGGCTGTTCCATCAGAGGGAGCAAGCTGAGGAAAACAATCGACCACCTGCCCTCTCTTTAGCTAAATGCTTGAAACACAAAGAGTTGGTGTGAGAGGAATGATGTGGTCTAGAGGGAGAGTATTTAATAAGGTACAGTTGAAGATGGAGTGGTCCCTGGGCCCAGACAGCCTTGTGGATGATGCAGAGGGATTTGAATTTAATCTGTGCAGCAACCTGGAGCCAATAAAAACTTTTTAGGGCAGGAGAGATGCGGTGCCTGGGCTTAAGGCCAAGGATACATTTTGCTTCCCTATTCTGGATTAGCTGGAGGGGTCGCAGAGTGGAAGAAGGTAGATTCAGGAGGTGGCTATTGCAATAGTCAAGCCTAGAAAGAACCAGGGCTTTGGTCACATTGAGCCTCTGGGCCAGATCAGAGAGCTGAAAGTGGGACGTCTTGACAATGTTCTGAGTGTGCGGGAGGAAGGAGAGAGAGGAGTCGAAGATGACTCCAAGATTTCTGGCTTCAGAAGAAGGAGCAGGGGAAGAGCCAAAGGAGGAAGACCAGAATGAAGGGAAGAAGGAGGGAGCAGGAGTCCCGATGGGAAGGATCTCAGTTTTACAGGCACTGAGGCAGAGTTTGGAGGTGCACAGGACTGGATGGCAGATAGGCAGTCCGCGATGATGGAGGGTGCAAGAGGGTCAGCAGGAAGTTTCAAAAAGAGCTGTGTGTCATCTGCGTAACACTGGAAGTTGGAGGAGAAGGAGGATATGAGGTGTGCAAGCAGATCATGGTAGAAGTTAAAGATCCAAGGGGAGAGGATAGAAACCTGGGGGACACCACATGTGGAGAAGGAAGTAGGAGAGGAGAAGTGGCCCAAGATGACTTGGGAAGAGGGGTCAATAAGGAAGGATGTCAGCCAGTCCAGTGCCCATTCCGAGATACCACGGGTATCATTGAATATTTGTATGAGAATGGAATGGTTGACTGTGTCAGAGGCAGGGGAGAGATCAAGAAGGATGAGGATAGCAGGAGAGTTGGAATCCAGAGATGCAAGCAGTTCTTCACAGGTGTTCAGAAGAGCAGTTTTCATGCCTCTGGATGCTCGGAATCCCGATTGATGGTCGTGGAGACCATCAACAAGTTCAGTATACGAGTTGAGTTGGGGCAATGCCAACTCCTCCATCAGCTTCCCCAGGAAGGGGGTGATGGAAATCAGATGTTAGTTGGCAGGGCAGGTAAGTTCTGCTGAATCTCTTTTCAGGAGAGAGCGGACAAGGGAGTGACTAAGGGAGGAGGGGAAAGATCTAGTGTCAACAGAGTGATTGCAGAAATCAGCGAGTGTGGGGTCGAGGGAGCCAATGTTATCCTTGATGGTTCTGGATGAGCATGGGGAATCCTGCTTAGAAGAGACCTTCATGGAGCAGACAACTCTGGTAACTTCTTCAGGTGTGACAGGGGAGAAGCAGGAGAAGGAGGAGGGTGAGGGGCCAAGGGAGGCAAGGGTATGAGGGGTGAGTTGGGAGGGTGGCTACCAAGGGTGTTCAGGATGTCCTGAGTTTTTGTCGCGAAGTGTGTGGCCAGTGCATTGCAGAGGGCCTGGGAACGACTGCAGAAGCGAGGGCTCTTTTCTTGGTGTGGATGGAGATTCTGTATTGCCTTTGGAGCAGGCGGCAGGCTAGTTTGTCAGAGGGTGAGCCTGAAGTTTGCCACTTCCGTTCTGCCGCCCTGCACTTTCGTTTCAGGGCTGCAAGATCAGAGTCGTACCAGGTGTTACGCATAAAGGCAGGTTTCAGGTGGATCCTCATGACTGGGGCAAGAATGTCAAGAGTATTGATGATGGAAAGGTGAAGGTTGCTGAGAGCAGAGTCAGAGATAGTATCAGAGGTAGGAGATCAGGGGCAATGAAGGTGGAAGCAAAGGCAGCATCAGACGCTGGTTTCATCGGGCATATGTTAGTGAACAAGGTTGGCAGGGCTTTTTGGGGGCCAGTCAGAGGGCAAAGGGACCAAGGTGGGAGGAGAGAATGATCTGACCAGGAGAGGGGGTGAATAGTGGAGGGGAGATAGAGAGGTCAGAGTGTGTACAGTTGAGTGGGTTGGCCCAGGAGGGAGAAGGGAGAGGGAAAGAGAGGTGCAGAGGTCAGTGAAGAGAGTCGATGAAGAGCCAGGGGAGTCCAGTTGGATGTTGAAATCACCCAGGAGGAGGAGGATGGAGGTGGATGAAAGTAAGGAAGAGCAGAAGTCAGCTCATAGAGGGAAGGGGTGGTGTCCCCTGGAGGCCGGTAAATGGTGGCAATGGTCAGGCTGGATATGGGAGAGATGACCAACCTGCAAAGCAGGCTTTCAAAGGAAGGGTAGTGCTGGGTGGGTAAGATGGAGGAAGGAACTTTAATGTTATTGATATTTTTCTGGTGATATTGTTTCTTTCTTCCTTACTTTAGTTTCCCTGTATGTGCCTCTGATTAGTTTGCATTGTGGGTCTTCATATGTATTGTTTGTGGTAACACAAGTATGTAGTAAGTCTTGAATTGTTAGCTATTTATTCCATGTTTGACATTACTCAAAACTTTGACAAGGTAGCATTCATTATTTTACTATCCGAAATTACCAGATTAAAAATATTGCACTTCTATGGTGCATGCTGCAGCCATTGACTATCTGTATGTAAGATTAGGTTCCTAAATTAACAACAACACACCAATGTAATGTTTTGTTTAGATTACTACATTCTTTAATACATTAAGTAGTTCATGATAGGTCTCGCGATCACCCGACATCTTGTTACCAACATTATAAACACAGTCCCTTGTAGGGACTTTTTATCAAAATGAATTTCATATGTGATATCATCAGTGATGTCATCAATAACATTTGTGATGTCATCTTTGAAGTCCTGGGTATATTTGTCTTAGCAGTGCGCGGTGGTGGCACGAGTTATGGCTGCTTACCTGACCATAACAGGCGAATTTCTGGGGGATTTCGGTTTTACTTCTAATAAACGTCCCTTAAAGTTTTGTTCACTGAATTTCATAGGTTTTTATTAGTGCAACATAACCATAATGTCCCTTTAACAAAGATGTTTTGTGAATCTCATAGGTGTTATAAATTAAAATGTTTCATGATGTTACATCACCGTATATAAGTTATTAATAATTCCTCTTTTAACATATATCAAAGAAATGTAAACCTCCTTTAAGAAACATATTTTTTGCAACGCATACTGATGTGTGTCATTATCAGCAGCGAATGCTGGAGATGCAATTCATGGCTCAATTTCCTAGGGCCTTAGGCTCAATCCTGACCCTAGACCCTCCAAACCTCCGCCGTTATCCACTGCACCTACCATGCATCCTAGTTCAGTGTCCACTATACCCTCATAATGTGACCAATGACCAGTGCTCAAGGCTTGCAGTCATGGTCAGTCTCCACAATCCATGGTGCAAGGGCTTCGGCCATGCCGCTTTCCCCAGCAGGCAAATCAGAGTAGACATGTGTCCTTGCCGAAGGCCAGACCCACTGCCCAGGCAGCAAAGTTATATCACTATTTTTTGTACTTACTTTTTGACACATTCAAAAAAGTAAAACATAGGACAGATTTGCAAAATAATGCTTTCAGATCCTTGCTGATGCTTTTCGCGCAGGTTTGCTGTAATCCCCTCCAGCACACCAGGCTGTAGCCACAAGCAGAATTTGTTTACTCCCATTTAAACCTAGGGCTTCGGCCATGCCGCATGCCCCAATAAGAAAATCACACTAGGAATTAGTATTTGCCTAGGGCCAGGCTCACTGTCCATGCACCAAATTTATATCACAAGTTTTTGTACTTACATTTTGACACTTGAGAAAAAATAAAACACAGGACAGATTTACAAAACAGGTCCTTGATGATGCTCCTCGCGAATGTTTGCTGAAATCCTGTCCAGCACTTCGGGCTGCAGCCACGAGCAGAATTTTCTTCCCAATCAAACCTATCACGATTTTGAAAAACTTTACCACATAGCCGGTCCCTGGTAGCCATGCGCACTTTAACCCCATTGCCAGTCCCTCATGTTCATGGCCATTAGCCAGATTGTCCGGGACATGACCCGGTCAAACTGGCTTCTGCCCATGGCCACCAGCTATACCTCAGTCACCAAAGGGATATCACTTTTTTGTACCTACATTATGACACTTTTCAGAAGATAAAACACAGACACATTTGCAAAACCATGCCTTCGGGTCCCTGCCAATGCTCCTTGCATGAGTTTGCTGCAAATCCGTCCATGTTTTATTTTTAGAAAAGTGTCAAAATGTACGTACAAAAAAATGTCATATAACTTAGCCCCCACGTCACAAAATGCATTCAGGCTTTGCACATTCAAAGTTGGTCTGTAATCTTTCTCAAAATGTTTGTGCAGATTCGTCAATCGGCAATAACGTTATGAGCCATCTAAAAATGTTGAGACCCGCACTCTAATTTTGCCCCCTCTTGAAAAAATCCCAGCAATCTTTGCAAAACCATTCAAATCTGGGTCTAAAACGTTTTTATAAACCTTTAAGCAGATTTGTCAAACGGCACTAAATTGATAACGCTTTCCAATATTTTGGGACCCGCCTCTAATCTTACACCATCTTGGTGAAACAGCAACTTGCATAACCATTAAGGGTCAGGTCTAACATGATATTGTAAAATGTCATGCAGTTTCATTGAGTGGTGTCAAAGTTATAAGCCATCCAAAAACTGCTTTTCACGAACCCTGAAATGCAGAAATATGCATGGATGCCCCCGAACATCTGAGATGTTCGCGGACTTCGTAGAAGGAAAAAAACAGATTTTTGGCTTTTTAAGGCCATATCCCATCCCATCCTCATCAGCCCTCGCCTCCCCAGAGATAGTTTAATTTGTTTGACAAGTGCAATGTCCTTGGACTACCGGCGGTGTTTGCTAATCCAACATGACGTCCATTTAAATTTTTTGGGTGCACCTCACGTTTTTAACTGACTAATCAGCGGGCGTGTACGATGTCTGCAAATGTCACGTGTCCACGGACTCCGAATTGGGAAGTGAGTCCACGGACCAGACCTAAATATCACAATTTTTTTCCCTACTTTTTGGCTATTTTAAAAAAAATCTACTGGACGGATTTACACCAAATTTACCAAAGCAGGTTTTTGGTGCACATTTGGTGAAAATCCGTCCTGCGGTTTGAGCTGAAGGTGCAGCGAATATTTTTCCATTGCGTCTATGAGGATTTCCAAAATTTGTTGACTCCCCCTATAACTTTGCCCCCCCTGGTCAAAACCACACCAAACTACATAAAATCATTCTGAGGGAGCCATATACATGATTTGAAAAGTAAGGTGAGGATTCGTCCAGGGAGAGCAAAGATATAAACTGCCCAAAAAGTGCTCTTTCTATGAGTTGAGCAACTTAACCATAAACTCCAGGCCTTGTACGTATATATATATCTCGCACTCCCCTGCGGGCCAATGGCAGATGCCAAACTCCAAGAATAATAACAAAACAAACACCATGTAGTAAATACAGATGTAGATTTTTAATGATTAAAAAGATTGTGCGGAATCGGCCGCCAGGGGGCGCACGGATGAAGTCGTGCGCCGAGTGAGCTCGTCCCTTGATGGTCCCTGAAGAGGTCTGAGCCCCCACTTCTTGGACTCCCCCACGACTGAGAATCGGTACCGAGTTGCATGAACGTGTCCCCCACAGGCAGTAGAAAATTTGGCGAAAAACAGCGAAGAATTCGCCCAGAAACAACCAACTGAACAGAACGACCGTCCACGCAACCAGAAAGTGAAGGTAATCCTTCCCGCTGCCCCGCCGAAGTTTCATACAGGCCCTGCATTGGAAACGAGGCCGCACCTTAATGCTGGAAAGTGTATCGACGCAGCGCCTGTCCTGCGCCCCCCCCACGAAGCCCATCCAGACGTTCTGGAGCAGCAAAGGAGGGCGCCCAGGACACCAATGTGCCGGCTTCACACGGGCGCTCGCAAAACAGAGACCGGCGATACCTGGAGGGCTTGTAAACAATAGGCTAGCAGCGGGCAGGCAGAGACCATCCAGCCTGCGTAACAACACCCCCGAGATTGAAAGTTGGCCCGGACGGCCGGTGTGCCCCCAACCACTGAGCGGCTTTGAAGACCAGACCAGCGCGCCTTCCGGAGGTCCAGGGCACGGGATCCGAGGTGCCCGCCGAGCCAGCGCCGTCACTGCACAACCAAAGCAGTCGAAGCGGGTGGACAGCACACGCAGTAAGTAAACGCTGCTAAGCCCCCCATCCTCCCGAGGACAAAGAAGTTAGACAGTGGGTCCGCAGCACCACCATAGCCCGCTCACGGGAATCCTCAGCTTCCGGCTACCTGTCGAGTCGGTCCCCAGGGAATGCTCTGATACCCCATGGGACTGCTGAAGATCTGATGGTTGGGCCCCCAGGACTCGGGGCGTGTGCCCTCCTCAGATGTACCAGGTGTGTCATTGATTCCCAGACTGAACGGCAAGAAGATCATCCACGCTCTCCATTCGGAGTCACCCTTGCACTGTACCCCGCCGGCGAACTCCGAATTCGTAAGACGCATCCTAATAAATCACTGGGCCGATAGATCATACCCAAAGGGCCTCTACTGCGACACTCCGGCCACCCCAGCTCGCTCTGGTCCCGCCTGGTGGCAGCAAGAGTTACATCTATCGGTACGCCGGTGCCCCCCAGATTTATGGACGCTAAGCAGAAGTTGGCAAAGTACAAGTTTCCCAAGCCCCCAACATACCGCCAACTCCTGACTGAACAAACATGGCATCCAAAGGCCTTGAGGCAGCTTTAACCAGGGCAGATATCGCCGATCTCCTCACTAAAATGAGAGCGGACATAGGGAACAAGACTGATAAAATCACAAACAGAATCGATAAAATGGAGGCGAGGCTAGAGGAGGTCGAACATAACAA
Organism: Ambystoma mexicanum; assembly: GCF_040938575.1. Taxonomy (NCBI): domain Eukaryota; kingdom Metazoa; phylum Chordata; class Amphibia; order Caudata; family Ambystomatidae; genus Ambystoma; species Ambystoma mexicanum. Next base: position 469,792,498 of record NC_090934.1, read on the forward strand.
AACCTCATCGAGCACACTCGAAATGCAGATAGACCAACGTCTTGCAGAAATTGAACATAAGGAAGAAGAGATTCATCTAAAGGTCGACGACTTAGAAAATAGAGAGCGTTGCAGCAACATACGTGTATTTGGCATTCCGGAGATCGGGGGGGAGTCCGAATCACACCTCGAAAAAGTTTTACACGATATCCTGAAGCTACTCTTCAAAGATGACACAGTAGACAAGCCCAAATTTGACCGGATCCATCGAGCTGGGGGCAAACCAGGTGGCCCGAGAACAGTACTAGCCCGGTTTCATAACTATGCTGACAGGGCTCGGATTCTGGAAAAGGCCAGGCTCACACCGCAGATCTCGATGGGGGAGGCAAAAATTGCCATTTTTCAAGATCTATCCTCCCTCACACTTGCGCTGAGAAGAAAATGTCTCCCAATCACTAAACTACTCAAAGACAAGGGCATAAGATACCGGTGGGGCTACCCATTCTCAGTGTCATTCAAATGGGACGGAACGAAGACAAAACTGATTTCCGAGAGAGACATCTCCAATTCCATCGCAGACCTATTGGGCCCTCAGGCAGAAGGTGCTGTCATGAGTACACAGAGGAATGAGGTTGGAGAATGGCAAATCAAAGGCCCTTGAAGAAGGAGAATACAAGGATCCAGAAAGTTTAGGAGGATGAACACCTCCCCGATATGGAACACTGACTCTGTCAATAACCCGATCACTTCTCTCGCGAAGAAACTTTTGACGGCGACGTCGGAGCAAGGTAACACTGAAACAAAGGTGATCCTCGAATTACAGCCTACCACTGAGGAATGACAGCAAACGAGGGGTGGGTTGTCACCCTACTCATATCGTCCTACTCGACCCAGGTGATGTAACCAGGAAATGGACAATGGTAAGGACACACACACGATGTGCACCAATGCATTTCCATGGGCTCTGCAGGGGCCTGGGGGAGATTGAGGAATGGAGGTGGCCCGGTGAAGCGAGAAATGGAGGTGGTATTGAGAGCCAACATAAAACAGAAACTGCCCATACAATGTCTTATTAGGACTCTTATTGGGCTCACCTGACTAAGATTCTATGGTTGAACACGGTTCAGTTTGTTAATGTGTTTATATAATCTAGGGGGGAGTTAGGGGCTCATGGTTATGACGAAATGTATATGAGATCGGGACCGTTCAAGGTGCGGTTCCCGCTGTTGGTCCGAGAGCGACTGGGTCAACATAACCCAGCCAAATTGGACGCCGCATAGATGGGGGGAGGGGAGGGTGGAGCAGTACAACTCGAGGAGTCTGTGGGAATGGATGAGGAAGAGGGGGAGAGGGATGGAAACGCAGACTTCAAACTCTTTACGGCAGAGCACCAAGAATGCTCATCAGCCCGTGCAGGGCCAAGCAAAGCCCGGCTCATTAGCAAGAATCCAGACATGTGGCAGGTACCTAGATCACAGACATTGAGGCAGGCGCACTTACTTGGCTATTCCACGCATATAAATAACAATGGCGACCGCACCTAGACACTGCACGCTACGCGTATGTACACTCAATGTGAAAGGCCTAAACTCCCCCACAAAACGCTCATTAGTAGCTAGTTAATTCAAGAGGTCCAACATTGATATTATGTTCCTACAAGAGACAAAATACCAGAGGGACAGCGAGAAAAGGATCCTCAGTAGTCTGGTGGGGCATGCCTATTGGAGTTCGGGCGTCACCAAAAAAGCTGGGGTGGGAATCCTGATCCGAAAAAGCCTCCGCATGAAGATCCTGAACTCCTCGTCCGACACAGAGGGCAGAGCCATGATAATAGTGGGATCCATCCGGGACACAGTGATAACCCTTGCCACAATTTATGCTCCCAATCAAGGTCAAAAGAGATTCCTTCTTAAAACAACCGAATGGCTTTTCAAAAAGTCGCAGGGTCACACTATTCTATGGGGGGATTTCTACACATGATGAACAGCACCATGGATAGGCAAACCACACATGACATCTCCCAACCCCCCCTAGACAAAGGACTATGTAGAAATTAAAGCGACCCTGGCCTTGTACGGCCTCTCATACAGCTGGCGCTATTTACACCCATCTGACAAGGAATTTACCTTTCGGTCCATCCCCCACGATACGCTCACAAGAATAGACTATGTGTTTCTCTCTGAGGGCCTCATGAGAATACTGCAGACCGTAAACATACACCCCATTGCGTGGTCTGATCATGACATGGTTGTGTTGCACATGGACTGGGATGGCCTGGCCCGTCACAATACAAAGTGGAGGTGCAACGACACTCTGTGGTCAGATGTGGTTTTTAGGGAGTAACTGGAAAATGAAGTTAAACAATTTCTCATAACCAATGACACAGGTGAAGTCACGAAAGTAAATGTATGGGAAGCGGCAAAGGCCACTTGGTGTGGGATCCTAATCAGAGAGGGAGCGAGTAAGAAGCGAGAACGCACCTTATTGGAGACTAACATCAGAAAGAAATTAGACACAGCACGGAACCTAGCACAGACGTCCCCACAAAACAGAGCCAGACACTTTGCCGAAGCCAAAGACCTAAGGGAGGGACTAAAAGCCCTGGAAATGGGACACACACACACGATGTGCACCAATGCATTTCCATGGGCTCTGCAGGGGTCTGGGGGAGATTGACGAAATGAAGGTGGCCCGGTGAAGCGAGAAATGGAGGTGGTATTGAGAGCCAACATAAAAGAGAAACTGCCCATGCAATGTCTTATTAGGACTCTATTATCAGGCTCACATGACTAAGATTCTATGGTTGAAACACGGTTCAGTTTGTTAATGTGTTTATATAATCTAGGGGGGGAGTTCGGGGTTCATGGTTATGACGAAATGTATATGAGATCGGGACCGTTCAAGGTGCGGTTCCCGCTGGTGGTCCGAAAGTGACTGGGTCTACATAACCCGGCCAAATCGGATGCCGCATAGGTGGGGGCGAGGAGAGGGTGGAGCAGTACAACTTGAGAAGTCTGTGGGAATGGATGAGGAAGAGGGGGAGATGGATGGAAAGGCAGACTTCAAACTCTTTACGGCAGAGCACCAAGAATGCTCATCAGCCCGTGCAGGGCCAAGCAAAACTCGGCTCATTAGCAAGAATCCAGACATGTGGCAGGTACCTAGATCACAGACATTGAGGCAGGCGCACTTACTTGGCTATTCCACGCATATAAATAACAATGGCGACCGCACCTAGACACTGCATGCTACGCGTATGCACACTCAATGTGAAAGGCCTAAACTCCCCCACAAAATTCTCATTAGTAGCTAGAGAATTCAAGAGGTCCAACATTGATATTATGTTCCTGCAAGAGACAAAATACCAGAGGGACAGCGAGAAAAGGATCCCCAGTAGTCTGGTGGGGCATGCTTATTGGAGTTCGAGCGTCACCAAAAAAGCTGGGGTGGGAATCCTGATGCGAAAAAGCTTCCGCATGAAGATCCTGAACTCCTGGTCTCTGAAAATTAGTGATATCTATGTCCGCTCTGCGGTCACACTTCCCTGTTGGCTCCGCGGACAAGATACCGATTGGCTAAGGGGCTGGCGTCATGGGTGAAAAACTGCATTTGATCTTGCGGTAGGTGTCCATGATGTATTTTCTATGCCCGCCTTGTTTGGGATGTTTGTACGTACAGAAAACGAGGGGTCTAATAAGGGTAGTATTTCAGTCCGTCCTGTGCACAGGGAACTTGACACTGTTCTAAGGACACGCGTGGTGTTAGAGAACATTGAAATTGAGTATATGCCATAATTACATTCTTTTTTCCTATGGGTATGCTATTCATTAGTATGCCGCCATGGGTGTGACATGCTGCGGTGGTTGTGGGCAGGGCCTAGAGTCTTGGATGCAGGGCCATAGGCTGTAGGCCAAAGGCCATACTTCCAAGACTGTAGGCCCTGGCCAAAACCACCGCAGCATGTCACACCCATGGATACACCTGTAGTATTGTTTATTGATTAGATGATTGTTGGGAGTGTGTACAGTCAGCCAAAGGCCATGCACCCAAGAACAAACTTGTGCACAATGGAGGTCTAAGCGACTGCACACCCATACTTTGTAATATCTATGGACATACAGCTAGGAGTCCAGCCTATGGCCAGAAGCACTGAAGCATACCACACCTATAGACACACCCGTACTACCACACATCACTGAGGTGGTTGTGGGGAGGGCCTGCACTCTTGGGTGCATAGCCAAAGTCCATGCACCCAACAACAAAGTTAAAACCTCTTAAGTTATAAGCCAACATGGGTTTTATATAGTGCGGTGGTTGTGGACAAGATATAGACTTTTGGGTGTATGGCTGCAGGCTGTATAACTCACACCCAAGTATGCTCACACTGTCCAGAACCACTGCAGCATATCACATTCATACATCACACCCATACAATGGACTATGTATCTGGTAGGTGTGGGCAGGGCCTAGAGTCTTGCCTATAAATTCAGTACATGCTACAGTTGCAATGTTTCGTTCTAGGGGTGTGCTACTGATTTATAAGTAACCATGGGTTTAAAATGCTGTGGTGGTTGTGGCCAGGTCCTAGAGTCTTGGGTGCATGGCCGTAGGCCGTAGGCCGTAGGCCATACTTCCAAGACTCTAGGCCCTGCCCACAACCACCACAGCATGTCACAGCAATGAGTACACCTGGAGTATTCGTTATCGATCAGATGGTTGTGGGGAGTGTATAGAGTCTTGGCTGCATGGCCAAAGGCCATGCAGCAAAGAACAAAGTTATAAGCACTGGAGCTATAAGCCACTTAACACCCATACATTGAACTATGTGTGGACATACACATAAGACTTTAGGCCCTATCAACACCCACTGCTGCATATCACAGCTATAGATACACCCGTAGTATTGAACATTACTCAAGTGGCTGTGGGGAGGGCCTGCAGTCATGGGGGCATGGCCGAAGGCCATGCACCCAAAAGTAAATTTAGAAGTACTCAAATTAGAAGCACCATGGTTTTGATATGCAGCGATGGTTGTGGGTAGGACCTACAGTCTTGATTGCTTGGCCGTAGGGTGTAGTCTAGGCCCAGCCTACAGTCACTGCACAACATTACTGCCATAGATTAGCCGTGTAGATTTGCATACGTATGAAATGACTGTAATTATACTTACTGTTTATTTTGTTCAGAATCCATATATATCTTACATGACTGTAGTACTTGGCGGAACTAGACTTTTTAAATTTCTGTGATAAAAGAAAAAAAACATGTTAATGTTTGCATTTTAAGCAGATTTATTACCTTGCATAATAGACAGTTTAGCTTTTTTTTTTACCCTCATATTTAGTTTACAGACCAGTGTACTGTGCATTTTGCTCAGTTTCTGTGTTTGTTTTTAAAATACTTGGGTCTGGGAGAAGAAAATCCTTGTCAGATTAAAAAAAACCTTTAATTGCTATGCTACAAACTATGTCTTTGCTTTCTTTGAGTGTTTCCTTGTTCTCTGTGATTAATGTTATGTGTGTTGCCTTGTTGCTGATTTTTAACAACAATTAGATACCTGTATTCTAACTGTGCATTTTTTGTTACGGATCTGTGGTATTCATTTATCTGTGTGGTTGTTATAGACTCTTGGGCAGGTAGATACCTGTTGGCATATTCTGTTTGTAGTCTTTCACTTCATTTTTTGGTAATGTTGAAGTACACATTAGTTATTAAATTTTGGCTTTAGGAAGATTAAATACGCATTTGTAAGATTAGCTGGCAGTCTCTGCTTTAGAGTAATGGTGCTATCATTACATTCCACCCATCCACATTTCTTTTTTATGTATGCAGTGTAGTGACCTGCATTGGTTGTAGCTCCTGTATGGTAGATTATACCTACTGTTGTAAAGGTTTTCTTTCCAAGTGACACTTGACCGTGTAGGAATCCAGTGAGCTTGCAGTTGTTTTTGGTACCATCAGCATTATAACGTAGCAGCATAAGTATTATGTACTTACTATGTGTTTGTATCAGTAAGGTGGAGCGATTGTCTGAATTGCACATAGTACATAATCTGCCATGGTTTGCATTCTGTACAAGTTGCTGAAATGGAATGGATTCACAATTAGGTATGGATAGATACACAAATCGCTCATTTGGAATTTGTTCCTGTATCACATTGCTACAGAGAGTGCATGTATTTTTCCACATGTATGAAATCTGGAAGATTTCATTTATAGGTATGCTTTTGCTTTCCAGTACTTGTAGTAAGTACATTAGAAATTCTTGTGGATCTTCTTGTAAGTTTATAGTGAATCTCACTATTCCAGCACAGTAGTCCAATTCTTGTCTTAGTCTGTGAACACTGTTCGTGTTGTCAGGATTGTTTGTTGCGTTTCTATGATGGACTAACATTTGCAAACACAATTGGTCTGTACTGTGTAAGTAAATATTGTTAACAATTGGTGGCAATTGAAATAGAATATTCATTGCTACATTTGCATAGCAACTTACTCCAGTTTCATTTGAAAATTTGAATGGACCAGCTAGTTCTGTATCTATGTGCTTTTTTCAGAGTTTCTCTTCCTTCTTTGAAGAAGTACCTGGTTTACTTTACCTAATAGGTTCTTCTTTACTTGTGGTAATTGATGAACTTTTACCTTCTTTTGTTTTCTTTGAAGGATTTGCTGTCAGCTTCTGTTGCATTTCTGTTTGAATTAGTTTTCTTTTACCACGTTTTACTTTTTCTGGAACAGGATATTGTTTCAGATGGGGGTGTAGAGTGAACGTAGTCTATTGTACTCTAAAATGCAAGGAATATCAGCGTTCACTTTACTTGCATCAAAGTTGATTAGAAATAGACCGTCAAGTGTACGTAAGCGTGATAGTGCTACGTAGCTCATGTCTTCTTTAAAGACTGTGTTTCCTATATCTATCAATGCTTTGTCTAGGGAAAGACCTTGGGATTTATGAATGGTGACTGCATATGCAAGAGTTAGAGAAATTGTTCTCTACATACATACATGTCTTTGAACAGAAGGAATCGAGCAGTTGAGCGCCCTATTCTTTTCACTTCTGAAAGTTTGTCAAAGCGAATATTGACAAACTGAATGTTGTTATGTTGTTGTCACGTGGGTATGAATGAAAGCCAACAACTGGACCCAGTGCCCCATTAACTAGCCCTAGCTCCACGTCAACATTACGTTTAAGCATTACTCTACAATTTAAGGATAATTGTAATATTTTTTCCAACCCAGCTGTGTTGGAGATTGAATTTTCTAAGCTATTTAGTCTTGTTGTGGCTTGCTCACACATGGGTAGTGTCATCCCATGTACGTCTAGTTTGTCTGTGGTGCAAATTTATACTATTGGTTGCATTTCTTTATTTAACATTGTTTCATTGAATTTGAAACAGCTTGCAAGAGTTGGCATTAAGGCCATACAATTGACATTTTTGTGCGCTAATTGTTCCATAACATCAGTAGCACATGCATTATCGCCATAAAGTGCATGAATGTGCCAGTTTTTCAATATTGCTTGTGCTTCTTGAGATAGTACACCAACTCTAATACTTTTTAGGATATTGGCATAAGTGAGATCTGTAGATTGCTGCATGTTTTCTGTTAATCCTCTGTATTGGAAATGTTGCCAAAGGTTGACATTTCCTATGCTGCCAACAGTTTTACGGCAGAGTTTGTATCCTTCGGTTTTAAAAATAGGTTCACCTTTCACTGGTGTCAATTGTAGAAGATCTCCCAAAACGATAATGTGTTTCCCTGCAAAGATTTCTTCGTAGTTTGTTTTAAGTACTACTTGCAATCTGAGGTGACTCAAAGCCAACATTAGGTTGGAGACCATGCTCACTTCATCTATTAGTAGCATTTTCATTTGCTTTAATACTCTGCGTAGTTCCATTGCAGCTTCTGCAGAAAGTTTGTAATAGTCTAATTTGTTTTGGTGTTCTACTGGAAGAAGTAGTAATCGGTGTAAACTGACACTGCCTATGTTGTAGGCAGCTAAGCCTGTGGAGGAAGTTACAACAGCTGACAGTTTGTTGTTTGTCAATTGCTGAAGGAACTTGCTGATGCTTTTGATTAAGAATGTTTTTCCTGACCCAGCTTCACCACTGACGTACAGCAGTATTGGTTTGTAATTTTGGCAGGTACATTCTTTATTTTTCATGTTGTACACCATGTGCAATATGTTTTGTTACGTCTTCAAAAATGGTGTGCTGATCTTTGTTAAGTTTTGCTTGTTGAACAGTTAAGTCTTCTATATTTTCTTGATAGTGACACATGGTGTTTTCCACTTCTGTCATAGCTAATTCTGCCTCATTTGCTATTAGTGGATGTCCTAGTGGTTCTTGGCTTCCTGTTACAGAAGGTTTGACTACTGTCGAAAGAGTCCTTGTCTAGTTGGGCCTGAATTTCTTCTTCATGTTGCTGTTCATTGTGCAACATTGTTTTGTACTGCGTAAAGTTCACATCGGTGATAGCGCTTTCATTTGCTTTGAAAGCATCTTCATAGCAGTCATAGATATCTAGTATCTCTTCCTCTTTTCTCCATGGTTTAAAAAGTTGTAGGAGAGACATGTAATATAGTTCTTTCTGTTGAGGAGTTTTTAATGACAATTTAACATGATTAATTAAGCTTTGTTTGGTAAGTTTCACTAAGCTGCCTTCACAATCTGTAACTCTATATCTGCCTTTGCTTTTATCGGGTTTTACATTATTTTTGTATGCAACGTTTTGAGCTATGTGGTATAGACACATGCTTTCCAAAGTGCTACTCCTGTTCGGATAGTATGGGCCTCATTACACGGACGGCGGTAAGGGTTAACGGTCACCGTTAATGGCAACGGTGACCGTTAACCCTTACCGCCGTAGTACGAGGTCCCTTTGCGGGTTGGAGGATTTAACGCCTGCTTCTTGCAGGCGTTAAAATCCAACCCGCTAAGGGACCTCGGAGCTAATTACGGCACCGCAAAATTGCGGTGCGTAATTAGCGCCTTCCCCAGTCCCATAGAGCCCTATGGGGCAGAAATGGGAATGGGGAAGGGCAATGGCGGAAAGGGGATTTACCGCCCCTCCAACCTTGGAATGGGGCGGTAAATCCCCTTTCCGCCAAGGCGGTGCCGGTATTTTACCGGCATGAGCCATGGCGCTAATAGCGCCATGGCTATGTGTCCAATAAATTGTTTTTTAAAATGTCTTGGCTGTTGGGATCATTTCTGGCAATTGTTTCTATGTCCTCATATGATTTCAGAACTCTTTTTCTAGATTTAGCAGGACCAAGACTTAGCCATACTATGTTGTCTGATTTTCCGTACAAAGCAGTACCGGTTAAACGATCTGCGGCTTCATAGGCTCCACATTCTCTATGAGAGAGCATTTTTATGCCTAGGGTGTACAATTTCTGAGATAGTGTTTTGTCTGATGATAGGTCATCCCAGAGGTCTTGAAGCTTTGTTTTTTCTGCTTTTGTTAAGTAGGCAGTAACATATCGTGCAACAGCAGTGGAATTGTCTGCGATGTACTGCACATCTATGTTTGCATTCCATAAGAGGCCAATGATTGGATTGTAATCATTGATATATTTTGATTCTTGTGTTCTTTTTATGTAATACGTGTTCTTAGGTGATTTCACTTTAACACTGTGTCAAACTGAAGACATGAAGTTGTTCACATCACCTGTTTCTGTAACTGGTCTAGGGAAACCAAACCGGCATTTGGTGTAGTAGTTCCCTTTGTTTTTGTATTTGCAATGACAATATTTGCCACATTTGTGTCTTTGAAATTGTAAAATCTACCCATGCAGGTCACTATGGGCCTCATTACACGGTAGGCGGAGGACCAAGGTGCTATTAGCACCATGGTCCATGCTGGTAAAATACCAGCACCGCCTTGGAGGAAAGGGGAATTACCGCCCTATTCCAAGGTTGGCGGGGCGGTAATTCCTCCTTCCCCCATTGCCCTTCCCCATTCCCATTTTTGCCCCATAGGGCTCTATGGGAATGGGGAAGGTGCTAATTACGGTGCCGCAAATTGCGGTACCGTAATTAGCACCCTGGTCCCTTTGCGGGTTGGTTTTTAACGCCTGCTAAACAGCAAGCGTTAAAGTAACAACCCGCAAAGGGACCTCGTAGGAAGGCGGTAAGGGTTTACCGGTACCGGTGCCCTTACCGGTACCGGTAAACCCTTACCGCCGTCCATGTAATGAGGCCCTATGTGTCCGTTGTGAAGGGATTTCACAAGTGACATATTTTTGGATAAACTGCAAAACAGTGGCATCAGTGTCGTGACCAAATTTAGGTGCACCTTTCATCCATAAAAGCATGTGAATATGTGGTGCTCCTCTCGCTTGGTATTCTTTTCTCCAGAAGAAGTGTTCAAATAAAGTGTAGCATAGCAATGAAACGATGATGGAAATACCTTGAGACATTAACTGGATCTAGAGAGCAAAGTTCTCCAGGTGTTAATAAATGTATGTTGGTTTTGTTGCTGTTTGATATGCGTAGGAACTCATGTAAATCTTCCCATGCATATTCTGCACAACTTAGTGTAACAAACCAAGTTGGTGGTCCAAGGTTTCTGATCATCTAACGTACGTCTCCGTGCAGTCAGAACTAGTATTATTTTGTACCATGCATGTTTGCAAACAAACTTGTTATACTTGATTGTAAAACCTCATCTTTTTCTTGTACTTTTTATATTAATTGCATAGCTGACATATTTTGAGAGTGGGTTCCAGATTTCAAAATGTGTGCAACTCCGTGACATAGGGTTGCTAGTTCACTTTCAAAGAGTAGGTGGAATATGGATTCCACATTTTGTCTAAACCTGGGATCTTCCGAATACATTCGTAATGAGCAGTATTCTGATGCCGTAATCTGAGTGGGTCTATCATCGTATCTTCCACCTTTGCCAGTAGGAAATAGCAGTGGAAAAGCATGGGCTTCTATACTTTTTTCCCATATGCTCATTGGTGAACCTTTGGTTTGTCGCATTTGGTAAGTTTCTAGTGCATCATTTATGCTTTCATTGGAATGCAATGGATTAATTGTGTACTGGTCCAAAAGAGTGGATACTGCAGCAGGATTCAGAAGTTTGAATTGTCCAGTTTCTGATGACTCTTCAATTATTTCAGTTTTTTCCCTTAAGCTTCAATATTTATTTCTTTGTAAAAATCGTTATTCTCTTTTAGATATTGCAAGGCTTGTCTAACTTTATGTAAGTCCACCACTTGTTGCCAAATTTTCATTGTCTTGTGTTGGTACACCATTTACCAAGACAATTAAAGAATGTTCTATTGAACGCTGCACTCCTAGAGTGTGTACCTTTTCTGTTAGATCTAATGGCAAATAAACTACTTTGCCACAAATGCCTTTCACCAATTCAGAGGGAGGTAATTTTGCTGTTTTTGGATGAGGGTGTATAATTGTTTGAAATGGATGAACTGTTTGAATTATGATGCTCTCATACAAATTGAGTTGTTGCATGGTTTTTGGTAGTGGAAACAATTCCAAATTATTTGTGCTAGCACGTGAAGCAGTTTGGTTGTTGTCTAGTTTTGTAGTACAGTAACTGCAACATATTAGGGATTCACTTATTTGATATGTATTTTTGGCTAAAAGGTAGTGAGCTACTTCAAACCATTTGGAATCTTCATTGTCTTCTATTTTGTATGCTATGTCTACATTTTTTGTGTTCCTTTTGTAAAACATTCTGCGGCAACACACACACACATGGTTTGGTATTTCAGCCTATGGACTTTTTTTTTATAAAACATTTTTTATTGTTTTACATCACATCAAAACAACAACAACATGTAGGAACTAGCATGTCTTTTCAAAGTTCAATCATTAGCAGAATCGTTATCAATGACCCATAACTTTTCCCCAAGTCTTTAGTGCAATTAAACCGTATCACCCCTGCTGCATTTGCGGGATCTAGGGTCCTTCCTCTTCCCACCTCCCCCATATCTTGTCTGCTTTTAGAGGGCAGCCTCTGGCGGTGTAAATTCTATGTTCTATCCTTGCCCATATGTCCATGTCCAATACCCATTGCTCCATTGTTGGGGACTCCGGGTCACCCCCTATATTGCGCTTCATCAGTCCCGCCGCTGTGTTCAAGAGCAGCCTTTCCCATTTATTAAGAGCAATCTCGTTCGGAACACCCAACATGAGAATCTTTGGGTCCAGTGGTATGCGGCACGTAAGGACCTTATTAAGTTCAGTACAGCATTAATTCCAGAAGGTGTAGATTCGGGGGCATGCCCATAGAATGTGAAAGAAGGTCCCCTCTTCCTTTCCGCATCGGAGACAGTTCGGGTTCGAGGCTCTCTTCCACCTATATAGTATCATTCTGGGGTAATAGACTCTATGCAAGATTTTTAATTGGACCAGCCGAAGCCTGGAGGAGATGACCACTTCTCTTGGATGCATTAGTGCTTGGATCCAGTCTTCTGGGTCTATCTCCCCTACATCCGCCTCCCATTTGGCCCTTAAGCCCGTCAGTTCAGGTGTGGCAAAGGATGTGATAGCATTATATAGGATGGAGGTGCATTTGGTGGGGATGAAAGCTGGTAGCATGTTGCGTTCTATTGGTGTATAGTCTGGGATACTGGCGTTTACAGGTATATGGTTTCTTAGGGCATGGGCCAGTTGTAGTGATATCGCTCGGTGCCCGGGAGTTGGAATTTTTGCTGGATGGCTTCAAACGAGGCTAGTTCCCCCTCCTCAAGAATATCTTCAACTCTCAGAATCCCGGCCCGTACCCATCGGGGCCACAGGTCAAGCCTCTTTATTTCGGACAGATTGCTATTTCCCCACAGGGGTTGTGCCCACCCTATGAATCTGTGTGCCTGCTTCAGACAGCAATGATATGAGTCGTAGTTGTTGGTGGGGGGGTCTCGGGAGGGTTTGGTATAATAATTGCCATGGGTCGGTGCCATGCATAGCGGCAACCTCAGCCCTGATGTGGGGGAGTTCCCTGTCTCCGTGAAGTAGGTCATTGACCACTGCAAGTTGTGAAGCCCAATAATAGGTTTGGAGGCCGGGAACCCCAATCCCGCCCTACCAGATCGATCTTTGGAGCATGGTTAGCGCTATCCTCGGCTGGCCTCCACCCCATATGAGTTCCCGGAGGAGGGTTTCAACCCGATCAAAGTCGGAATCTGGGATATTTAGTGGGGCATTCTGTAAGACATAGAGATACCTTGGGAGAGTCATCATCTTAAAGAGTGCGGCTCTTCCCATAGGTGTGAGGGGGAGAAGCTTCCAGTGGTGGACGTCACTGACAAAACGGTCAAGGATCAGTTGAATGTTGTGTGTTGTATAGTTAGTGAGGTTTGTTGTCGCCCAGATCCCTAAATATCGAAAACCTTGCAGTTCCATTCGGTACAGGCAATCCTGGGGGTCGACCTGCGCATTGCCCTTCACTGGGAAGAGAACTGATTTCCCCCAATTAATTTTAAGCCCGCTAAATTCTACGAAGTGGATAAGCATTTGTGTCATTATAGGGCAGGATCGGGCTGGGTTCCCCAGATATATATGATATATGATATGATATGGCATTTATAACGCGCCTGTATACAAGTGTTTCAAGGCGCGACAAGGCAAGGGAGGGGGAACAAGGGAAGACAGACAACGATCTTACTAGGCCAAGTGTCAATCAGATTGCGCAAGTGCGTGGGAGGGGGGAAAGGGAAAAATGCAAGGGGGAGGGGAGAGGGGAAGTGCAGTACATAGGATAGTAGAATAACAAGATAGTAACGGCCAGAAGGCGCCAAGTGCAGGGTAAGTGCAGATAAGTGCTGGTAGGGGACTGTAGGGCTACAGAAAACAGTCCCCAGGTACAAGGGTTGCCAGGGAGGCAGTGCGGGTGTGCAGCTGGCGGGGCCTGGGCCCGAGAACAGAAGGGTGGCCAGGTAACCAGTGCAGTATCAGCCAGGAATTCAGCAGGGGAGAGGGGGAGAGAAAGCAGAAGCAAAGAGGAAGGTTTTGAGGTGCTTCCGGAACCGGAGATGGGCCTCTTCAAGTTTAAGGGAGGCAGGAAGGCTGTTCCAGAGGGAGGCCCCTGCCGACAACAGAGATCTACCGCCCACTCGTTGCTTGGAGAAGCGACTGACCCTGAGGGAGTTGGAGGCAGATGAGCGAAGAGCTCGAGAAGGAAGATATTTAGGAAGACAGAGTTGAAGATATTTCGGCCCCAGAAGGCCTTGTGGACAATGTAGAGGGTTTTGAACTTAATCCTCCCAGCCACTGGGAGCCAGTGCATAGATTTCAGTCCTGGAAATATACGATCCCTGGGCTTGAGGCCAAGGACAAGTCTCGCAGTCCTGTTTTGGATAAGTTGCAGAGGGGGCGGAGAGTAGAGGCAGACAGTTTTAGATAGAGGCTGTTACAGTAGTCCAGCTTAGAGAGAACCAGGGCTCTGGAGACAGTGAGCTTCTGGGGGAAGGAGAGGAAAGGGAGAATACCTCTGCGGAGGTGCAGCTGGTAGTGTGACTTCTTAGAGACGTCAGAGATGTGAGGAGAGAAGGAGAGTGTGAAGTCGAAGATGACCCCAAGGTTTTTAGCCTTGCAGGTGGAGGCAGGAAAAGGGGCCAAGAGAAGCCGGCCAGAGAGCAACAGGGAAAGAGGGAGTGGGTGTGCCGATGAGTAGAATCTCAGTCTTACTGGCATTAAGGCAGAGGTGATTTGCGGCACACCACTCCTGGATAGCAGACAGACATTCAGAGATGAGAGAGGGAGAGGAGGAGGCCGAGGGTAGCCTGAAAATGAGATGGGTATCGTCCGCATAACACTGAAAATTGGGGCAGAGAGTGGCGATGCGGTGGGCCAAGAGTGCCAGGTATTGGTTGAACAGCCAGGGGGAGAGGTTAGATCCCTGGGGGACACCACAGGTAGATTAAAAGATCTCAGAGAGGAAGGACCCAAGTTGGACCTGGGAGGGTCGGTCAGAGAGGAAAGAAGTCAGCCACGCCAGAGCCTGGCCAGTGATTCCCAGATTATCACGGAGACGGTTGAGCAGGATGGCATGGTTAACAGTGTCAAAGGCAGAAGAGAGATCAAGCAGGATGAGGATGCAGGGGGTGTTAGAGTCGAAGTTGGAGAGCAGGTCTTCACGGATGTTCAGGAGAGCAGTTTCCGTGCTTCCGGCAGCTCTGAAGCCAGACTGATGATCATGAAGACAACCAACAGATTCAGTGTGGAGATTTAGCTGGGAGATGGCTAGTTTATCAAGGAACTTGCCCAGAAAAGGAGTGATGGAGATTGGGCGATAGTTAGCCGGGCAAGAGGGGTCGGCAGAGGGTTTCTTAAGCAAGGGGTGCACAGGGGAGTGCTTCAGGGGGGATGGGAAGATTCCAGTGACGAAGGAGTGATTGCAGAAATCGGCCAGAGCTGGAGCCAGGGAGTCAATGTGGTCCTTTATAGTTTTGGAGGAACAGGGGTGAACTTGTTTTGACGAGACTTTCAGAGATCGGACTTGTCTAGAAACCTCGTCTGCGGAGAGCAGGGGAAAGGCAGGGAAGGAGGGAGGAGGGGTGGCTGCAGGAAGGCCAGAGGGAGAGCAGGGAGTGGGGGGAGTGGGAGAATAGGAGGAAAGAGAGGACAGGATGTCCTGAGTTTTAGAGATGAAGTGAGAAGCCAGTGCCGTGCAGAGGGCCTGGGAGGGGACAGGAGAGGTAGAGACTGCAAATCATATCAGGAGGTCATCTGCGTACAAGGAGATTCGGTCCTCATTCCCTTCAGGCCATCTGAATCATGTCCAGTCTGCATTTTGGTGGAGCCAAAGGGCGAGAGGCTCAATTGTCAGGGCAAAGAGAAGGGGAGGGAGGGGGCAACCCTTTCTCGTGCCATTTCCCAGAGGGAAGGACCGGGAAGGCCAACCATTCACACTGACCTCCGCTTGAATGTTCGTGTAGAGTAATTTTATCCATCCCAAGAAGCTGTCGCCAAACCCCATGCGTCTCATGATTTCCCAGAGGCTGTCCCACCTGACCGAGTCAAAGGCCTTTTCGAAATCTATTGCCAATAGGGCGAGAGGGGTATCGATGACTGGGGCCCGTTCTAGCGCCAAATGGAGCCGACGCAGATTAATTCGAGTTGACTTGTGTGGCATAAAGCCACATTGATCAGGGTGTGGGCCACTGGCTGCAGTCGGTTGGCTAGGAGTTTGGCGAGGACCTTGGCTTCACTATTAATTAGTGAAATAGGCCTGTAAGAGGCGCACATTTCCGGGGGTTTATCAGGTTTGGGAATGACCACAATGGTGGCTTTGCATAGGTCTGGATGCACTTTTAAATTTTAGTATTTCTTTTTTTGTATGTGTGTAATAGAAGGTTGCTATGTGCAGAATTGTTGCTAGTCTGTTCTAGAACTATTGCATTTTGTAAGTGGATTTCACTTCCAAAATATTTTCTCTGGATAAGGTCAATTTCTTCTTGTAGATATTTGGGTGTACCATGCAGAAGAGTGTGATTTAAATTGGCTAATTCTGAAGCTGAACTTTTAGCATAGTATATTTTATACACTAGATTTCTTACATTTGAATGATGTATTGATATCCTTTTGATATCATAGAAGGTGCTTTTGCAAATGGGCCCAGAAATGCAGGCTAATGAATGTCCTTGTAGTCCTGTGTATTTGCGCACTGGACAGATATCCATATTTTGCAGCACTTTCATTTTAATTTTGTCTTTACCTTTTACATACTGATTAAGGAACTGACGTAAAGATTTGAAAGATTTGTTAGGAATGGCACACATTGACGTGCACAGCCATTTGTACACTGGACGGTCTGGTTCAGTCGAATCGAGAGGTAATTCTGAGTTTTCAGAGGATACTTTTCTAAGCAGTGTTTCTTGTTCCATGATGCTATTATTGATGTTTTTATACCCTTATCCACTGCTATGGATTGCAATTGTGTTTGTTTGATTTTGTATGTATGCTTCTTCATTAAAATATGGTTCTGTGGTTGTTGTGTGACTCCATTCACCTCCACAAATATGTAAGAAGTTATTTTTGTTCACATTCCGTTTATTGATAAGTTTCTTTTGTAGTATGGTACTTAGTTTTGTTAGTGGTTTCATCCTATTTAACACTAATATAAACAACTTCCTTTTGAGAAGAATTGCACTGTCAACGAGAGCTTGTAGGATTAATTTTCTACGGTAGGTTTTAAGGGTTGAGGATGATTTCGGTCCTCTTCTTATTAGATTCTGAAGGACTCTGTGGCGAAACATTTTTGCTAAAATACTTATTTTACTATAAGTTCTTGTTACTTTATCAGGATTAATAAGAGCATTGTTAGCAGTACTGGTAGCCGATATTTTTTTGTAAAGTGTTTTGTGTTTCGTGCTACATTTTGTTGGAGAAGGTAAAGTTTCAGTAGTTGATGCTTCATTTGTTTTGCTAAACGACTGTATTAGCTGTTTTGTTCTAACTTTCTCTACAAACTCTGCTACAGGTGGATGCTTAGGTTGCACACTTTTATTTTTATTTGCTCTACTTCTGCGTTCCTTTCTACAGACTTGCTTTTTAGTAGGCATTCTTTGGGGTCTGTTGAAAAAAAGAAGGCATGGTTTGGTCTGTTGTAAAATGTGTGTGTGCTGTGTGCATGCGTGCCTGAGTTTAATGGGGAAGCTCTTTGTGAGGGTGTGTGAATGTGCATTGGCCTCTTACAATGATTTGGGAAGGCTATTTTTCTGTTTGTACACCCCTACAATGTGCTTCAGATGAGAGTACAAAGTGGGCTAGTGGTGAGGAGAAGCATTAATAGTAAATATAATGGCATAAAATTGAAACAGCTATTTGTTTTCTAGTACTAACATTCTAAGGCTTCTGTATGTTATTTGAGTTCCAAACACACAGGGATTTGTGAGCCATTCTGCCTATTATTCTTGGTTTACTAAATGGGGATTTGTGGGTAGACTGAAATCACTGTTTGCTTTGGTGCACAAGTTAAATACATAACCTACACAGTCTGTTTGAGGAATAGTTAGAATATAAAGGTCGTACTGTACTTACTTTTTTTTGCTGAATAACCAGGTTTCTTCGGATATGTAGTTTGCAGTGTAGATGCTGTTGAGTTTCAGGAGAGTAGTCTTCACTGCGATTGTAAAAAGAAGAAGTTAGTTACTTTGTGTGTTCAAAGCAGTGATGTTACTGTACATGTTAATTTTGCATCGTTTGTCAGAGTATTCTCCTTTGGCATTTCAACACAGTGCTTGTGTGTATTTCACTTCACTATGTGCTGCTTTTGTATGTTACTTTCCGTATGTTAGTTGCACGTTCTTCAGAAATGAGTACAATCTTTAGGTTATGAAAATGCCTTGTTTCTTTTAAGCTGTGTTGTGTATAGCAGAGAGGTTTGTAAGCGATAGGTCATTATAGTAGATGGGAAATATTTCTGCACTTTCATACTATAAGTATGATTTCGAATCGGGAAAGCCTCAGAGGGAGATGTCACCACAGCAATCGGGAGCGTTTATTTTTCTCATAAGATCATATTGGAAGTAGCATTTATGTAGCCGGTACACAGTAACAAATTGTGCCATTTTCTAATGGAAAATCGAGTTTTGCGCCAAATAGGGAGGGTTGTAACGTATGTATAGGTTATGCGGGAGACAATAAGAAGTAGTGCGGTTTGTCAATGACATATTGGACATCTTGCACTTAAAGGGGGAGCGTTGGTATGTATTGGCTATGCAGATTTAGTGGCATTCATTTGTTTAAATGCAATAATAACGGTTGTATATGTTCTCTGATTAAAATATGCATACCTGTACTTTATTGCACGCATGTGTGCATGCATGGAGCTGTATGTAGAAATCTGCAACACTTGCACAGTAGTTTTTTAAGTAGGTGCTTTGCAATGATATGCGACTTGCATGCAGAGTGATCAGTAGTACATTTGAAGTGCGCAAATTTGATGACGGAGTTAGATGTAGGGATTTTGAATGTGATTGGTGGATGGTTGTGTGACTGCTTAGCTGTGTCCAATGAGGGAATGGAATCGCAAGTGATGTGGAAAGGGTAGAAGGACTGGCTAAGAGTTACGTGCCGCACATAGA
The DNA here is from genome assembly GCF_040938575.1 of Ambystoma mexicanum. NCBI lineage: Eukaryota > Metazoa > Chordata > Amphibia > Caudata > Ambystomatidae > Ambystoma > Ambystoma mexicanum. The sequence goes on from NC_090934.1 coordinate 469,811,534, forward strand.
CAGCACTTGTCCGTGGGTAGGGCGTGTCACATATGGGTTTCTACAGAAAATCCAGCATGGAAAGGGGACTGTAGGCATCAGCCAATCAGATGTTCACATTGTTCTTTTGTGTCGACAGACGGTGCGTGTACTGAAGATGGCAGCGGTGCACAGGGTCAGGTTTTGGTCCTTGGAGATATTTTTGTGCATGGTTTACAGCACTATGCCGAAAGTCGGCATGTGGCACACCATTTCGATATGAGAGGATTGGAGGTGGTGTGGAGCACTGAGACTGATCGCAATGTTGCGGCAATTCTCCAAGTTTGCACCGAGATGCGTATGATGACCACTCCTCATGTGGTAATTTTGCATACAGTGCTTGCCATTAGGGCTACGTGAGTTCACATACTTTTTTGGAAGATTTGAAACATTTGGTTCGAGCTGTCATGAACATCTTTCCAACTGCAAAAATATTTTTTTCTGGGTTACTCCCTAGAGGAAAATGGGACAACAGTTTGTTTTCTGTCCTGTTCAAAGAATTGGGAGGTGTAACATCAATCGCGGCATGCATGCTTTTATGTTACGCACTGGTATGTTTTTCTGCAGCCACGAGAACATTATTCCCAGTAATGCGGCTTATTTTGAAGCAGATGGTGTTGCGTTATCTTCTTTGGGAAATGCCATGTTCTTTTGGAATGTGGGGCTTGCTTTGGAGAAGGTTCTGTTATGGTTGTAGGAGTAAAGTAAGAACAAAAAATAAAAAAAAAAACACAAAATAACAGGAGTCTGTAAGGCATCTGCCCAAAAGAAAAAAGAACGGCTCTTTTCAGAGCCCACTTTAAGGGGGAAAGGGGGGATAATATTTAAATGTAGAGTCGTCACGCTCTGATCCTGTAAGTGTCTGCGAACATGGCGGTAGTTTGCAGGTCGCGCATATTACCAACGGGGATTCTGGGGTGGAGACGCATGCAAATGAGAATGTGCGAAGGTAGGGATTGGTCAGTAAAGTTCAGTGGGTGTGTTCTGTACAGAGAAATTTAGTGAGAACGTCTTTTCCCTGTAAGGAGACCAGACAGCCATGGCTCTGTGTGCTCGAAAACAGATTATCTGGATTTTGGGAGACTCATGGATACATTGGTTGAAGGTGCATGCAGAAAGTTGCGGTCTATCTGCAGATCTTGGATTTCCTTATGTGGAATTGCACTGGCATGGTGTGCGTGGAAGGAGTTGGCAGGACTTGGTACCTCTCTGTTCAACTTTACAGACAGAGCGTCATCCTGATATACTTATCATTCATTGCGGAGGAAACAGTTTAGGCCATGTCTCTGGAATGAAGGAAGGACTTGCAAAGATCATGGACATGTTTCCAAATTGCCAAATAGTTTTTTCCCGTATTGCACAAAGACAAATATGGCTGCGTTCTTCTGCATTTGGTCCACAAATGGAGAAAGCACGGCGCAATGTCAATAAGGCTGTTTGTGCCTTTCTAAGGGATGTTGGCATGTCCTCGTTCTACAATGAAAATATTTTGTTTCACAATTCTTTCATTTTTCGCAGAGATGGAGTCCATCTCACATATGCTGGCAATCAGATTTTTCTTCGCAATGTACAAAATGCATTGCAACTTTTTTGGGAATCATAGTCACCTATTTGGCAATCCATTTTTTTCAACCTACATTTTTTGAAGCGCACACAACACCACCAAAAGGCTCTTATCAGAGCCACCACTTACTCCAAGCGAAAAGTCCATTGGTTTTGCTACGCTTGCACTCTCTATTTTTGTGTGTCCTACGACTGTCCGTGGACTTTTCCAAAAATGCACAGGGACCTACACTGGTCACTTGATAGTTCTATTGTTAAACTGAGAAAGGCGGCTCTGAAAAGAGCCTTTTTTAATAGTTTTTGTTATTTTCCAGTTTACTGCTTTTGAGGACACGACACACTAGGAGAGGAGGGCAAAGGAGGGTAAGGAAGGGACACCAACCACGGGGATAAGAAGGGCCAGGTGGAGAGAGAAAGATATAGGGTGGGCTTTACTTCTTGTGGTGCTCCGCTGCCGTAGCCTCAAAAGCACTTCGAAGACTCTCCCCCCTGCAGAGTACTGCGTCACAATACACACACAATATTGTCACCCTCGAAAGGTAAGGGTCAACAGCATCACAAATGGCTTGTGAGACAGATGTAGGGATGCACTCCCCCACAGGAGTGTCTCTTGTGGTGAGAGGATCGGACACGGTGGATGCTGTGCAGGAACTCAATCTACTACGTTCTTCGCATGGCACCACCTTGCGAATGTCCGCACTGTGGAACGAAGTTAGGTGTCGCTTCATGGTTGTCGTCCCAAAGCTGTACGCACCAGGTCTCCCGCGACTCAGCACCAACTGGCACTGGTTACTCCTGACCAGGTTCGCACATGCTTTCGGTACGTTCCCATAAACGGAAAACAACCGCCACACCCATGACTCTCGCCGAGTGTTTGTAGTGCGGAGTTCCTTCACCTCTCTCTTCTTCCTCTTCTTCCTCAACCTCTACATCCTCACCCGTATATCCCTCTGCAGGCCCTTGAGGAGGTGGTGGCGGTGGAGGGTTTGGGGGTGGTACTGAGGCTAAGAAGCAACAGTAGACATGGATGCCATAAGGATTAGTTGCCAAATGGTCCCTACAGCAGTAAATGCAGCACAACTTAAACTGGTCAAGCCAGAAGCACAATGAAGATGGGCTCGGTGGTGTGGCCATTTATAGGGGTGGAGGGGTGGGTCTCGTGACCATATTGATCACTGAAAAGCGCTAACTTCTAAACGACACATTCACAGGTAGAGCTATTGTATGGGACGTATGAAATGGTCATTTTATACTGTAAAATAATTTCTCATTTATGTATAAATTCTTTTGCAATGTTGCGGAGGCAGACAAACTGCACAAATTAGTCCACACGCTCAGCGTGGGTGCGGTCACATGATGACGTCCTGAACGCATCCACGAGGGAAATGCGTGGTCGCTGGACAACAAATGCAGAGTAACGGATGTGCACATGCACGCAGGTCTTCTTCGGACAGTGTTCGGGTCCTGGAGCTAATTAAAAGTGTGACACAAGTGAGACGGACAGTTAGGGACAGGCGCAATGTTCGCAGTCCTTATGGGTGTACTGCGCATGTGTGTACATGATCTGATGACTGTACGGACAGGTCTACTGTCCTTAAGACACCTCCATTTTGTTTGACTACTAACATGCCAGCCACCACGCCTGTTCTACGGACAGTTCCATCTTGGCTGCGGATGATACGGACAGGTATAGTGCCCTTAGGACACTCCCATTTTGCTCATTTGCAGACATCCCGGACACCTGGTGTGTTCTAAGAACATGTTTTATCTCATTTGTGAGTGGTACGAAGAGGTATAATGTCCTTAGGCCTCCCCAATATGTTTATTTGCGCACAACTTGCACAGATGGTGTACTCTAAGATCAGTTCCATTTTGTTTGGCATTGGTACGGGTAGGTGTATTGCCGTTAGAACATCCATATTCTATTGCTTACGGATAGCTCGAACAGGTGCACTGTTCGTGGACATTTTAAGTCTTTTTTTTAAAAAAATGTCCTCAAACTCTTCAACTACAACTAATATACAAAAACTTTCTAAAAACACACACACACTTCAATCAACAGAAATACAGGGGGAAGCAGATACTGACACAAATATAGGGGAATTAGGATTCAACACTGCTGATTGTGAGGGGATGATTTGTGAGGGGAAGAAGGGATGGATGTTTCATCAAAACGTCTATTTTCTTCTTGAAGGTTTGGGGAAGGTTCACTAGGGAATGGAGAAGGGGGAGAGGTACAGGTGGGACAGTGATAACTTATTTTTCCTCTCACAAACTCCTCCACAAATTGCCGTAAACTATTAAAATTGTCATTCAGTGTGTCCATTTTCCATTCTATCCTTTTCGGCCTGTCTTCCTCTGTGTCGTTTTTTGGCCTTTCTTCTTTTTTTCCCTGGTCTATTAAAAATAAATATATATATGTTAAATGCCCATAAAATACTGACCATTATTTTGCTTATGCAGAGCAGTGTCTACCATTATTATCGCTATCTTCGGACATTTCCCCACATGGAAAATTCTCCTCCAGCCACTCCAAAGTACTGCACATTTCTGTGTCAACACAACAGAAAGAAATTATTTCTTTGTGCCCCACATACCAAAAAATACACCCACATATGAGAAAAATGAAGTTCACTAACTATTTTATTGTATTTTGCCTTCGCTGTACTGCGTGCGTCTACTGTCGGTCCTGGCTGCAGAGTTTCTGTGAGGTAAGACCGTTGGAGGCATACTTTTTTTTTGTAATGGTATAATCCATTTAATTCTACATGGTCATTAAATGCATGGTTTTTATTTCACACGTTTAGCTTTCCCTACTTATTTACTAGTACTTACAATGTCTTCATGTGTTCCTTTGTCAAAGTTGACTATTTTTTGTGTAAAACAATAGTACAAATTCAGATACCCCCTGGCTAGTGATGACTTCACTGGCGACATCACATGTTTAGCCCCTTTGTTTTTCTTCTCTGCCATATTTATATGTATGTATATTCAGTAAAAAAAAACTTTGTTAAAGGGACGTTATGGATCAAAGTAAAACCGAAAAACCCTTGCCATTGCCTAGTTATGGTAAGCTAAGCAACAATAACTCACACCACCTACGTGCATTGCTAAGACTAACACCCAGAACATCAAAGATGACATCACAAATGTCATAACTAGGCAATGGCAAGGGTTTTTCGGTTTTACTTTGATCCATAACGTCCCTTTAACAAAGTTTTTTTACTGAATATACATATATATATATGGCAGAGAAGAAAAACAAAGGGGCTAAACATGTGATGTCGCCAGTGATGTCATCAATGACATTTGTGATGTCAGCTTTCATGTCCTGGGTGTTAGTGTTAGCAGTGCACAGTGGTGATGGCAGGTATAGTTGCTTAGCCTACCATAACTGGCGAATTTCAGGGGGTTTTCAGTTTTACTTTGAACCATAATGGCACGTTTGAAAAGATTTTTTAGTGAAGTGTACAGGTTTTTGGTAGGGCAATATATATATATATATATATATATATATATATATATATATATATATATATATATATATATATATATATATATACACATATATTACATGGCCACGGTAGTGGCCATGTAGTTATGGTTAAGTTGGTGTTTCCATAGGAAGAGCACCTTTTGGGCGGCTTATAACTTCGCTCCCCCTGGACGAATCCTCACCAAACTTTGCAAGTATATGGCCCACTCTGAATTTCTTTGCAAAGTTTGGTGAGGATTCGTCCAGGGGGGGAAAAGTTATAGGGGGGTCCTAAAACTTTTGTTTTTTCCCATAGACATAATGGGAAAAAACTTTGCTCACGCCTACAGCCCAAACCGCTGGACGGATGTACACCAAATTTGCGGCAGGAGCGGCGGCTTGGTCCCAAAAGCGTGCTTTGCTTTATTTGGTGCAAATCCGTCCAGTAGTTTTTAAAAAAATGACAAAAATGTAAGTGAAAAAATTAGTGATAGCTGTGTTCGCTTCGCGGACACACTTCCCTGTTCGCTTCGCGGACAGGACGATGATTGGGCAAGCAGCTTGCGTGATGTCCGCGGATATCTGACGTGCTCTCTCATTGGATGCGGTGAAAGCGTGCAGTGCGTCTGGCTTCAGAGACGCCCGCCATCTTTGTTCCTCGCATGAGAGGCTTTGTCAGCAGGAGCGGGATCTGCGGCCTGCACAGTAAGTCCGCCCGTGTCTGTCTCCTGTTCCTCCCACCCCCGCTCATGCCCCGTGTGTCCTTCTTGTCCCACCCACCCCTACTCATGCTCCCTGTCTCCCCCGTTCCTCCAGCCCCTCCGCTCACGCCATCGGCACACGGTGGCCAGCGGAGGGCCGAGGAGCGGGATCTGCCGCCTGCACACAAACGCTGTGTGTCTCTCTCCCTCCCCCCAACCCCCGCTCATGCCCTGTGTGTCTCTGTCCCACCCCCCCACCCGCCGCTCATGCCCCGTGTGTCTCCCTCCCACCTACCCCCGCTCATGCCCCATGTGTCTCTCTACCTCCCCCCACCCCCGCTCATGCCCCGTGTGTCTCTCCCCCTAAAGCCCACCCCCCGCTCATGCCCTGTGTGTCTCTCCCCCTCCCGCCCACCCCCGCTCATGCCCCGTGTGTCTCTCCCCCTCCCGCCCACCCCCCGCTCATGCCCCGTGTGTCTCTCCCCCTCCCCGCCCACCCCCGCTCATTCCCTGTGTGTCTATCCCTCCCGCTGCCCACCCCCCAGCTCATATCCCGTGTGTCTATCCCTCCCGCCGCCCACCCCCCCACTCATGCCCCGTGTGTCTATCCCTCCCGCCGCCCACCCCCCGCTCATGCCCCGTGTCTCTATCCCTCCTTCCGCCCACCCACCGCGTCTCTATCCCTTCCGCTGCCCACCCCCGCTCATGCCCCGTGTCTCTATCCCTCCCGCCGCCCACCCCCGCTCATGCCCCATGTCTCTATCCCTCCCGCCACCCACCCCCATTCATGCCCCGTGTCTCTATCCCTCCCGCCTCCCACCCCCCACTCATGCCCCGCGTCTCTATCCCTACCGCTGCCCACCCCCGCTCATACCCCGTGTCTCTATCCCTCCCTCCACCCACCCCCCGCTCATGCCCCGTGTCTCTATCCCTCCTGCTGCCCACCCCCCGCTCATGCCCCGTGTCTCTATCCCGCCCGCCGCCCACCCCTGTGTCTCTATCCCAAGACCCGCTCATGCCACGTGTCTCTATCCCTCCCGTCGCCCACCCCCCGCTCATGCCCCGTGTGTCTCTCCCCTCCCCCCTCATGCCCCGTGTGTCAATCCCTCCCGCCGCCCACCCCCCGCTCATGCCCCATGTGTCTCTCCGCTCCCCCCACCCCCCGAACCCCCGCTCATGCCCCGTGTGTCTATCCCTCCCACTGCCCATCCCCCACTCACCCCCGTGTGTCTATCCCTCCCGCCGCCCACCCCCGCTCATGCCCTGTGTGTCTACCACTCCCGCCCACCCCCCGCTCATGCCCCGTGTGTCTATCCCTCCCGCCCACCCCCCGCTCATGCCCCGTGTGTCTATCCCTCCCGCCTCCCACCCCCCGCTCATGCCCCGTGTGTCTATCCCTCCCACCGCCCACCCCCGCTCATGCCCCCTGTGCCTATCCCTCCCACCGCCCACCCCCCGCTCATGCCCCGTGTGTCTATCCCTCCCGCCGCCCACCCCCGCTCATGCCCCGTGTGTCTATCCCGATCCACCCACCCCCCGCTCATGCCCCATGTGTCTATCCCTCCCGCCCACCCCCCGCTCATGCCCCGTGTGTCTATCCCTCCCGCCCACCCCCCGCTCATGCCCCGTGTGTCTATCCCTCCCGCCGCCCACCCCCCGCTCATGCCCCGTGTGTCTATCCCTCCCACCGCCCACCCCCGCTCATGCCCCCTGTGCCTATCCCTCCCACCGCCCACCCCCCGCTCATGCCCCGTGTGTCTATCCCTCCCGCCGCCCACCCCCGCTCATGCCCCGTGTGTCTATCCCGATCCACCCACCCCCCGCTCATGCCCCATGTGTCTATCCCTCCCGCCCAAATTCAGTAAAAAAAATGTGTTAAAGTGACTTTATGGTTAAGTTGCACTAATAAAAACCTATGAAATTCAGTAAAAAAAACTGTGTTAAAGGGACGTTATGGTTAAGTTGCGCTACTAAAAACCTATGAAATTCAGTAAAAAAACTTTGTTAAAGGGACGTTGTGGTTAAGTTGCGCTACTAAAAACCTATGAAATTCAGTAAAACATCTTTGTTAAAGGGACGTTATGGTTAAGTTGTGCTACTAAAAACCTATGAAATTCAGTGAAAAAACGTTGTTTATGGTTCAAAGTAAAACCGAAAAACCCCTGAAATTCGGCAGTTATGGTAAGATAAGCAACCATAACTCGCGCCACCGTGCACTGTTAACACTAACACCCAGGACATCAAAGATGACATCACAAATGTCATTGATGACATCACTGATGATATCACATGTGCATTTACTTTTCATGAAAACTCTGTACAAGGGATTCTTATAATGCTGACCAAAAACTGTCAAGGATCATTGGGGATAAATATCATGAGCTAATTTGTGCATTAAGCAATGCATTGATATAAATAGCATTCTATTATGAAGTTCTATCCAGTATACTAAGCTACTCATGCAGAAACATAGGCAGTGTGTGCAGCATACATGATGAAGGTGCAATATTCATAATCTTGCCATGTTGAATAGTGAAATAACTGCTTTCTTATTAGAGTTTTGTGTACTGTGAAACATGTAATAAGTAGATAATAAAACCCATTTAATACATAATTATTACAGACAAAACACAAAGAGACAACAACACATACAAATATGAGTATATACAGGGACAGTGAAGTAAACAAAAAAGCAGAAGTAGTAGCAGAAAGAGTTCATAACCTAACTGATTGTCTTTATGCAGAGAAACTATTGCTCTGTTTCAAAGCTTCTACTTACCATATGTATGTGTATCACATGATGTGACTGCACCCAAAGGAAAGGAGAGTGAGTGCAATGTATACAAATATGAACATATACAGGGAGGGTAGAGTAATAAAAATAAAACTATGAGAAAGTGCTGATAACCCTAATGATTATCTTCATGCACAGAAAGGATTGCTCTCTTTCAAGCCTGCGTCTTCCGCTATGTATATGTTTCATATGATGTGACTTGACCCTAAGTCTACAAATATAGTACCTTTTCAATTTTTACTTCCTGACTGTTACTGAAGAAAACTATGTGGCCTACATATGTCAGTAAATGGAAAAAAGGGAGAGGCAGACATGTGATGTCATCAGTGATGTCATCAATGACATTTGTGATGTCATCTTTGATGTCCTGGGTGTTAGTGTTAGCAGTGCACGGTGGCGCGAGTTATGGTTGCTTATTTTACCATAACTGCTGAATTTCAGGGGTTTTTCGGTTTTACTTTGAATCATAACCTCCCTTTAACAATGTTTTTTCACTGAATATATATATATATATACATATATATGCAGAGAGTAATTTACTTAGTGCTCATTGTAAAAAGAAATAAAATAAATAAATAAGATTTTGTGAAATGGTAAAAAGGTCTTTTGATAATTGTATGCTGTTGTTTTTTTGTCCATTTTGTGTAAATCATCCGTGTAAATATGTGTGTAGAACATACCGAACCTCTTTTTCTTTCTATTTGTTAGAAATTCATCCCATTAACTTTCAGCCTGGAGAGGCAAGAGGGGAGTCATGGCCGAACCCTCGGGAACCCAGAAAGAAGGAAGAAAGGGGGTACCATGTCACACCCCCAACCCAAAGATGGAAGGGGAGGCTGGAGTGCCCACTCCCTAATGAATGAAGAAAGTGGCTGCTATCCACCCCCCAACCCAGAGATACAAGGGGATACTGGAGTTCCCTCTCTCCAGTGAAGGAAGTTGAGCCGGATGGGCTCCAACCAAAAGAAAATTCTGAAAGAAAAAGAAAAGGGGTCGGATAAAAACCCCACCCTGCTCTGCTCATGCCCACGAAAGAATCGTGGAAGAAAAGGGAGGGGCCTGTGTGGTGTAATCAAAGGTCACAAGCCAAGAAAACTAAAAGGCCCTCTGGAAAAATGAACTGCCAGCCTTCATAAAAGAATTAACAGATCCTTCACACTGCAAAACTGGCCTATTAAGGCAAACTGTGGGGTTTCTGCAAGTAGCACAAGGAAGGGCCATGTGAAGAAGGCCTAACTGTCTTTGGAAAAGGAAAGGCAGCATTATAATCCCAGTGGCAGAAGAAATTCAAAGGTCCCTTTCACATGAAAAACAGGATTTTTTATCACTGACACCAAAATGGTTTTGCATGTTTGTTTACAGGTTAGAGCAAGATATGTGAAAAATGTTCCCCAGCCAACATAAAGATGTCAGGGAAGAGACTTGGTGTGTGTTGACAAAAAAAATAATGTATATTATGCTTCACATGCAAAATTCCGGCAAACATCTGAAAAGAAAAGCTCACTTTGTTGCCATGAAGATTTCTGTCAGGCCCAAGGTAGACCCTTTTGGCTTGTTGGTGGGCAAACTTCAGAAAGAACTCCCCCACTGAAAGCCTGGTATGTGCATCCCAACTGTTTACAACTGAAATGTATGTATTTAATTTATTCATTGGGCATTTGTAAGGTGCTTATACATCAAGAACATTGTGTTTCAAAGCGCCCACAGGGCAAAGGGAAGGGAACAATGGAAACAACAAGACAAAGGAATATGCAAAATATAGAAGAAAAAAAGGAGATCCTACTGGGCCTTCTAACCATTTGGATTGTGTAAGTCCAGATAGAGAGAAGGGACAGGGAAGGGGGTAAGTACTGGGGGATCCGCAGGGAGGTGAAGTTCCAGGGAGATAGTTGCAGGACAACAGGTAAGTGCAGAAGCCTTGTTGTGAGGGCAACAGGTAAGTACCAGGGAGTGACCACTGGACGGGAGAGGGGTCACCAGCCCAAATGATTAGTGCAGGCCTGTGAGGCACTACAGGCCGCGTGGAGTCCGAAGGCAAGTGCATGGGGGGGGAAGTTGTGGGCAATCGGGCAAGAGGGCCAGGACCCTGAAGGACACATGAGGGCTATGGCCACCAATCACAGAAGGAGAGAGAGAAGGAGGATGAGAAGAGGAATGTCTTGAGGTACTTGAGGAGATCCAGCTCAAGGCGGAGAGAAAGCGGGAAGCTGTTCCAGAGGAGGGAACCAGCCAAGGAGCGGGAACGGCCATCCGCTTGATGTTTAGAAAAGCGCTTGACAGGCAGAGAGTTGGAGTCGGAGGAACTGAGGTATTTGGAAGGAGAGTATTTGGTGAGAGCAAGTTGCAGATAGTGTGGTCCCCAGCCGCAGGCAGCCTTTTGGATGATGCAGAGGAATTTAAATTTGGTCCTTGTAGCAACCGAGAGCCAGTGGAGAGATTTTAGGACTAGAGAGATATGGGCCCTGGGCTTAAGGCCAGGGATAAGTCTTGCAGATCTATTCTGGATTATCTGGAGGCGGTGGATAGAAAAAGAGAGTGTATTAAGGAAGAGACTGTTATAGTAGTCCAGTCTGGAGAGTACCGGAGCTCTGGAGACATTGAGCTTCTGGGTGAAAATGGGGAAAGGTAGGATGCCCCTGAGGAGGTGGAGTTGGAAATGTGCCTTCCTGGCAAGGTCCAGGATATGAGGAATGAAAGAGAAAGAGGAGTCAAAGATAAGTCCCAGGTTTCTGGTTTCAGAGGAAGGAGAGGGCGAGGGTCCATTGAGGGTGGTCAGAGTGAAGGCATGGGAGAGGGAACAGGAGAATCTCAGTCTTGCTGGCATTGAGACAGATGTCATTGGAAGTACACCAGCACTGGATAGCAGACAGGCAGTTAGGAATGACAGAGGAGATCCAAATAGATGCAGAGGGTAGTCTGAAGAAGAGTTGGGTGTCATCTGCATAACACTGGAAGTGCAGGGAAAAGGTGTAGATAAAGTGAGCGAGAGGGGTGAGATAGATATTAAAGAGCCAGGGAGAAAGGGTAGAGCCCTTGGAATCTCCTCAGGTGGAGATAAAGGAGGGGTGAGGAGAAAGATCCCAGGATAACTGTCACGACCCTCACCCAAAACCCCCTCTGGCAAACCCATTGGCCAGGTGGAGTCAGGACTCGGGCCTCTAGAGCCTGGCATCCTCTTCAAAAGCCCTCATGGGGCCAGTCCTGGCGCCTATGGCGCCAGGCTCATACACCATGAAAAACAATGTGCTTGGGAACTACTTTATTGTATTGTCAGCCAACATGGCGACATCCACATAGCTTGGTTCCTAAGAACCAAGCTATACGGTCTAGTGTTTTGGGTGTGGTAGCCTAGGGACTACTTTACCTGGACTATTTTGTTGGGGCTATTTAAACCACACCCGAGCAAGACAACACGCTTCGCGTTACTTTTCAGCTTGCAACGTGATGTTCATTGTGTCCAGCTATTCCCTCGAACCTCGGAGAAGCAGAACCTGCAAGGAGACAAAAGGAACAGCATTAGCAGCAGCATCTTACCTGCAGTCTTCATCTTTAGCCACTCGCAGCTACTGAGAACAGCTTCCTCGAATCTGCACGCCTCCCAGACAGAACGACCTGAAAGAGGAAGATAGAGGCAACATTAAAGAAAGCAGTAGAGACATTTGCAAATTACGAACTGCTCAAAAGGCTTACCTGGCTGGTCGCCTCTCGGCTGGCACCACTCCGGACATTCCACTCGTGCTGAAGAACACTGCAACCTACAAGGAAGGAAAACACAGGTTAGCAAAGGCAAGACTTTGCAGTGCTGCGCATAGCGCTTACTTACCGCATCATAGCGGCTCTTAATACGCCATCATTTACCAGCGGGGCTCAACCAAGCCAGTTCGCCACGCTGAAGCTCTGCATACCTAAGCGAGAAAAAAGAGACATTTTAAACAAAGAAAGGCATGCAGGATAGCAACAAAACTAAAGAACAGCAATAAGACCTACCTGAACAATATCAAACGAGCCGGAGTCAGTGAAGTAACTGGACCGCACACGCCCATGAAAGACAACGCGCCCCTGCAAAGAAGGCAGGACGGAGAGCACGCCTAACTCTACCACAAGGTGAGGAGAGGGCCCCAGAGGGGCTGAAATCATAAAGGGGTGGAGGGAGGATACTTACCCCGGTCGGTCAGTCTTGAATACAGTCCACCTGTATTTTCAGGCAGAACCTTCCCCTCAGACCACATCTGGGCAAAGCTGAGAAGCATACCAGCGAGTAACCCGGCTGGGTGGCGTCCCTGTGGATACCAGGTGAGTGTAACAATAACCTGGGAGGAAGGACAGTCAGTGAGGAAGGAGATAAATCAGTCCAGTGCCCGCTCTTAGATACCAAGGGTATAATGGAGCCATTTTATGAGGATGGAGGGGTTAACTGTGTCAAAGGCAGAGGAGAGATCAAGTAGAATGAGGGCAGCAGGTGAGTTGGAGTCAAGGGAAGCGAGCAGTTCTTCACAGGTGTTCAGAAGAGCAGTTTCTGTGCAACTGGATGCTATAATCCAGATTGATGGTCATGCAGGCAACCAACAAGCTCAACTTGCTGGGTCAGTTGAGGGAAGACCAACTTCTCGAGCAGTTTAACAAGAGAGTGATTGCAGAAATCTGTGAGTGTGGGGGCAAGAGGGCCAATATTGTCCTTAATAGTTCTGGAAGAACAGGGGGAGACCTGTTTGGAAGAGACCTTCATAGAGCGATCAACTCTAGTGACCTTGTCCTGTGTGATAAGAGAAAAAGAGGAAAGAGTGGATGAAGGAGGAGGAGTGGCAATGGGTGGCATGGAGGTGGGAGGAAGGGGGAGGAAGAGAGAGAGCTGAGGATGTCCTGAGTTTTGGTTGTGAAGTGGGTGGCCAGTGCAGAGGGCCTAGGAGAGAAAGGTGAGGTAGATAATGCCAAAGGATTGGCTAGCTCCTTGCTGTTTTTAAAGAGTTCAGCTGTATTGTTAGAAGCTCCAGAGACACAGGCCTGGATGTGAGCACTCTTCATGGAGCAAATGGATAGATGATATTTCCTTTGGAGAAGGCATTAGCCCAGTTTGTCAGAGGATGAGCTTGATGTCTACCACTTCCGTTCAGCAGCTCTACACTTGCATTTCAGGGCTGCTAGATCACAGATCACTTAGAGGCAGGTTTCAGGGGGATCCTCATGACAGGGGCAAGAATATTGAGAGTGTGGGTGATAGCGAGGGATAGATTGTTGAGAGCAGAGTCAATGGTTGATGCAGTAGATGAGGGGTGGTGAAGGTGGAGGCAAAACCAACAACTGACACTTGCTTCATAGGACGGATGTCCACGAACGAGGCTGGCAATGCTGGGGGAGTTTTGGTTAAAGGGCACTTGCCTGGGTCCTGCCTGACGGGTGTTGGAAAAAAAACTTACCATAGATTTGCTGTCTCTGCCGTACAATTTCCCTTGGACGGTCCTTGTCTGGAAAGTAGGGGGGAGGTGTGAAAACAGGGGCTGCAGTCAAGGCTGAACTCTGAATTCAAACAACCAACTTCAAAGAGACTAATTAAAACACTCTGGTCACAGGCTGGCCCAGAGAGGCAAATGGCACTGAGGACAGTGGTCTCCAATGTATATATCCAAAAGAATTGCTATGAATGTAAAAGGACTATTATCATTTAGGCCTTTTTCTCAGCAACCATAAATCATACTTTCTTGAATGATATGTCATTTATTAGGTAATTTCCAGACAGTTATGTTGATATAAAATTCATCCACCTGCGACTCAGGGTACTGTAATGGCCATCTAAAATAGGTTTCTGGCTTATCTGAAAATGTTCTGAATTTGAGAGTTGGCATGCTGGTGAAGGGTAAAATTAGGATTATGTATAGTAAATTGCATGTTCCTAATGATTATGGTTTTTGTAAAAATGGCTTGTATACATATGCCAGAGAGGACCGAGGTTCACACTACAGGCTCATCGTTCAAGGCACCAAGGGCCCAACAAACCCTCCCCCTGCATACAAACGGAGGACTCAGCCAAGTGCAAGTTAGAGCTGTCATTTATTACACAAACAGACAGGGATCATAGAGGACTTTGAGAATCTCCTGAAATTCACAGCTCCTGAGCCTGTGCTGGGCAATTTTGTTTGGTTACTGTGTCACAAAATGGGGCTCTTTTCCAAAAGCCTACAAGGGTACATGATTGGATAGTTGGTGGTGGTACCTATACAAAGCACCTCTAGATGTTACTCTATTGTCCCTCGCCTGTCAGGTGGCTTGTCTGACCCTACCCCAACAACTATCTATTACATTGTTGCAGGGTAACAGGATTACCATTGGCACTTGTCCCCTGCCATCCACCCCTGAATTTGTGTTCCCTGATTGGTTGAAGCTGATCTCCCGAGGCCTGAGACCCAGCTCTGTTCTCAGTGCTCAGTGCACCTTCTCAAGATGATGTGTTCCCAGTGTAGCTACCGCTTTGCCTTTGAGAATGCCCACAGGGTTGCCACATTGTTAAAGAATCCAGGTTTCACTTCATGTCTGTGTCACTGGGAACTGCTCATCTTCCCACCGTGGATGAATGACCCTTGTCGGCTCGGCCAAACCACGTGGTCGAGGAACGCAACATGAAGCTGTCTGGGCTACAATTTGTAAGGATTTATTCTGTTTTTATGCAGTTGGCTCCTTGTCTCTGAGCTTATGAATGCACTGTTCGCCTCTGACCTTGGCTGTGAGCCCTGGTTTGGTGCTTCGTGCAGCCTGATTCTGCGCTGCTTCGCTTTTTGTTTGCAGGCCTGTAGCTTCATGTAACTCGACTATGGTAATGCTAAAATTGCTATATGTATATATTGTACTAATCTTCTTATAGGTTAGTAGTACTGTCACCCTTCCAGGTTCCTTATAGGATCCTTTGATCCCATATGGTTAGTTGCAATAAACTGCTGAAATCTTGCTCTGCATCTCTTCCTTGCCTTGAGTTCTGCGTTTCTGCATTTGGCTAATGAGGAAAATAATACAAGCTTTCGACAGTATGCATATGTATCTGTCCTCTATCTACAGAACTGTGTATGCATGTTCTTTGTTTGTGCACGTGTGTGTCCATGAAACTTTGTGTATGGATGTGAGTGTGCTTCATGGCTAACGTTACTATTTCAGGGTGTCTCTAATGATGCCAGCACCACAGGATACTTGTCATTTAGTCAATTATGTCCATCGGGGCAGTTAGATCAACGATCAGTGTTGGGGCACCTGTGTCCATGATGGCGTTAGCAGGATAGGGTTTGAACGGTTGTCTGAGAGAATATCTGTTTGCATATGTATTTGTCATTGGCCCCCCTAGGGGCTGTCCAAACAGGCACTGGCTTCTTGCATCCCTTACTCTTCTGGCTCTCATGCTTATGGGGGTCAATAGGGGCATTCCAGGGACCCTCTCTTTAGGCAGAAAATTGCCAAACAGGCGTGCAAAATTGTGCAGACCTGGCTGTTCTGTTATTTAATTTTCCATGATTAAATAAAGCAGAAAATATGTATATTATGGCAGTTTTTAGTAAAATTATGAAGTTTTGCCACATAACTAGTTTTTGCCAAACATTTGACATGAGAACAAATGGGGAATGCAAATGAAAGCCGTCATATGTCTGCTCCAGACTACTAAGCCAATACTTAGAGATGGGCTGGATTTTGGAGGAGAGAGAAGGGTAACCGTCCACACCTATTTGCGAGAACTCTTGCAGGGTACCAGGGACATAATTTCACCAAAATTGCAGGTGTAGCGGAAGTGACATCACACGACCCTTAACCTCTGATGACATCACAGGAAGTGAGGTAATTTGACCCCACCCTGAAGTGACATCACAGGAAGCGTTGGTGCATGACCTTCCACCCCTGGACAAAACAGGAAGTGGCATCACATAGCATTGTTTCTAAGTACACTATGAAAAATATGGTTACGATATCACTGTAAAGTGAGATAAATTTCATACAAGAATGGACCACCATATGTATCATTAATATCAGTGTGTATAGACCCATATTACCAAATGACTGTGAATGCAAGCAGACGTCCAAGGCCAAACGATATGATGTGTTATTGTATAGCACTTACGCTTCATATGGAACAAATATTCACACAATATCACCCAACCTGTGTTGGTACTTATTTATCAACCTCACCAGGATGAAAGGCTAAGTTGACCTTGCTGGCAGTCGAACCTGCAACCAGCAGATCACAAATGCATTGCAGCAGCCAGCACTCAAGGAAACAACAAAGGAGATTGCATCTGGTTGGCACTATCCATTACTGGGAAAGGCTAAAAATTTGACTGGGGCCCTATGGTGCAGAGCTGTTTTGTTTTTTGTTTTTTGCATTTATATAGCGCTACAAACCCTAAGGCATTTGAGCGCTGCTTAACCACAGTGTTTGGTGCTCTCCGCACTGGGGGGAGAGCTGAGGACCATCCTTGAGAGTGGGGTGACCAGACCCCTGCACTGTCCTTACAGAGTGTCCTGAAATGCAATCAGCTTTCCTGAACTTTAAACAGAGGTTTTCAATGTTAGTAGACTTGAACCCTTTGCAAACCAGAGGTGGGGTAATCTGCTGGCCTTAAATCCTTTCTCTTTATAGTGAGCAGCACCATGGGGATAAAACTGCTTAGATCCTTAGCCTATTTACCTACAAGTATTTATTTAATTAGTTCCCCCTAGCAGAACACCACAGGGTGATTTTTGTTAAAATTCAAAATTAACAAAGCACATTCCGAGCCTGTGCTGAAAATGATAGACTGTAATTTAATTGGGTAATCCTACGGGCGCAGCTTCCCCAACACAGGCCTTTAAGTGGAGGGAGCCTGAAATCCCAAATTCTCAAATCATCCCAATTTTTACCATCCAGTGCCTTTAAGTCGAGGCGGGGTCTGAAAAACAAAATTCCCAAATCATTCAAATGTTTCTGTCCAACTTCTCCACCACTGACCAAAGTAGCAGGGTTTATGAAAAACAAACTGCTAAATCAACCTATGTTTATTTTAAAGCAAAAGTTTGGGTGAAATAAAAATTGCTGTATGCATTTGCACACATTTGTAAAACTAAACTGCTAGCCTTTTAAACGTGCACTAAAACCAAAATTGTCCAGCATTGCAAATGTAAAGTGATGTTATTCAACCAGTTTTGATGATAATTTATTTTGAAATTTGTATAAAGTCAAATATTGTGATTTAAGTTTTCCAATCCAAATTGTGTGAGTTATTGATGTAGAGAAAAGTGTATTGTGTTGTGCCGCAGATAAAGTGGTGTGTGTCATTTTAGTGCGATTTTCTATTACCTATTATCCAAATAAATAGAAATATATTTTCTGTACTTGGCTCATTGGTAACTCAGGGGGATGGATCCTAGGGGCATGATATGAGGCTGAGTTAGGGCCGAAGATATAACTGGCATTAACTGTTTATTTTAGCCTGGGGAGGGAAGGAACTCCTTGTGTTGAGAGTGGCCTTGTGCACAGATCATAGCAGGCTAACATCCGAGGGGAGCTATTCTCAGTCTTTCAACAGGTACAAGTGGGAGAAATAGGAAGAACCCAGATTTTTGGAATGTTGAGAGACTGAACGCTAAAAGTGAATGGCTGTGTGGCAGGTGGAAAGCCTCAACTCCTGTCAAGCATCCCTTTTCCCAAGGCCATTGTGACCTCCCATTGTCTTATTTACAAACTGGGTACTCCACTGCTTATTGCCTGGAGAAGAGTAAAACGATTTTTTTGTGAAGGCTCCTTATACTGTTAATGAAAATGCTCCAAGCAAACCTTTTGGACCACAGACCTGTGAAGTACATCATCTATTTCATTTTCCCTTTATGAGAGAAATGTGCTGAATAAGTGACAGAGCAATGATCAAGTTAAACGATGCTTCAGCCAGTGGTGTGCACATTAAAAATGATTCAATTATTGTATTATACTTGGAGCTGTAGTTTAATACACCATATACATGACATGTGTGACTTTTTGTTTAGTGCATGTTTAACAGACTCTCTTCTGTGATTCCAAATTTGGCAGCCAAATGAAATATGGCCTGTTTAATTGGAGTGATTTGCCCAGGATTGTATGAATTGGCCAACAGTGGAAGCCAGGTTTTCTGGTTATCGAGTTTGCAATTTCCAGGTTTCAGACCACACATGCTCCCATTGTATCCTTAATTTGTAATTACTGGCAATAGATAAAGATATCTCTCTGTGCAAACAGGTGACTACATGCAGTTATTTTAGCTGTCTCTAGGTAGCAGTACCACTTCAATGTACTCTGCAATTGTAACTGAAGATGAGGTGACGCTTGGCTCGGCTCTGCCTGGGCTCTGATTTCACAAAGGCACTCAAGCTGAGCCAGAATCAGATATGTGGCTCTTGCCAGGCTAGGGCTGACTCCGGCCACTCCACTCCTACAAGAATCATTATAATGATCCTTATTACTGGCTAAAAGATATGCTAGATAATTAAGCTTATGGTGTTACATTTATTGGCGACTTCTTAGATGCCCCATGCAGCTGGGCAGTTGCTTCCAAACAACCATGGGTTGAGTGAGATAAAAGGGGGACATTTTACAGAAGGCATGAATGTCATGGAAAGTTCTACCGCCAGTCTCAAGATCGAATGTAGTCCCCCTTTCTTATGTCATAAAGGCTTGGGAACCTTGTCATACGATTTGTGGATTTTGTGATCCCATTTCCTCTATGCAGCTAGTACCTTATAGACATATGAAATTGAATCCCACGTGCTGGAATTGTGGTTAATGCATGTGGAAATCTCACAATCTCGGTATAATTAGGAGTTTACCAGCATCTGAGTCAATAAACAAAAGAGGAAACATGACGAGATTTTAAAATGCCGCAGGTTTACTTTTGAACCACAAAAAGAAAATCAGTTGCCATTCCTGTTTGGGGAATGGCCATGAATGAGTTACAGTAGTGGATCATACTCAGGCCCGTTTCTTGGCCCGGGCGAGGCGGGCAGCTGCATGGGGCGCAATAGCCCCGGGGGCGCAATTGCACCGGTCCCTGGAGCCTCTGGAGGGGATCAAATTCCCCATTTTGTGAGGCAGCGCATTTCCATTGAGAAGTTCCACGGGTCAGGTGCTGGAACTGCCCTGACATTACATGAGTCAGAGGCTCACTTTGACCACTTTCACGCGGGGGGCGGGAGGGTCTGGCGGTATATGCACAACAATGAAAACACTTGAGGTCCCCCTGCAGCTAAGAGCAGCCCCTCCCATCACAATGCCTGCAGGAAACTGCTAATAGTGGGCCATTAATCACTAAATGGTTTCTTGCTGGCATCGTGATGGGAGGGAAGGTGCAGTGGACTGTGGGAGTGGGCGTGCCTTGCAGGGACGTACTGTGGGCCCTGACACGGTACAAACGGAGACCCGTTTCGGCCCATGGTGCGTCCCTGCAAGCCCAGAAAATGGCAAAAATAATAGTTTAAAGCAGTGCTATTTCTTTCATGCTGCTTCTTTGCCAAACTATATATCAATCAGACTTTAAACCACTTCCATGGCACTGTGATGGGTTACTTCATTATGCTGATAATAGTTTTGACCAGTGTTGCTGAGTAAATATTCTTTAAGCCACGACCCGGTTTATTTATTTATTTATGCAATGTTTGTCGGGTACATGGACACGGATAATGTATTTATTTATGCAATGTTTGTCGGATACCTGCATCCGACAAACATTGCATAAATAGATATACAGGTACCCGACAAACATTGCATGAATAAATAAATAATCCGGGTCCATGTATCCTTATAACAAGTCAGACTTTACTGTATCAAAGCATACACGTGATGCCCATTCAAAGAAATTTAAAGTGATTGTTTATTGGGTTCAGGTGTCTCCTCGTCATTGCCCTTTTGGCTTAGGTTGCCTCCAAACCCCCTTCAGCATCTTGTGTTCTTTGTTGGTTGTATATATTGCATCCTGTGCCATATTCATGGTCTCTTGGTGTGCCAAATCCTCATGATCTGCAGCCTAAGTGGGACTGGGGCATACAATTTTCTTGGGCACCAATGAAAAAGTGGCCCACCGTTGCAAATGGCAATTCATTCTTTGTGTGACGGACTGTTTGACTTTGGGTAGGAGTTGCCGAATGGTGTAGTTTGGAAGTGGCGCGTGGGGTGCGGTGGGAGTGGTACGCGGGGTGCGGTGGGAGTGGCACGCGGTATGGGGCTTGGGGGGGCGCATTCCTAGTGTTCTGACCTGGGCACCAAATGGACTAGAAATTGCCCTCATCATACTGATACTGTATCATGCACAATAATGCACAGAAGGGGCAGTAGTGACCCTTCTGTGAGTTACACTGCACAGTGGTTAGAAAGGGAACATCTAAGAGATGCACACTGTCAGAACCTAAAAGGATCCTCCAGTACAGTGTTTTCCCTTATATGTGGGACGCACTAGTGCTTTCGTCAGCATAAAGGAAAGAAAGGTTTTGAAATGTTTACAGATTGTACCTTCAAATTTTAGATGGCGGTATAGAATGGTGAATTTGTTTAGGTTAAGGGCCTCATTACACGGTAGGCGGAGGACCAAGGTGCTATTAGCACCTTGGTCCATGCCGGTAAATTACCGGCACCACCTTGGTGGAAAGGGGAATTACCGCCCTATTCCAAGGTTGACGGGGTGGTAATTCCCCTTTCCCCCATTGCCCTTCCCCATTCCTATTTTTGCCCCATGGGGCTCTATGGGAATGGGGAAGGCGCTAATTAGCGTGCTGCAAATTGCGGTAGCGTAATTAGCACCCTGGTCCCTTTGCGGGTTGGTTTTTAACGCCTGCTAAACAGCAGGCGTTAAAGTACCTACCCGCAAAGGGACCTCGTAGTAAGGCGGTAAGGGTTTACCGGTACCGGTGCCCTTACCGGTACCGGTAAACCCTTACCGCCGTCCGTGTAATGAGGCCCTAAGTCTGACCTTATAATCATGCAGTGTTTGCTACAGGTGTCCGTCTTCAGGAATACTACATGCTGTAAATACCTCTATGACTATAATCAGGTGTATAGTGAAAGCCGGCGGTATTCCAATTACTTTGTATTTTTACCACTATTTAAGCATTGACCACAGAAGTGTTATTGGGGTAGATTGGGCTTTTCCGCAAATGCCCCTCAAAGTGCCAGCTGCAAACCCGATCTTAGCTGACTACACATGACTGTTTATTATTATTATTATCATTAATTTATACCGCGCCAGGAACCCACAGGCATCAGGGCACCAACACCAACACAAGGGAACAACAAAAGAAAACAAGACATACATGGATCATACAAGAATTAAACACGTGTCTGATGCCAAAAGGAGGAAAGGATGTTTACTGAAAAAGCAGAGTTTTCAGGGAAGCACGGAAAGTATTCAGATTTGAGTCCAGCCGAAGGTAGATCGGGAAGGAGTTCCACACCCGGGCTGCCTGTGGGAAATGCCCCCCCAGCCCCTCCGGACCCCGAGACCGCCTGCCCTTTTAAACCTTGGGATGCCAATGGTTTCCTGATTAGCAGAACAGAGAGCTCTCCTGGGAGTGTTCGGAGATACGCGGGTCTTCAGGTAGTCTTGGGCCTTTCCATAAGGACATTTATGCACTAGAGTGGCTATTTTAAAGTGAATACCGGCCTGAATAGGGAGCCATTGTAGTGAGGCCCTCCCCGCCGTTATGTTTCCTCTGATACAAGGCACTAATTTAAATGCACATTCCAAGTAAGAAAATTGTAATTTTTAAAATAGTATTTGTATTTCTAGCTCCCTTTACGCCAAAACGCTTTACACAATAATAAAATCAGTACAAAAGAGAAAAATCTATAAAAATGCAGAACACATTTTAGGAAGAAAAGAGATATATGGCCTCATTACATGGAATGCGGTAAACCATGGTGCTATTAGCACCATGGTTGCCGCCGGTACCATACCGGTACCACCATGGAAAAAAGGGGAAGTACCACCCCATTCCAAGGTTGGCGGGGCAGTAATTCCCCCTTTTTCCATGGCCCTTCCCCATTCCCTTTTTTGCCCCATAGTGCTCAATGGGAATGGGGAAGGAGCTAATTACGGTACCGCAAATTGCGGTACCGTAATTAGCACCAAGGTCCCTTTGCGGGTCCCAACTTTAACGGCTGGTTAACACCAGCCGTTAAGGTCGGGTGCCGCAAAGGGACCTCATAGTAAGGCGGTAAGGGTTTACCGGTACCGGTGCCCTTACCGGTACCAGTAAATCCTTACCGCCTACCGTGTAATGAGGCCCATAGTCTTTGTAACATAGGATAGGAAGAAAGATAATGGCCCTCATTACGACCCCGGCGGTAAGTAATGGACATTACCGGCATGGCGCAACTAACGTGTCCGTACTGGTCATGAACCGTTAAAAGCGGTATATTACGACCTCTCGGGCACGAGCATTGCGCCATGCTGTTAATGTAATCAGCGCCATGCCGGTATCCTCCCAAAAACATGAGCTACCGCCATCGTATGCCATGTAAACTGCACCACCGCCACCCTACCCACTGATGTTAGCGACCACCGCTATTAGCAGTGACCGTAAAAAAACGGACCTGGAAATTACGCCATCGCACCGGAACGGGAAAGAGCACGGCGGCCATCTTTGAAAACACAATCCATTGCAATCCTCCACAACCACTGCACATCTGACCCCGAGACCTTGCAGAAAACTACACCCACATCCACACAACCCCACAATGCCAAAAGTTGTCAAAAAAGCCTGCAATCGGCAGCGGCAGGACCGCTTCAGTAGGGAAGAGCTAACAATGTAGGCGGAAACGCTCCAGGAAAAGGCGGACATTGTATTCTCCACTGAAATGAGCAGACCGGCAATAGCACGGAAAAAGGCGATATGGGAACTAGTTGCACAACGGGTCAGTGCCGTAGGAACTACACCCCGCACCGCCAAACAGTGTCGCAAAAGGTGGGACGACCTCCGGCTCTGGATAAGGAGCATACTGTCGGCCAACTGCAACATGGGCATGGCAACTGGCGGAGGAGCAGACTCCACAATTAAAATGCAGCCGTGGGAGGAGATATGTGCCACAACGATCGGCATTGAGAGCATTGAGGGGGTCGGTGGAATGGAGAGAGGAGCCTCGACATCAGGTGACACAGGTAGGTGCCTCAAATTAAGCCATGCGAAACCCCCTGAAGTCCACATACATGGGAATCACAATCTTGCCCTATAGGGTTAACGCAACACATCAGCAGAAGACTGCCAACAGGCATCATTGACCTACACCCTGTACACATGCAGTATGTACACTCCACAGTAGGCACCCACATTCCTGCATGCTCAACCCACCCAAAAGGGAGACAACCTGTATGTCACATCCTACAAAGTGCACCATCTAACCATCAAATTCATTGCAGTCATCACAATGCCTGCTGAATGTCCGCTGACCCTTCAATAACACTTTCCCTCCTCTGCTCCACCACAGGCTCCCTATCGGACACCGGCAAGGACCAGACTGGCACCACACCTGCCAAGAAGGCCAGGCCAGAGGCAACAGCACACCAACCCTCCACCTCGGCTGGACCCACTAAAAAACCACAGCAGCCAAAATTGCCTGCCACAACACAGCCCAGGGCAGCGACGATCCCCAAGGCAAGCAGCATGGTACCACCAGCAGAGGACATGCAACAACTGGTGGCCACTGAGGGGAATGTGTCTGCAGGAAGCAGTACAATTGGGGAGACTGCTGCCATTGCAGCCTGCTCTGACAGTGATGTGGGGATTGATGAGGATGACACAGAATGTCCCCCCACTGCCCACCTTCAATCCCCCCACCTGTCCCTAAGTAGCCTGCACGATGTCAACACACAGGGGCTATGCCCTGATAACTCCTGGCCAGCCACTCCCTACCCAGTGGGAGGTGTGGAGGAGGGGAGTAGCCCAATGACCCCAGTAATTGCATCATCCAATGCCCCAAATTACCAACAGTCACTGGACCAAATATTGACGAGGCAACAACAACTGTCCACACTCCTCGCGCAGCAAGTGGCCGATTGTGGAGGTGCCAGTGCAGAAATGCAAAGATGTGCCGAGACTGTCAAGGCAGCCATCCAATCCTCCAGCAAAGACATCTGTGCTGAACTAGCCGCGGTGCGGAACGCGCTCAGTGAACTCGTACAGACAATGAGGGGCATGCGTCGTAGCGAGCAGCCCAGTACCTCCTCCGCTGCCAGTTCTGCCCCAAGCAGCCCCGTCCGCAGGTCGGCCAGGGACCTGCGGAGTACAAGCAGGGGTGACCCGGGGGCCAGCAGAGGGGGCTGCCAGTAGAGTCCACCCAGTGGATCAATTCCACATTAGGCACTTTGACACAGGGATCCATGCACTTTTGTGGGGAGTTGAGGGGGGAGGCGGGAGTGGGTGTGTTGGGGTGTTGAGGGGGGAGGCGGGAATGGGTGTGTTGGGGAGTTAAGGGGGAGGCGGGAGTGGGTGTGTTGGGGAGTTGAGGGGGAGGCGAGAGTGGGTGTGTTGGGGAGTTGAGGGGGGAGGTGGGTGTGGGTGTGTTGGGCAGTTGAGGGGGGAGGCAGGAGTGGGTGTGTTAATTGAATTCACATTTATAATACAAGTTTCTCTTTATCACAAGTCACATGTGTGGACATTGCTCATTGCGTATGTGTGCTTTATTGGTGAAGAGTCCACAGTGTCCATATCCCATACACACACAGTGCCCCAATTGCCATCTCCATGTGACAACCCCCATTCGTGTGTGCTAGAAACATTGGTTGATCAGAGTCCGACGCATTTCACGCCCCTCCTGTGCATCGCTGCCTCCCTGAGGTGCTGCCCCATCCCCACCCTCCTCATCCTCATCGTCAGGTGGTTGCAGTTCAGCATCAGGGGGCAGGGCCACATTTCGTCTGATGCACATATTGTGTAGCATGACACATGCCATGACGATCTTTTCAACCTTCTCATGGCGGTACAGGAGTGCCCTACCAGACCTGCTGAGGCAGCAAAAACGTGCCTTCAGTAGGCCGAATGCCTGCTCAATCACCACACGGGTACGTGTATGTGCACGGTTGAAGTCCTCCTCGTGCTGGTTCTGTGGGTTCCGGACTGGTGTAAGGAGCCACCTCTTCAGGGGATAGCCTGCATCACCTGTATGTGGGCAACAATGTATGTGTCACTCATGACATCAAATACCAAACATGTTGTGCCACCATGGCATGCATTTGACTGTTACTTCGTACCAATTTAACATGCACAAATGGATTCACACTATGTGACCGATATATGTGTATTACTCTCATGGACTGTTTTGCATGCCAACAACCAATGTATGCAGGGGGGTCAAGTGCCTTGTGAGTGCCCATCCACTGTGTTCGTTCATGGCGTTTTTTTTGGTGACCTGGCACGTGTCCTGTGATATCAACGCTCACGTCATGGCAACATTGCTGTCAGCCTCATGATGACCCCACTGAGCACTACTGATGTTGATAGGGACATTTTTGGGGCCTTGGTGTCTGTGTAATGGTGTATTGATGTTTCTGTCCGTCATGTGCCTCCTTTGTGCGCAGTTATGGGGGACAGGCCTTTCAGTTGATGGTGTTTGGTGCTGTGCATGTAGGTGCATTTCGTTGAAGTCAATGTGGTCCGAATCGGTACAATGCACTTGCAGATGGTTGTGTCATGGTTGGGACACACCTTCATTCACATGGTAGGGCTGCTTAAATCGGGCATTATGTGTACAGGTGTCAGCTGACGTTTGTGCTGCTTTAGGGTATGAGCTGGCTCCATTGCCTCTGCTACTCGCAGCCAGGTAAAGTATGCATCATCCCCCCCCTTTCAGCCAGGTAAAGTATGCATTGGTATGTCGATCACCTACACACTTCACATTTCCATGGCCATGAAATGAGACTCACCGAGTAGCCAGGATCTTGGCCCTGCATGTCGCTCCATGTAGCGTGGTATTGGGAGTTCCTCAGGACCATTGAATCATGGGTTGATCCGGGGAATCGGGCACAACAATGTGTGAAGATCCTGTTGGAGTCACAGACCATTTGCACGTTGATTGAGTGAAATAGTTTACGGTGCGGTACTGTACCTCCATGGCATGTGGGACCACCAATTCCACATGGGTGCAGTCGATGGCACCAATGCAACCAGATATGCCGGCTAGTGCATGGAAACCCACTTTGGTGTTTGCAATCTCCTGGGCAGACCGTGGTAATGAGATGTGGTCGTCTGTGTGCTTGAGGAGGGCATCGAGCACTTGGATCAGTGTACGTGAGAATAATGGTTGTGAAATGCCATGCAAGTGCCCCACTGTGTGCTGGTAGGCACCTGTGGCCAGGAAGTGGAGCACGGACACTCCCTTCAGTAGGGGTGGGATGGCGGTGGGTGTTTCTATCATGCTGACGATTTTGTTGTGTATCATGTCCACGATGGTGGTGATGGTGTCCCGGTCCAAACGGTACAGGGTGTGGATCTGCTCAGCGGTGAGGTTGAATGGACTGGCTCTGATGCATGGGATTGTGGGCTGCCTGCGTGGTGGCACTGGCTGTGCTGGTGGGGCTTGCTGGCCCTGCCTTGCCCTCCTTCTCCTCCTGCGTCTCCACTGTGCTGCCTGTTGTTCTTGTTGTTGTAGTTGTAGTTGTAGCACTTGCATTGCAATCAGGTCCTCCAGCCCCAACATTGCTAGTCGTATTGGAATCATTGTGGAGTGTGACTGGGTGTGGGAAGGGGTGGGGTGTGCTCTTTTTGTACTTGGTGAGTCTGTATTGCCTCCACCTGTGCTGATTCTGTGCACCTGTGGCAGCTGGATACACTGCACATGGCCATTTACGGTTGGTTCGCGATGGCGGAATTAGCACCATGCCGGTAAGGTAGTTAACGGCCTTTGTGATGGCATTAAGAGCATGTCCGCTTGGTTCGTGATTCGCGTACCTTTGCGCGATGCCGGTATTTACGGCATGGAAGGTCGCATGCGTGCGACCTTGGTGCAGTTAGCGGCACCGTTAACTACGATGCCGCTAATAGCACTTTCACGGGTCATGATCGGACCTAGCGGAAAACGATGCCGGTAATCATTTACCGGCATCGTTTTTCACTTACCGCCGGGGTCGTAATGAGGGCCAATGGGCCTCATTACACGGAATGTGGTAAACCATGGTGCTATTAGCACCATAGTTACCGCCGGTACCATACCGGTACCACCATGGCGAAAAGGGGTATTACCACCCCATTCCAAGGTTGGCGGGGCAGTAATTCCCCCTTTCTCCATGGCCCTTCCCCATTCCCATTTTTGCCCCATAGGGCTCAATGGGAATGGGTAAGGAGCTAATTACGGTACCGCAAATTGCGGTACCGTTATTAGCACCAAGGTCCCTTTGCGGGTCCCAACTTTAACAGCTGGTCTACACCAGCCGTTAAGGTCGGGTCCCGCAAAGGGACCTCGTAGTAAGGCGGTAAGGGTTTACCGTTACCGGTGCCCTTACCGGTACCGGTAAACCCTTACCGCCTACCGTGTAATGTGGCCCAATGACTAGAAAGAGGAAGGGTGTTCCAATGAAGGGAAGCCAGAAGAGAGAAAGACCGGAAACGAGGCACATGGAGGGTGAGGAACAGTCAGAAGAAGCAAGGGTTCAGAGCACAGGTAACATGTAGGGCAATAGAATGATGTAAGTGAAGAAAGATACAGAGGAGTGAGATTAAGGAGAGATTTGAATACAAGACAAAGAAAGATGTAACGCAAATGGGAGAGAAAAGGGGGTAAGCGCAGAGATGTCAGAGCTGGAGAGATAGAGATACGAGAAGATAAGGAGAAAAGAAGACGGAAAGAAGATTTGCAGACTGAGCAAGTATTGCCCATCGGTTTGCAAAATGATACACAGCAATTGCAGCGCACATGGATGGCAAAACATCTATTTGCTATGTGTAGCTGGTGTTGCCTGATTTCACAGTAAATATTAGTTAGGATGCCTGGTAAGAGCACATTTGCAGTGTTTCCCATACCCATGAGGTCAATGCAAAATCTTATATAATTTGTGGTTTGATATATAACTTTGGCAAGCAGATATTGGTCTTCTCTGTCAAAGGGAACTCTCACACAAGGCAAGTACCCAATATTACAATTCAAAAGAGAGCTGGGACACTTTTAGTGCCACAGAACACCGTAGCAATTATTTTCATAGGTTATCATTGGTGAATTTGCCCATAAATCAACATGAAGCATTCAAAGCTTCTGGCAGTAACTGTTGAGGATGCATAACTTATCAGGTTCAACTCAACCCCATTGTGGAACTGCACTTCAGTCTAAGACAAAATATTAATGAAGATGTGAAGAGCTAGTCATCTCAGACCAAGACATTTGGATAGCAGGATGGTTAAGTGCTCAACCTGGGTCCAGTCGAAGGATTTTGCCTTCTACAAAAGGGTCACCTATAAATATGAAATGTTTAGCAGTGTCAACTGTGGCTGCCTAGGGTGCATTTGCAGTGCCAGGGGAGCCAGGCTTTGTCAGTCTAAGAAATTTGTGGGTCTGTTGATTTTTTAGGAATCTTTTTAACTTTGAGTCTAAGTGTTAACAAGCCATGTCTAGATGTTGAGGATCAGCACTCTAAAGTTTTCTTCTTGCTGTGCCATCCACAGAGTGACTTAGTGAGTTGCGCCTCCTCATGGACAGTCCGCTTCCCCACACAGGTAACAGCACTATGGAATAAACAGAATGCATGATGATCAGCAAATAGTTGGGTCACCAGATTGAACACCCTCGGAGCATTACAGCGTGGAGTGCTTCAGAGGGATTGTTGGAGGGACTGGCGTGGTCGGTACCCCCTGTCCAGTTCCACAGACTGCTGAGTAGCCTACTCCTGCGGGAGAGGGGCCAATAGCCACTGAGTACCCTACTTTGATAGCAGGGGACTCAGTGACTTCAGAGTTGCCTGGCGCAATGCAGGAACCTGAAGTAGAGAACCAGATGAACGCAACTCTGAAGGGTCTGGCCAAGCTGGATGAGTTTGCATCAGCTGAGGGCTCAGATCAGACTGACTTCTATAAAAGCCCAGATAGAGTGTCCCACTTTGGCGGGTCTGTGGAAGCAGGCAGAGGAGTAGGCTAAGGGCAAGGCCCCTGAACTATACAAAGTGTACTGGGAGGATGGACTCCTGTACAGTGAGCCAAAAGACTCAGAAGGCTGGTGATTCCCCAATGCCACAGAAAGTTCCTTTTGGATTTGGCTCACCAAATTCATTTAGCAGGTCACTTTGGAGTGACTAAGCCATTGGAATGGTTGTGCACTTTTACTGCCCACAGGTCAGCATAAAAGTTAAGGAATTTTTTCGGTCCTGCCTGACTTGTCAAGCTTCTGGCAAGTCAGGGGGTGGCACAAAGGCCCCCTTAATTCCACTACCCATGAGTGGGTGGCCTTTTTTGAGAGAATAGGAATAGATATTGTGGATCCTCAAACCAGCTCAGGGAACAGATAAATCTTGA
Source organism: Ambystoma mexicanum (assembly GCF_040938575.1). NCBI lineage: Eukaryota > Metazoa > Chordata > Amphibia > Caudata > Ambystomatidae > Ambystoma > Ambystoma mexicanum. The sequence continues at coordinate 469,841,538 of NC_090934.1, forward strand.
TGGTGGTAGACCGCACCACAATGTACCCTGAGGCTGACTCTCTGAGTAGCATCAAAGCCTCTGTGATTGCAAAGGCTCAGATTGGGATATTCTCCCATGTTGGATTTCCTAAGGAAATCATTTCTGACAGGGGATCAAACTTCATATCCAAGTATATGAAGGCTATGTGGGAAGAGTGCGGAGTCACCTACCAGTTCTCTACATCCTTCCATCCACAAACAAATGGGCTAGTTGAGCGGTTCAACAAGACCCTGAAAGGCATGATAGGTGGCTTGGAAGAGAACTTGAGGAACAAATGGGATATTCTCCTGCCATGCCTTCTGTTCGCCTACAGGAAGGTGGCACAAAATGGAGAAGGGTTTTGCCCCTTTGAGCTTCTGTTTGGACGCCTTGTACAAGGTTTTCTCATTCTAGTGAAAGAGGGAAGGGAGGGCAACCCCTCATCCTCTATGTGAGATGTGGTGGACTATGTACTTGGCCTTTGGTCTAGAATGGCAAAGTATATGGAACAGTCAACGAAAAACCTAAAGGCCAATCAGGAGCTGATGAAGCACTGGCACGACCAGAAGGCCACAGTGACAGTCTATTCTCTAGGCCAGTGGATATGGATTATGGAGCCTGTCAAACACAGTGCCATTCAGGACAAGTGGACTGGGCCTAACTGTGTGCTGGAAAAAGTCAGTGAGGTGAATTATCTCATTGACATGAAAGGACATAAACAGATGTGCAGGGTCTATCATGTCAACCGACTAAAACCCAATTATAACTGAGATGACTTGGTCATGGCATTAGTGACTGAGAGAGACTGAGGACGAGAACAATCCCCTCCCAGACCTCCTGCACACTGAAGCAACAGATGGGTCAGTTGAAGGTGTCAGCCTTGGAACAGACCTGTCAAAACAGTAAGTGACAGACTGTTGCTGTTTACTGGGATAGTTTTCCGGTCTGTTTTCTCTGACTCCAGGTTGCGCAGATTGGTGCACCCATGATGTGGACACTGGCGAAAATAAGCCGGTGAAGAATCTGATTCACTGGTTGTTCAATAAGGTTAGGGACACCATTAAGGTGAAAGTTTCCAAGATGTTGTCCTTAGGAGTAATAGAGACATCCCACAGCTTCTGGGCTAGCCCATTGGTACTGGTCCCTAATAAGACCAGTGGTGGGAAGACTGAACTTCGCTTTTGTGTGGACCTGTGGCGGCTCAATTCTGTCATGAAGGCAGATGCTCACCCCATTCTGCAGGCAGATGAACTCATTGACAAGCTCGGCGCTGCCAAGTACATGAGTACCTGTGACCTCATGGCAGGGTACTGGCAGGTTGGCTTGACAGATGGAGTGAGAGAGAGGTCAGCATTCTTAATCTGTCAAAAGCAATAGCAATATGTGACTTGAAAACAAGAAGTGTAACCCCACAATGAACACTCACCAGAGAATAAAGTCTGGTCAAGGGCGAATATTGCAAAGGCCTCCCTTTCCCCACTCCAGTACTGAATATGATATGAATCAGCGAAGCGAGTGAGGACAGGGAAACCCTACTAGGGAAGAAAATCTGGACACCAAGCAGGTGTGTTTGGGTGTCTAATGACCTGAAGATTCTGTTAAGATGTGGAGCAAAGCGGCTAATTCCATTTCCGCAGGAAAGGGGGAATGAGAACATAGCAGGGAGTGTAACTTGCTAGTTATTCAAGAAGGCGAAGGAGAGAGAACTGAGCGAGCGGCGAGAATCTCTGGTGAGGCTCCAGGTAGGAAGAGCCATTGGTAGCCTTCGCTCTGGAAAGGGAAGAGGGCGTAGAGGTCATTCCGCGCTGGCAGTGGTCTGGTAATGAGGATTGAATTGCGCTTCTTGGGAAAAATGAGGAACGTGTTGTGCTTCGTGGGATGGAATGAGGAACGAGTTGAGTGATGCCAAGGGAAGAAAGCGATCTAGGGGTGTTGGAAGGGGGAGTAGGAATGAAGGGGAGGGCAGGTGGGAGTCAAGAGAAGATGGGATCGGAATCAGAAGAGAAGAGAAACAAGGGAATTAGAGTGGCAGACACACTTGGATACTTACAGGGGTGAAGGATCAAGAAAGAAGTAATGCGCCGGGCTGTGAAGTGCCGCTTTTTTATATCCAGAGAAGTGAACAGAATAGTCACGTCTTGGTTGGTGGCAATATTAAAAAGTGCTAGACCGCTGAAGTAGGTTAGGCACTATGGAACTTTTCGGAGCCATTTCGGGAAGGGTGCACACACATCTGATGTGCATTCTTTTCCAATTGCACCACAGGGACCACGGGGAGGGGCGAGGTATGATACAACCACAGAATTAGTTCACTGTGATGGAAAATCAGGGTTTGTTTGGGCTGGAAGGCTTCAGTGCTGCCTATTTAGATGACATTGCTGTGTTCAGCCACACCTGAAATAAGTGATTTAGGGACTGAAGAATGCAGGTCTGACTATCAAGGTCACGAAGTGACAGATATCGCAGGGCACATTGACTTACCCAGGCTTACCTAGGCCACCGGTCAGTAGAGGTAAGAAGCAACCTGTAGAAGCAAATGTACAGGCTGTGAAGGATTGGGAATCCCCACCACACAGATGCAGGTAAGAGCCTTTCCAGGTCTCACCAGGTACTACCGTCATTCATAAAGGGGTATGGGACCGTTGCTGTGCCCCTGAATGATGTAACATCCAAGAAAATACAGAAGAAGGTAGCATGGACCCCTGCCACTTTCAGGATTGAATGGATGGATTGTGCAGGGCCCCAGTTCTGAAAGTGCCCAACTATAGTCAGAAGTTCATTATCCAGACAAACGTCTGGGATTTTAGGATTGGAGCAGTGTTAGCTCAGCTGAACTCTCAAGGGGTAGAGCAACCTGTCACCTAGATTAGCAGATGATTGACAAAAAGGGAAAGGTACTGGGCTGTCATTGAAAAAGAGGCTTATGCAGTTGTGTGGGCCGTAAAGAAGCTTAAACCCTACATCTTTGGGTCACACTTTACAACCCAGACAGACCACTGGCCTCTTTGATGGTTACTGGCCATGCAATGGGAGAACCCTAAGCTTTTGAGTTGGGCCATATCCCTACATGGATTAGATATGGACATACAGTACAAGTCAGGCTCCCAGCATTGAAATGCAGATGGCCTCAGCTCGTACTATAGCCTGGATGAATAACCAGACCATCAGTAGGGTGGTATTTCATATGTTGATGCTAGGGACATGTGAGGAATTCAACCACCCGCATGGTGTGCGTGAGCTTCCCTGGGCTTTTTGAAATTTTAAATGAAATTGAATGATAGATCAACCTCTGTAAAATGCGTGGTGCTAATCCACACACATTTTCCTATGCTGACCGCACGACATACACATAGACCTGTGTACTCTGGCTGGACACAGCCTAGAGGCAGAGTACTCCCCAATCATATTAAGTTGCGATCTGACAGGTGGTGTACACAATGCCTCTCAAAATGGGCAGGGCCTAACTGTCTCGGTGCCATGGCCAGTCTAATTAACTACAAAGGTTCCATAGATCCACCCTGTCCTCTTGTTGAGCCCTGTAGCTGATGGCAGCATTTTCATACTAATCAGAGTTTAATTCAAAAAGGTCCACATGGGGCCTGGCTGCAGAGGCTAACAAAAGGAGACAGGAAACCCCAACACCATGTTTTCATATGCACTATGTCAACCTGAAGACAGCTCCCGCCATCAGTATCGATTGACAGTGAAATGTCATGTCTCAGACTGTGTGTTTACAGTAGTTATACCAGCAGAGGGACCCCATTCAGAAGGTACGAGTATGTGGTTTGATAGAGCAAGAAAGTCTGGTCTTGCTGCAGATTCAAGGGAGACCGGCCACTTTAATCAGGAACCACATAGAGCTCCATTAACCAGAGTGACCCTTTGATCCACAACAGACATGAAGACGGGTGAGACTTAGTGTTACATGTTTTCACCCCTTTACCTTTTCTTTTGCAAAGCACTCTGGTTATGACCTCACGCATACAGGAGATTGTTGGTGGGGACACAGGATTGGTTCATTAAGGTAGGCTTAGCCTACACCAATCACTGTGGTCCAATTGGCTTTAAAAGAGGCCCTCTTTTGGCAGCTCATCAGATAACTTCACCAGATGCAGCAGTAAGAACTCATCATTGGACTCTGGCTGAAGGTACAGTCTACCTTACATCTTCCACCAGTGAAGGAAGGCCAGGACCTCCAAGATGGAAGCTAGATCCCAAAGAATAGAGGGAAATACGGAATCCAGAGGATCCTGTAGCCGCTCCAGAACCAATACTCAGCCAGCACACAGCGTGCACGGCTAGGCTCTGCAGTAGGATTCCTAGGTGGGAACTGTCAGAGAGTCTCAGAACCCTAAACCAAGGACAAGACAGCTGCCTGCAACAAACTTCTCAGCTTTGGGCTGTCCGTCTTAAAGGACGACACAAGCCCAATGAAGATGCTAGGAGAAGTGCATTGTTGGGGTGATTCTACCGAGTATACCAGATATCGTCTGGATGATCGCCTGACTCTCAAGGGCCCAACTCTCTTCCCCAGATTAAAGGGAGGACTCAGCCAACGGCAGGTTAGTACTGCGGTTTATTGCAAAAACCAACAGGGATCATACAAGACAATCAAGATTCTACAGTACATCTCAGCTTTCGCTGGCATGTGTTACCTTTTTGTAACAATCTTACATCATCCCTGGGCCCTGCCCCAAAAAACCTATCATCACACATGAGTGGGTAATGAGAGTGGTAATGCCTATGGAAAACACCTATATAGGTTATTCTACTGGTCCTTGCATGTCAGGTGGCTGGCCTTTCCCGTGCCCAAGAAACTATTATAATGTTGCAGAGTAGTGGGCTTACTATTGGTTCTTGCCCCTTGCCACCCACCCCTGATTTTCTATTCTGTGATTGGTTAGAGCAGATATCCCCAGGCCTGGGACTCAATAAGGTTCTCAGCTCTCTGTGCACCTCTTCAAGGTGATGTGAATTGATATTGATATTGATATTTTATTTATATTGCGCTCGTACACAAGTCTTTCAGAGCGTGAAATGTGTCTGTATTGTATCTGGTAGTGTAAAACCTTTTCCGATGAGAGTGCGCTCCTATGTTGCAACATTTGTTACTTTCCTTGTCTAGGTTTGCTGGGATCGGCTCTGCTTTCCCACCGCGGGTGAATGCCCATTGTCTGGCTCAGCTGGATCACATGCTCGTAGACCACAAAATTGAGCTCTTGAGCTTGCATTCATGAGGATTTATTCAATTTCTCTGCAGCAGGATCCTTGTCGTGTAGAGTTTGGAATGCTATCATGTATCTCTGACCTTGGCTGTGAGCCTGCTTTGCATTCCGTGCAGCCTGAATCAGCTCTTCTTGTCTCTGGCTCTGTGGCTTGAGGCCTTCTGTAATTTTTCCTTAGACTTATAATATAATTTCTATATGCTCGCGTTATACTAAGTAACCTATAAGTTAGTTAAACATGGTCCTACCAGGCTCCATATATACTCCTGTAGTTCCATTGGATTATTTTGCGTAATCATCTGCAAGCTTGCTCAGGATCTCTTGTTGCCTTGCTTTGACACTATGTATATGTACCCTTCCTCTCAGCTATAGAACTGTGTAGCAATGTTCTTCGTGTATGCAAGTGTGTGCCTGTGTACTGCAATGCAGGAGTGCCAGTGTGCTTCATGATCAAGGCTGCTATGTGATGGTTTCTCTAATGACATCAGCATTATGGCTTTTTAGTTTTTAGTCGATACTATCCATTAGGGTGTTCCCATCCATGATCTCTGTTGTCTCCCCTATACCTGTAAGAACGTGCACTGGATTGGGTCTGTATGGTTGATTGAGGGGATATATTTCCATGTACGTATCAGCAAACGGTGCACTTGGGATTTGTCCGAAATAAGATGGGTGACTTCAAGCATTCCTGGCTCTACGTCCTGTCTCACTTGGGGCTGCGGAGAAGCATTCTCAGGACCCTCTGTTCAGTATCGAAAAGCATCTACTGATGTCTGCGTTAAAAGGGCATTTTCCAGCGAGTCGCTAAAGCTGTCCAAGACGCCTTGACCATTTTCTTTTCGACATGGTAAGTGTACATCGATATCCATCAAGTCCAGAGACTTTATCTCAATCTCAGAATGGGTACAGTTGTGTTTAAGTCTACTGCTATCGCAAGGCCCCCTTTCGGTAGACCTTTATTGCCTCTTGTCGCTTTCTTGCAGTAGGTATGATAGCCTCTGCGGACATAGATTTGTGCAACAAAAGCGCACCTACTGTCTTTAGGCTCTCAACGTTTGATCTAATTAGCCTCTGGTATCCAAAGACATTCCAAGAGGTCACTCTCAACCAGTTTCCCCTAAAGATTGGTCTGATTATATTTGGACTTCTTAAACATCTCTATTGCCCCCTCAACCATGACCAATCCTCTCTACCACCTAGTGTTCTCTTGATCTCCTTTATTGCCTGAGGTGTTCTTGTCCGTTGGTGTGACGCTAGCGGGTGGAAGCAGAAATGACTCTGCTGATTCTTGATTTGGTAGCTCCATCAAGTCATACCCTAGAGATTTCAGGGAGGGATTCCCGATCGTTCCACACAGTTTGCGCTATTAAGTGTGGCAAAGTAACACACTGAGCTCCCAGGGCCTTTTTGTTGGCCCTTTGTATATAGTCTGAAAGCAGTGCACACAGTTCAACACGACTGAGGGAACAGAGGAGCCATGGATTAAACCCTTTTATAGGACGCGGGGATACAACCCGATCATTTATTCCACTTCATCCAGAAGATTACCGAACTCGAGGATACTTAGAAGAAAGCCTTGGGATTTTACAAGTCTGAGGAAGCCCACCCCTGATTTTCTATATTGTGATTGGTTAGAGCAGATATCCCCAGGCCTGGGACTCAATAAGGTTCTCAGCTCTCTGTGCACCTCTTCAAGGTGATGTGAATTGATATTGATATTGATATTTTATTTATATTGCGCTCGTACACAAGTCTTTCAGAGCGTGAAATGTGTCTGTATTGTATCTGGTAGTGTAAAACCTTTTCCGATGAGAGTGCGCTCCTATGTTGCAACATTTGTTACTTTCCTTGTCTAGGTTTGCTGGGATCGGCTCTGCTTTCCCACCGCGGGTGAATGCCCATTGTCTCGCTCAGCTGGATCACATGCTCGTAGACCACAAAATCGAGCTCTTGAGCTTGCATTTATGAGGATGTATTCAATTTCTCTGCAGCAGGATCCTTGTCGTGTAGAGTTTGGAATGCAACCATGTATCTCTGACCTTGGCTGTGAGCCTGCTTTGCATTCCGTGCAGCCTGAATCAGCTCTTCTTGTCTCTGGCTCTGTGACTTGAGGCCTTCTGTAATTTTTCCTTAGACTTATAATATAATTTCTATATGCTCGCGTTATACTAAGTAACCTATAACTTAGTTAAACATGGTCCTACCAGGGTCCATATATACTCCTGTAGTTCCATTGGATTATTTTGCGTAATCATCTGCAAGCTTGCTCAGGATCTCTTGTTGCCTTGCTTTGACACTACGTATATGTACCCTTCCTCTCAGCTATAGAACTGTGTAGGAATGTTCTTTGTGTATGCAAGTGTGTGCCTGTGTACTGCAATGCAGGAGTGCCAGTGTGCTTCATGACCAAGGCTGCTATGTGATGGTTTCTCTAATGACATCGGCATTATGGCTTTTTAGTTTTTAGTCGATACTATCCATTAGGGTGTTCCCATCCATGATCTCTGTTGTCTCCCCTATACCTGTAAGAACGTGCACTGGATTGGGTCTGTATGGTTGATTGAGGGGATATATTTCCATGTACGTATCAGCAAACGGTGCACTTGGGATTCGTCCGAAATAAGATGGTTGACTTCAAGCATTCCTGGCTCTACGTCCTGTCTCACTTGGGGCTGCGGAGAAGCATTCTCAGGACCCTCTGTTCAGTATTGAAAAGCATCTACTGATGTCTGCGTTAAAAGGACATTTTCCAGCGAGTCGCTAAAGCTGTCCAAGACGCCTTGACCATTTTCTTTTTGACATGGTAAGTGTACATCGATATCCATCAAGTCCAGAGACTTTATCTCAATCTCAGAATGGGTACAGTTGTGTTTAAGTCTGCTGCTATCGCAAGGCCCCCTTTCGGTAGACCTTTATTGCCTCTTGTCGCTTTCTTGCAGTAGGTATGATAGCCTCTGCGGACATAGTTTTGTGCAACAAAAGCGCACCTACTGTCTTTAGGCTCTCAACGTTTGATCTAATTAGCCTCTGGTATCCACAGATATTCCAAGAGGTCACTCTCAACCAGTTTCCCCTAAAGATTGGTCTTATAATATTTGGACTTCTTAAACATCTCTATTGCCCCCTCAACCATGACCAATCCTCTCTACCACCTAGTGTTCTCTTGATCTCCTTTATTGCCTGAGGTGTTCTTGTCCGTTGGTGTGACGCTAGCGGGTGGAAGCAGAAATGACTCTGCTGATTCTTGATTTGGTAGCTCCATCAAGTCATACCCTAGAGATTTCAGGGATGGATTCCCGATCCTTCCACACAGTTTGCGCTATTAAGTGTGGCAAAGTAACACACTGAGCTCCCAGGGCCTTTTTGTGGCCCTTTGTATATCATCTGAAAGCAGTGCACACAGTTCAACACGACTGAGGGAATAGAGGAGCCATGGATTAAACCCTTTTATAGGACGCAGGGATAAAACCCGATCATTTATTCCACTTCATCCAGAAGATTACCGAACTCGAGGATACTTAGAAGAACGTCATGGGATTTTACAAGTCTGAGGAAGCCTGAGCATTCAGGCGGAATGCGTGACTTTCTCCACCCGCTGGGACCTTTCTGGTGTGTGAAGGTGGTGTAGAAAGCTTCATCAACTGTTGACCAGCACGAGTCTGACTCGTCGCTGAGGAGCTGCAGCTACAGTCCGTTGTTGATTTCTATATAATCTACTCGACCGCACGGAGCGTGGCGCGGAGGCCAGCAGTGAGTCCAGTCTGCCCAGTCCGCCTCAGTCCATCGCCAGTCCTCAGCCACAGCCCCAGCTTGCGCGTGCTGAGACGTTAATGTCGATGGATTCCCCTTGCCACCCGGAGGCAACCCAAGCAGGTGAGGGCCCTCATACCCGCAACTGCCTGCTCCAGCTGCGGAAGCAACATTTAAAAACTGCAACTGCAAAACCAAAGGTAAGCAACGCATGTATCAGTGATGAAACACGTCCGCTGAAAAACTGGTTGAAATTGAAAACAATTCCCGACATGTGGAAACAGAGAAATAATATGAGGCCAGGAAGCCCAAAAAGAACACATCAACACAGGTTACAAAGAACAAACAAGTGCTTTATTTAAAAGCTACAACAGTTACCAAAGTCAATTGACAAACGGATAGCTATTCGGCTCTCAGAGTAACATAACGAACTTCAACGAGGGTTCGATGCGTTAGTGAGAGAGAGAGCACATTGGAATACCTGGGTCTTTTATACAGTTTATACAGTTTATCCAGTTTATCCAGCCCTTGGCCAACCCTCTCGCCGGTTAACCATTCTGTGAGCCGGGCCTATGGGTTCCTTGCCAGGTCAATCCTTTAATATATGCATTTTGATTGGTTTCACTGACATTCTTGTACATTTACATATAGGTCAACAGTAGGACAAGGTCTCAGTTCGCGACCCCGACAAGTGGCCTGCAGGCATATGAATTATTCATGTGTACGGAGGTCACAACGGCCAGAATCTTACTCAGAATGTCATTCGGCCTCCATTTTGATGTTCAGGGTGACTTCCATATAACAAGAGAACCTAAAATGGCGGCTTAATCCAAGATGGCGACTTACATTACTTTTTCTAAGGTCAAGACCTTGCTGTGGAGTTTGTTCGCATATGATGTTTAGACAACTTGGCGTAGGCCAATACACATATAATTGTGGCGATAGGAGGCATAATATTGTTTCAATTCCGACAAACCCTCCTTTTGGCGTTTGCCAAGTGCTAATATCATTTCTAATATCTCTGTAAATAACTCCATGCATTGTCGTCCATACATCCTGAATCATTGTCCGTAATATCTATAGCCATTAGGTCGTTCATCAGAACCTCTTGTAACACAAACTCTTTAGATGCTGTATCTGGGGCATATATTTTGTGCCCTATTGTGCTCACTGCCTGAGCACAACATCCCCCTAGCATTGCACATATACTAGGTAGACATTGGAAACAGCAACAAAGGAATAGCAGAATTCCCAAAATAACCAGTATAACAGAAAGCACCTTCCAACCCCAGGATCGTAAAGAATCCCAGAACCAGGCGCTAATATTCCAATCTCCCTCAGGAACATGCACTTCAGAGCTAAGGATGTGCAAGTTCTGTATTGCTTTGAAAATTGTCGGTGAGGAATCTGGTGCAAAAACACAGCAAGCGGCCCCCACTAATTTGCATACTCCACCACGTTCTGCCAGGATGACATCTAATGCCATCCGATTTTGGAGTGCTACCAATCTTATTGCCTTTTGTTCTAGTGTCATATTGTAGAGTATATCCGTGGTCCGATTGATGGTTCTCTCCAGTACCCTTGCTAGTCCCCTAATATTTTCAGAATTTGCTATCTGTCTCCAAAATGGCACAACTGATTTTGCTATATCTCCCAATACTTGCCCAGGGGTATCTCCGTTCTCGTCCCACCTTGGGCGAGCCTTAGAGACTTCCAATGTACTAGCTATAAATACCCCAGGTAACAGGATTCCTAAATAACAGGTTCCCTGCCAATCCTTGGGCAACCAGGAAAATGCTGTACTACCACAAACGAAATAGACAGGCCCCTCTACATACAGAGGCCTGTTCTCCCCGGTCAAATTTACAATGTTCACACAACCTTCAAAATCTCCCGTTGACCGAGTGCCATTTCTTTGTACACAAAAGGGGACTGAATCGGGGCTATGGTTAATAGAGTAGGAAGGAGGCACAGCGTCCTTATTGCCTATCGGAGCCATTTTAAAGGAAATTAGAGTTTGAAAAGGAAGAGATAGTTTATCAGATGGCCTAATAGAAGCAACATTAGGTTTACTTCTATTTGCAAAAAGCGAGCATCCCAGGGGAGTCAATTCACGTTTCTCAAAGTCATTTAAATTAGTTCCATCAAAGTTCCCTGAGATGCTATCATTCCAACGGCCAAAGAATAGTGCTCTAAGAGAGGCATAGCAAGCAGTCGTTAAAGGTAAAGGGTGAATATACCATCCTAGCCCCTTGTTCCCATGTTCGGTAAATGAGTACAAATCCAGCAATTACTCTTATTAAAGATGGCATGCGTTGAATTCATTAGTATCATTAAAGTGTTATTATGGTACTTTCGTCTATGCTGGGAGTCTCTAAGTGACAGAGTATGAAGGTGTACAGAGGGAGTCAAAGCAGTAGGTACAATCTCAATTGGCAGTAGAGGTTTTAGAGGGTAAATTTCTTCGAAGTACCAAAGTCCCACAGCAGTAACTATACAAATTCCAATTATTATTAACACAACACAGCAATACGTTTTCGGGGCCCAGGCACATTGTTCGTTGTCCGAGTTGGTCACCCCCTTATTTACAAGTCCAATGCGAGCAGCAGCGGTGGAGGTGGCAGGCATCATAGTTTCTCAATCGACGACCCCAATGTTCGTTGCTGGCGGCACTACGGTCGCGCGACTTCTTAGTCCTTCCCCAACCCTAACCAGCAGAATCCCTTTTTTCCTTTTGTTCAAAAAGAACTTTCTTTTAAAAGAGAAAACCTTCAATCACTTCTTCTTTCCAGATGCACAGGAAAAACCTGTGCCGTAGTTCTATTTTCTTCGTCGAAGGTCGTACCTGGTGGTACCCAGCACTGTTTGATCCGGAAATAAGGTAACGTCACTTCCTGAGGGAAGCAACGTATCGGAGGCGACGGAAGTCGCAGAACTTGAAACAATGTTTTCCGGAAGTGATCTTTTCAAAGAGTGCTGAGACGAAATGGACTGTTCCCCAAGCTCCACGGGCTCAGAGAAATTCTCCGACACACTCACAGGGCTGTTTGCTACTCCAGGATCAGAGATTGTAGCATCAGCGAGGGGTTCTGCTTCTTCTGTAACGTGTGGCGTCGGGTGAGGAAGTTTCTTGACATGCGTCTCGTGGATCCAATGCTTCTTTCCAGCCACCCGCACTGCTGTTTGGGTGACGAACAGCACCTGGTAGGGTCCCCGCCAGCGAGGCGCGAGACAGGAAGACCTTTCGTAGGCCTTCACCAGGACCCAACTTCCAGGCTGAATATCGTGACCTGGGCCCGTATACCGTACAGGTAAAGCTAATTGGACCTGATGATAAATGAGATACAGATTTTTAGTCAACTGGTTACAGTAGTTTACAAGCAATATATTTTCGACCTCCTTCAGGGTTTTGGGCTTCGGAAGGCCCCAAATGTTAGCAGGTCTCCCCATCACTACCTCAAATGGAGAGAGCCCAGTCTTAGTTTGAGGTGCAGTACGCATGGCTAACAACACAATAGGTAAGGCATCTGGCCATTTCAATTTGGTGCCGGCACATGTTTTTGCAAGCTTATTCTTTAGGATACCTTTATGTCTACCAACCCAGCACTTTGAGGATATCTAGCCGAGTGAAATCGCTTTTCAATGTGTAACGCTGTGCATATCTGCAAAATTACTGCTGCAACGAAATGGGGACCGTTGTCCGACCAAATTACCCTAGGTAGCCCAAATCGTGGAAAGAATTCCTTTACCATAGTCTTTACAGTGGTTATGGCAGTAGCATCCTTAACGGGGAAAGCCTCAACCCATTTACTAAAGGCACAAATAATCACAAGAACATATTTTAGATTGTTACACCGTTCCATCTCAATAAAATCAAAGTGGATGACCTCGAAGGGAACAGAAGGGGGCCTAAAGCTACCCCTTGGAGTTACTGTCCCCTTCCCCACATTGTGCTGTAAGCAATTCATACAATTCTGAACATATCGCTGTGCAATCTTCAAAATGTTATCATTCACTCAGACTTGTTCTAACATTTTCGTGATCTGTTGAGCACACACATGCGTAGGACCGTGTGCCATCGTAACCATTGCCAGCACATATGAATCAGGGAGCAACCATTTCCCTTCAGATGTATCCACCCAACACCCATCGTCATCCAGTTTCCCCATCCCTTCGGCCCACCTTTAAGATTCTTCTATTGTGGCATCAGTTTGGATATCTCACACAGACCCGATACCCTCATCCATTACATAGGCATCTTTTGTTTCCCTTAGAGCATACATGTCTGCGCTAAGGTCTGTGGCCGTTTGCCTGGCTATCTGGTCAGCAAAAGCGTTCCCTTTTCCCACATCATCTATGACCTTACGATGTGCTGCACATTTCATGATCGCTAACTGCCTAGGGAGTGAGAGTGCCGAGAGCAATTGCACTATCAGGGGACCATGCTGAATCTTGGTCCCATGTGAGGTTAGGAACCCTCTTTCCGACCAGAGCCTCTCAAAGTTGTGAGCCACCCCAACGGCGTACTGGCTATCAGTATATATGTTTACTGTATGCCCTTCGGAGAGTTCACAAGCTTGGGTCAACGCTATAATCTCTGCGGCCTGCGTGGAGTTATGCGGAATTCTCTTAGTTTCAACAACCGTACTCAACGTAGTAACTGCATAGGCAGCTGTAGATGTACCATCTGGGAGTTTGAAGCAGGAGCCATCACAAAACAGCTCCCCTTCTGCATTGCCCAAAGGAGTATCTATAAGGTCTATCCTGCCCTTCGTTTCCTGTTCAGTAGTATACAGGCAGTCATGTAATTCTTCGTCACCGCAAACAGTATTTTGCGGGAAAGGTAAGAGTTCAGCCGGATTAAGAACACAACACCTCTTAATTTGAATGTGAGGGGCAAACAGAATTAATTCATACCTTGTCAGTCATGCAGAGGTGAAGTGTTGCGTTTGGGTTTTATTCAATAGGACATCTACAGAGTGATGTACCATCAAAACTAAATCATGGCCTAGGATCATTCCCTCACTCTGTTTTACCGACGCGGCAGCAGCAGCGACAGCTCACAAACATCTTGGCAAAGCGCATGCGACAGGATCAAGGGCGGAAGAGTAGTAGCCGCATGGCCTATTCTTCCCTCTGTGTTCCTGTGTTAACACAGCCAAAGCACATCCATCACATTCATGCACAAATAACACAAAGGCCTTGTCATAATTTGGAGTACCCAGAACCGGTGCAGAGCATAACACAGTTTTGAGAAGCTCAAATGATTGTTGATGTTCCGATTTCCATGGCAGCGGCAAAGAAATGCCCTTCTTCGTCAAAGCCAACATCGGTTTTATCACTAGTGAAAAGTTCGGGATCCACAACCTACAGTAAGACGCCATACCTATTAAGGCTCTGACTTCCTTCTGTGTATTTGGAACAGACATGCCAGAAATGTGTTTTATTCTTTCAGGTGTCAATCTTCTACCCTCTTTTGACAGGAGGTAGCCTAAATAGGTGTCCTCCTAACAACAATATTGAAATTTTTTTGAGCAAAGCTTTATGACCGTTTTTAGCCAGATGAACAAGCAACAATACAGTGCCTTCTTTACAAGCACTTTCAGAATCTGCAGCCAAAAGCAAGTCATCGACATACTGAAGCAGTGTACAAGTAGGTGGCAATTCAAGGGTATCAAGCTGCTCTTTCAAAGCTCTACTATAAATGCTTGGACTTTCAGTATACCCTTGAGGTGCACGAGTAAATGTGAACGAACGTCCTCCCAAGGTGAACGCCAACAAATATCTACTCTCCTTGTGTATAGGAATACTAAAGAAAGCATTCTTTATATCCACAACACTAAAGTGCGTAGCTGTAGCAGGGATCATTGTTAGTATCGTTGTTACATCAGGCACAATTGGAAATTGTGGGGCGACAACTTTGTTAATAGCACGTAGATCAATTATGAAATGGTATGGGATTGCATTGTCGCCTTTCTTGTATACAGGAAAAATCGTGCTGTTACATAAAATACCCGCAATCTCTTCAATCACTCCTCGATGCACAAAATCGGAGACACTGCACTTCAGAGCACGCTCGCCCTCAACTGATATTTTATATTGCGGAATGCGTGGTAGTTTAACTCCATGTTTCAAAACTATTTTAACGGGCTCAATCTGTAGCACCCTGACATCATTGTCGTCAACCGCCCACAAACATTCCGGAACAACACTAAACTCAGGAGGCAATGGTCGAGTCAAAAACTGAGAATTGGGAAGTTGCTGTGGTGAAACCGTCAGTCGCACTCCGTCAGAGGAACAATGAATTACTGCATTCAGTTTCTTCAACAAATTTAACCCCAGCAAATTCTCCCCACAGTTCGAAGTCAGGAGGAAGGGACAATGGTCCGTGAAGGGACCCAAAGAAACAGGCACCGGCGAAGAAACCGGGCAAGCAATTGGTATACCAGAAAACCCTACAGAAACATTTGTTTGCCCTGACAGTGGAATATTCGCAACCCGGGAATGATCAATGGAGCACTTCTGTGCTCCAGTGTCTATCAAAAACTGATGTTTCCTATTCCCCACTAACAATTCAACGTAGGGACCTTTCTGATTAACGGGAATAGGTGAAAGTTCCAAACCCTGATTCTGGCAGTCCTAATGAAATAAAATGTCGTCGGAAGGAAGCTCTTCAGAAATGTAGGCAGCAGAAGGGTGATCAAATATGTTTCTCGTGTCCACACTCGAAGTCTGATTTTCCCGTGAAAAAGGTTGCTGAGGATCTTACGAAAAAACTGACCTCTATCAGGGCCCCCCTGCTCCAGGGCGACCTCTAGGTCGTCTACCCATACTCCCAAATGCATTGTTTGACCTTTGTCGAAGGACGGGGCACTGTGCTCGCCAATGACCTTCCTGGCGGCAATAGGGACATTGATTAACATTCACAGGACCCAAAGGAGCGTTTCCTTTTGGGACATACTGACCTCTGGTCTGTGAAGTACCCCCTCTGGGATTTCTAACGATTTGTTGTAACAATACTTTAGTCTTCAAATCTCCTTTCCTCTTCTCTATTTTCTCCTTCTCATTATTAACAGGGTTCTCATAATACTGAGCCATGAGCAAAACTTCAGATTGGGATTTCGCCTGCCAAGCGCTCTCAGAGGACATAATCTGTGACTGGATGTCGGGCAACAATTCACATACAAATTTGTCCACAAACAACCTTTTCCCAGACTCTGTGCCCAAGTCCTGTCCACTGAAGTCAGAGAATACCTCTTCGAATCTATTAAAGAACTCGTGGCACCTTCAGTTTTTCCTTGAACACAGGCCGTAAGCTTGTCCCAAATAATTCTTTTCTCAGGAATTATGGTTTTCAATTTTGCGACAATTCTATCAGGCAAAGTAAGTATTACCTGAGGTGGTTTCTCACCAGCTGGTCTTTCCCCATCAAACCTAGTCATGTTAGCCCACGTATCTCCCAACCCTGGCACATCGGCTATTGTTCGAACCAGCTTCCATAAATCTACGGGCAGGAGTACAGGGAATAGCAAGTCAATATCACTTAAGGTGAACACAGAGGACTGCAAAACGGACTCTATCTCTTTGTAGAATCCTGTCAGGTTTTTCCTAATATCGGGAATTGATTGTCTAATAGTGTTCAATTCCTGTCGTGAAAACGGGACGTGAACAAATTGCGATACATAATGTGCAGGGATGTCCACAGCGGGTGCACCAGTCCCAACGTTAGCGGGAATCTCAACCTTTGGGACAAATGTCGGAGGAACCTCTCTTATAGGCAACTGAGATATAGGTAACTCTGACCGCTTACTAAGCAAAAGAGCCAGGTCGAGCGCTAAGGAAGCTCAAGAAGTGTCGGGCGAAAAAGCCCTCTTACAAATACCCAATAACTCTATGGGACAACTAACCTTCTTCCTTACACATTCATCCTGCAGGTACTGTACCATTACCTGAATCACCTTCCTCTGCATTTCTACTGTATACTGACTATACGTGTCATATACTTCATCCGGCGGTATCGATGAATCCGAGATCCATCGAATCGCATCTTTGGTACAAATTCGTACTTCCTCAGATGCCGATCTACGACACGGAAGGAACCGTTTCTGCACATAGTCCCTCCTATACTCAAACAATCTCTCAACATGACCATGTACTTTCTCCTTTGTGTCCCTCGAAAGTGCTAAAGTATTCAGATCCCTCACCCCTTGTGGGAGATCCAAATTATGTAATCTACCCCACATTACACATAAATGAGTCCCCAAACCTTCGATAAAAACATTTCTCGGGAAAATTGCCCATATTTGATAATGTGGAAAAAACGTTAGCTTGATCACCTCTCTCCATACAGTGCTTAGCCCATGCAAATAATTCCCGTTTCTTGTCTGCAGAAACAGTATTTCGAGTAACAATCTTTGACCCCGCACCCCGGTCAACTTCAGTCAATACAGAACCACTCGGGAGCAGAGGTGTGGGCAAATTCAATGAGGGTGCAACTATCGGCGCAAGAGGAAGGGGTGGTAGGATAGGTGGAGGAACAACAACTGGAGGAATAGGAACAGTAGGTTGTACAGGGGGGAACAGGAATAACAGCAGGAATAACAGCAGGAATGGGCAGAGCACCAGGGAGAGGATCATACGGAGGTGGTGCAGAGGCACCAGGCCTGCGTTCGTTTAACAATTTTTCAATAAATTCTTCAGAAGCATGGAAATCTTTAGAGGGATACATTTTCTGGATACCGAGTGAGAAAGCCCTATCCATATTTTTGACCGACTCCGAATGTTTTTCCTTATCATATAACAACGCCTTTTCGGCATTTGTTTTATGACGACGTGCATGTTTATCCCTACTTTTAAGCTGCTGCAACGCTTCTTTTTTCCAATTCTGTAAATCAAATGCTGCAGGTCTGGCCTTCTTTTTTAGCAAGACCGATTCTAGGTATTCAATACGGGGGATCTCGAAACTACCATTGATTGGCCACTGAAATTCGGAGGCATGTCTGGTTTGTCTGTGCCAAATATCATTAAATACTATACTTCCAATGCCATACTTACAGTACATAGTACATGCCGGTGACCCCTCCTGTGGTGCTGGGCGGCTAAATTCCAAAGATTGTCGATCGCTGCGGAACAAAGCCCTAAAGCAGCTAGACAATTTCCCAGGCATTTCACAAAAAATTGGTGTTACCTGGTCAATAATTGTGTCTGCAGATACAATACGCCAAATTCAAATTGTCAGGGTTAAATTAAGAGTCGGGTCACGACTACACCTGACCAAACCTAAGGAGGACCGTACGGTTTACCAAAGAACTTACCTAACGAATTTTACCTTGTGTTTGGTGGTTTCGACAAATCTGCCCGCCTCAAAAATGGACCCTCGTTAAGATGCCGTGTCAGACCACACGACTATCGTCCAAGGATCGGATCGCGCAGCGCTGCGAGGTATCGCGTCTCGTTCGGTCGGGCCCGCAGTATCACACCGTCCGATCCCAGTTCGATAGTCTGCGTCAACCTTCAATGATCCGGCATCAATCTTCAGGGTCCCTATTCGGGCGCCAACTGTGGAAACAGAGAAATAATATGAGGCCGGGAAGCCCAAAAAGAAACACACCAACACAGCTTACAAAGAACATACAAGTGCTATATTTAAAAGCTAAAACAGTTACCAAAGTCAATTGACAAACAGATAGCTATTCGGCTCTCAGTGGAACATAACGAACTTCAACGAGGGTTCGATGCGTTAGTGAGAGAGAGAGCACATTGGAATACCTGGGCCTTTTATACAGTTTATCAAGCCCTTGCCCAACCCTCTCGCGGGTTAACCATTCTGTGAGCCGGGCCTATGGGTTCCTTGCCAGGTCAATCCTTTAATATATGCATTTTGATTGGTTTCACTGATATAGTTGTACATTTACATATAGGTCAACGGTAGGACAAGGTCTCAGTTCGCAACCCCGACAAGTGGCCTGCAGGCATATTAATTATTCATGCGTACGGAGGTCACAATGGCCAGAATCTTACTCAGAATGTCATTTGGCCTCCATTTTGATGTTCAGGGTGACTTCCATATAACAAGAGAACCTAAAATGGCGGCTTAATCCAAGATGGCGACTTACATTACTTTTTCTAAGGTCAAGGCCTTGCCGTGGAGTTTGTTCGCATACGATGTTTAGACAACTTGGCGTAGGCCAATACACATATAATTGTGGCGATAAGAGGCATAATATTGTTTCAATTCCGACAGACAGCGGTACTGCGCTGACTGTGCTGACATTAGATGCCGCAGAGCCACCACACTTGATCGCTGTGGGCACGCCCGACATACCTGTTATGCCCGACATCCCCAAAACGTCTGAAATACTCGACAAGTCGCTGCGGGCTCTCACAGCGGGAACAACTCTGCCAGTTATCACGGTCGCTGCTACGGCAGCTGACATGACTCAGCCACCCTTGATCTCCATGTCCGCCCCAATTCAGCCTCTAACTGAAGCTCATCAAAAACTATCGGAAAATCACTACCTTCCCTAACAGTAGAGACTGACCATCGGACAACTAGCAAAAAGGCAAACCATTGCAACTTGGAAGACCCTTCTGCGGTCTGTGAGTCATTTCCACCGCCTACTGTTTATGTCGATGCATCAGACGTTACTTTTTTGTTTGACATTACTGATGCCGACCTGCTGGCGCTGCGGTCGCCGTCAATTGGAAAAGTGATTTCACCTGCAGCACAGTTGATTACCATTGAGCCGCCAACTTCGGTACAAGTCAACAATATGCAATGTGGGGCTCCACTTGAACAGAATTGCTCACAAATTGATATGATACAAGACAAACAAGACGTAAATTCACAGTCACAGACTCTGCAAACTAAAGCAACGCAGAGTGAATGTGACAATGGAAGGGAATTTGGCCTCAATGGGCATGCGTTACTGGCGCTCAAAGAACTGCAAACTAAAGACGCAGATATGTCTACTGCGGTATCATTTCAATCACCAAATGTAAGCGCCACAATCGCTTACGATGCAGCTGCACGATAAGCACGGCTTACGGAACACCGAAAAGCCGATTTCACCCTGATGCGCGAGCGCTTAAATGATAGCTTCTTAAATAAACAGAACTATGGTCGAGCAACACCAGGAAATACGAGCACCATGCGAAAAGAAGCTAACTTGTTACCTAAGAATGCAGCTACAAAGAATGACTCTACAACGACAGTGCGCCTGATTAATCTGGAAACAACGGACGACTGTCAGCTAAATGGCGCTCATACTTCAAGTTCTGACAGTATCCATTCTGACGGATCTCACCCTAGACAGGCACAACGCAAGTCGTCAAGAGGCAGATCATCCCAAACTCACTCTAGTAATCAGCCTGACGAACCTGCAAACACAAAGGGAAATATTTCTATTGCAGCCAGCATTCAGATCCATAACAATGTGCTAGCAGCAACCTCAATCGCTCTATTACCGTTCACGAAACTTTATGAGTCTCTGAATGATGCAGTGCGTGAACAAAATACCATTTTAGCAACTGTTAACAACAAAGTGAGTGCTTTGGAAAAGCTTAATGAGCAATTGAGTGATCGTCTTGACTTAGAAGCTGCGGCCACACATCAGTGGCACGCTCGCTTGAACGAAATAGCCAACCGAGAAGCCCTTGAAAAGGTCGACCCGGCCGAGGCCCTAGTTGAATACACAAAGTGGATAAGGCACAACGCAAACGGCGACCTAGACACGAACAACTGTCGAGATGGTCCACCTGATATACTGGTGAGGACAGCTACCATCTTGGAACCAAATGTTGCTGAAAAATCTATTGGAGGAAGGAAAAAAATTGACGGGACCAGCATACATAATGAAAATACAGAGGCTCCAAACTCTTCCACATCGATGACAAATGCTGTGATAGTGGTGGACAGTACAACCTTATCTACAGCCCCACAAACGACTGCGACAGCAAGCAAAGTGACTTTGCCGGTTCAAGCTTGCGTGTCATCCACTGCCAACGCTCCACTCTCGAACGCTCAAAACAAAATACTACAACATTAGCAGATCACATAACCTCTTTTGGAATTTTCTCAGGCACTGCGAAATCAATAAAACCGACTGCTATGCCAGCACTATTGAAATCTAAACAAGTAAAATCCATGAGAACAACGAAGAAAGGCCCTGTTCCAAAACGCCCCCGCACAAACGATGCCAAAAGATTTATACGAAATTTGACAACACCTCCACGATTTGACACTGCAAAAACCTCCTTGTGGACAAAACAGGCAGATAATCAACATAGCAACAATAATCAGTCAACAGATCCTGCTACGTGTGTAGCGATGGATGCAAAACGTAGACGAGAAGAAATTAGCCCCTCAGTTGACAGCGCTGGAACTAACTCTATCAATCTTTGTGACCTATCAACTTATACTGTCGACGAAGATGGAGAATTCGAAAGTGAAAACAATGAAAATCATGGTCATGAACCGCTGGGAGATGTCAGAGGCAACTATGCATCCTGTGGCTTGACTGAACACAATGATCGATATCCTAAAGGTCCGGCAAAATTGCTACCACCTGCACGAGAAAAGAAACAGCAAGTAAATTTCAATGATCGACCAAGGACGCGATGTAAAACACCGGACCCCTCAGCAAACTCAATATTAAAACTTAACCCAAAATTCACGATTGCCCAAATGAAAAATCATACGCAACGTAGCACCCGTGACAGATCGGAGATTCAAGTCTTCCGAAACTTGAAAATATTCTGGAAGACAAAAAAATGAAGTGAACCTAAATAGAACCAACGTAATGAGGTTGCTTCACAACGTACCTGCTTTATGTTATATACGATCCAACGACATTGCCATAGTAGAATATAAAACTGAATCACGATCAGACTGGGTTATTCTACACATGAGGTCTCGAACCGTTGCAAGACCGCTTCTGGATGCAAAAGATGATTTCTTTTTGTTTAGCTTTGAGTTAATAGAGCCTGAGGAGCAGCAACTCCATCTAAATTCTACATATGCAAAAAAGCAACAACCGTCCTCTAATAAGTCACAAAGAGAAGCCCTGTGGAAACAACTTAAACAACAGCCTGCACATCCTGGCGACAAAAACAAGCCAAGACGAAATGTATAGGACCACGCAGGGTCAAATAATATGACCCATTTGTTAACATCATGGAACACACGTGGATTCTCTCATTTGTTCCAAGAAGGAGGTCCTTCTGACATAAAAAGTACGTTTATTTGTCTCCAAGAAACATGGCTCCGAAAAACTCCTTCATGTGACGGATACACGCTGTTTCTAAATGATGCTGGCAAAAATCAATTTGGTCGCCCTTTCTCTGGTCTTCTGACCATGATAAAGTATTCCTTAGGTTGGGAAGTGATTGATATCCAATACCCAAATCTATTTGTTCATGCAGTAACCCTCCAAATCCCCAGACGCGACCAGTATGGAAACCTGCAAAAACAAGAACTACTGTTATTAAACGCCTACTGGAATCCTGCCATGATTTCCTATTCCGAGTATTTAACATCAATAACAATGCAAATAGACAACTGCAATGCATCGTTTAAAGACCCATTTATTCTAATATGTGGGGACTTAAATTTTGCATGGTTTGATGAAGCAAAAGATTGCAATCCAAATGCAAGGTTGCAATGTCCAACGGAATGCTCTGATCGTGGAACCAAATGGATTTACGAACTCACGATACTCAGCTGTGTTATGCTGAATGTTTGCACCAGAGGCGACATTCCTGCATCTGCAACGTGGCATCGAGGGGACATTACGAAAACCTTGGATTATATCTGGATTTCCGAAAATGTACAATTGCACATCTCAGAATTAACAGCAAAGCAATCCAATGCGAGCGACCATGACGCGCTAGTGCTATCCTGGGATAATCCATATAATCAAAGTCTCCATAAACATGAAACACACTTAGACATCAATAGTGCCCAAAATCGTCTCAGAATAAATAGCAGGCAAATCGACAAACTGACAATGGATTATAATCACATCTGTATCCAGAGCTCACAAGTTGCATATAGTCTTTATACGTCTAAGAAAAGCTGGCGGACAAAATCAAATTTTGCAGATAGCCCGGAGACGCCTACGCTACCGCAATTGTTTGAAGTCCTTTAACATCATACGAGGACAAGAACAAGCCGAACTGATGCTGCGCCTTCTGGTCCAAAAAGACAGCCAAAATATATGGAAAATCATGAATTCCGGTCATCTAAATCAAATGAGCACCCTAACAAATGGCGTAAATGCTGCGTCTTGGGTGAAACATTTTACAGCTGTCTATAATAACGATAATACAACTAGCTATAGAAACCCGATTCTAGAAACCGGAAATTTGGATGTTATTGAAGAGGTTGATGATATTGTAAAGGTTATTCAAAAACTAAAGTCCTCGTGGGCTGCAGGCCCTGACGGGATTTCAAATCTGATGTTAAAATCGAACAAAGAAAACTTGGCGAAATTTATCAAGGCGCTATTCGACCGCATTGCAAAAACTTCAACGATTCCCGACTCTTGGACCAGTGCAATCGTAGTTCCCGTGTTTAAAAAGGGCTGCCGCGACAACCCGGCAAATTATCACCCAATAGCATTGCTAGACACAATGGGGAAGCTATTTGCCACTTTTCCCCAAAGGAAACTAGCCCTCTGGGCCGAAGGCGCTGAGCTGTACGACGAGAGACAAACAGGATTCACAAAAGGAGTTGGCGTAGAACTTAATTTGATGCTACTAAATCTGGTCAAACTTGATGCAATAAAACATAAAAAAAGACTGTTTTTAGCATTCATTGACCTAAAACAAGCTTTTGATAGTATCAATCGCCAACTACTCTGGCAGAACTTGCAGAGCTGGGGTTGTCCAAATCGGTTACTTGCTCCTCTGATAGCTCTACATACAAACACCAGCATTCGTGTATGCCTTAACACAGAGGGAGAACTCTCAGAAGAAATTCAAACAACAAAAGGAGTAAAACAGGGTTGCCCTCTTGCTGCTCTGCTGTTCAAACTCTTCATAGCAGATCTTCCTGTTGCTCTTGCACAATCCGGGCCGTTCCCTCCGAAAGTAAATGGAAACCACGTAAGCCATCTAATCTATGCCGACGACATAGTGCTACTCGATTGCACAGAAATAGGTCTTCAAAGACTGTTGCGAGCCTTGCAGAACTATCCATCGACCAATTTTTTTTACCATAAACGCAAAAAAATCTCAAATTGTCGCAATAGGCCTCAAAACTAAATCGAAGATCGAAATTTTCAGGTGGAAGGTGTATAATTAGACACTATCGAGAACTTATGTAATTCGTTACCTGGGAGTGTCTTTCAACATCTCCATTAGAGAATGGAGCTGGACAAATGAGATCTTATCTCATATGAAAATGTTTGCGTTACAAGGATTAAAATTGCACGCCAAATATGGAAAATTCTCACTGCAACCATTAGTCGCCTTTTATCTGCAAAAAGTGACACCAGCAGTATGCTTTGGGTGTGAAACAGGGTGGAACATTGATGCAAGCCTTTGGACACAGCTAGAAGGCCTGTTTTGGCGCAAAGTCCTTAACCTCCCAAGATATGTTTCAATGGTGGCAATAAGGCACGAGTTAGGTCTCGAATCATTACACTTTTTAATACAGTGGAATTCAATTTTACTCCTGCGGAAAATGAGACTATTTCCGGTAACAAAAGCATATCGAATTTTAAATAACAAAAGCAATGATCCTTCAGCGTGCCTATTAAATAGCTGGAAGCGGAAATAATGGCTATTCTAAATAAGGCAGAACTGAATATGTCATTGGTCACCAACATCCCACAACTGGCAAAAGAAAAATGTAGGTAATGGAAGTGGATTGTGAATACAGAAAAACAATCCGCACTGGCCACTGCAATAGACCTGGGCCTAACGTCACAAAAAGTAGGAGAATTGCCTAAATACCTCACCGAATTTCCATCGGATTATCAACGAAACCAGTTCTTGAGATTACGTCTCAATCTTTACCATACGCGCGAAGGACTGATGAAAATAAAAGATCCAATGACTACAAAAAAAATCTGTCGATTCTGCCAGAAAGAAGTAGAATCTATCAAACATTTGCTGATCGAATGCATAGCGATTGCAGACCAACGCTCCCTGCACCTGGAACGTTATGCACCAGAAAATGGAAACATGCTTGAATGGTGGAGCTACATAACAGGAACAAACGTGCAACTAACGTGCAACGTTATCAACTTTATGGACATGATATTATCAATAGAAACTTGATAGTAGTTGGAAAATCTGCATGGGGTTAAATTGTAGATGGGAACATATGTCTAGCACCTTGTTTAAATGAGTGCTGTCTGTTATAGTCCTGTCTGTCTACGTGACATGTGAACATTCTTTTCCTTCTTGTCTTTCCTTTTTGGTCCTCAGTCTTGCTTATTCTTCTTTTCCTTGTTTTATCCTTGGGATTAACAGCGAACTTCCTATTTATTCATTTTTTTTCTTCTTTCTGCTGCTGCCTAACCGTGTGAGAGCTAGCTAAGGACTTTGGTACAAGTTCGTACAAGGAAGACAAAAAGTTTGTTTTCTCTTACAAAACTGTGTGAAAAAAAAAATGCCATTTAAGGTTCTAAGAGGCAACAAGTGCAATCAAATACCTTGAGAACGACATTCAGGGTCGAAACACGTGTCGGCTATTGTTACAATACAAAGAAGATTTTTTTCTTGATCCAATGTGCTGACTATATTATTTGCGGCATTAATCCTACAATTTGTTACAATAACAGTATCTCGATATATATTTACTTACCTAGAATGCGAGTTCCAAGCGCAGTGATTGTGCTTCAATATTTTTCAAGATTTTTTTCAGTGATTGCTTGGAACCCCTTCATCATTTGGCCCCTGTTCAGGTGCCGCTGTCCACATGTTTTTTTATTTATTGACCAGCCCATTATTGCCCCTTGGAAAATGTCATGAGTCATTTGTGGTAGGGTTTCTTTTGGAGTTTCCTTTTGGGTGTTTCCCGCTAATAGATTTTGGGACTGATCAGTCCCATCCATTTTGGCCAATGCAGGTGTCTCTGTGAAGAACTGTAGTGGTTGGGTGCTGCTCTGCTCTTCCACATTCACTATTATAGGCTCTGTTTTTTCTTGTGGAAGAGGACACAGCCTCAGCTTTGTTGTTATTGGGGTTTTCAAGGAAGATAGTTATTTTTTATTGCTTCTTGTTTTTGCAGGGTTTCTTGGTTCCCCCATAATTTTCTTCCACATGTGTTGTCGTCTGTTCTGATTCATCTTCGACTTTGGCCCCTCTCCTCTGTCCGTGCTGACTAGGTGGTAAATAATTTAGAGTTGTTACCTCTGTTTTTGGTTGGAACAGGAAGATTTTTGTTTATTTTGGTCAAGTGCTGTTTTTCCCCTTCCTTTTTGTCTATTGAATCTGATCCTGTCCTCTTGGTGAATGTGGGTATTTGCATCCTGTATGTCACTGTTAGTTCGCTCAGTCCCTTAATCTACGCCACTACGGGAGACCGTAGTAGTTTGGTTCCATGTCATTTCATCGCAGGATGTTTTTTCGTGGGGGTTTTTATCGCAGATTTTTTAATGAAAAAACTCATGGAATTTTTATTTTTTTATTTTTGGGGGGTTTCCCCCCAAAACCCTATCACCTTAAATTTTTTTGCTATTCTCGAACACCCACACCCCATATATATATTTGCCTAACCCCCCTAAAAATGAGATGAGTTTTTGTTCACTAAAAAAAGGCAGTACCAGTAGTTTCAATCTCCTGGGCACCTAGATCCGACAATGGTGTAGGAATGCCTGGTGATTCACTAAATCTGATAGCTTGTGAATGGTCCTCAATAAATCTCAAACCCACAACCAATACTGAGACACCTTCTGGTGATAGGTTATCTGTGTTTGAGGCATTGACCCTCATTACAAGTCCCTATAGGGCAAAAATGGGAATGAGGAAGGGCAAATGGTGAATGGGGAATTACCGCCCCACTCACCTTGGAATGGGGCGGTAATTCCGCCATCCACCATGGCGGAATCCGGCATGGGCCATGGTGCTAATAGCACCATGGTCCACCGCCTGACTTGTAATGAGGGCCATTGACTCCTTCATTCCTCCTCTCATCAAGCACCACAGACTTACACAAGTTGTGAGATTTTGTCGCAGTAGTTAGTAACTGTAACCCCCTGTTCCAGTGCATTCAACTTCAGGGTGTTGTCTTGGGTCACAGCTTTAATGCTATCCAGGGTGTTTAACTTCTCAGTATTTTCTTGGACCGCTTCTTCAATGTTTTTCAGTGAGTTTAGATTCTGGGTGTTTAGATGAACCACCTCCTTGATAACATCCAGTGTGTTTAATTTTTGGGCATTCTCTTTGACCACCTCTTTAATTTTCATATAGTTTTAGTAGGGATTCTAAGACAAGATGAAGAGCTGAGATTGAGGCCGGTCCCAGCAATTCCATATGCGGCTTCATGTTCGAGTCCCTTCTTAAAGAGATGTTTTTCGGCATAAAATAGTGATCGCTTGGTAGCAGTTTCAGAATTGAGCGTAACCTTACTGTATGGGTTTGGTCGAGGACTGAGCTATGAAGAGGGCTCAAACCATAAGTCAGGGCAAGGCATTCAGTTTCTGCTTCGGTAATAGACCCCAGTCTTTTCTGGGCTGTGCAATGACTGCGGTCCAAGATACTATCCATATCATTACACACAAAGGAGTGATCCAACACCCTAACGTTTTTGCCATTCCAGATAGCGTGGCTCACCAATCCTTGCCTGTCTTTCCCCACTTTAGTAACGTCCTGGGGGGGGGCATTTGTGTTCTCTCAGTTAGCCTCTGTGATCTCCACGGGTGGTTTTGCATGCTCATCACCACCTCTATAGCCATATCAGGCATAGGATGTTTTTAGCAAAAGGGACATGCATTTTGGCCAAAGCAACATTAGTGTTTGCGCATGTATTTACTTGAGCAAAATGGGAAAGATTTTCCAAAATTAGCAGTTGGGTAAGGGTGAAAGTCCCACTCAGGCACGTTTGAATTTGGGAACGGGCAGTAGGTTGGTATAAGGTGTTCTTGTAGGTCTTGATGTGTGAGGAGTGATGACTCAGTGGGGGAGGTGGAGGGGTGCTGTGTGATGTATGCATTTGTGCATGATGGCTAGCGTTTTGAAGAGGATGCGCTTGCGGACAGGCAGCCAGTGCGCTTGTTGTCTGACTGCTGAGATGTGTTCCCATTTGGGGATACCCAAAGCAGTGCACAGGGCGTTGTTTTGTATAGTTTGGAGTTTATCCAAGTTTTTAGCCGATGTTCCTGAGAATAGGGCATTACAGTAGTCCAGCCTAGAGGCTATTAAGGCTCTGGCAATGGCTAGGCAATTTGAGGTGGAAAGGAACGATCTAGTGGCGTTGAGGAGTTTGGAGTAAGTGTAAAACAGTACTTAATGTAGATGCAAGTGATGTGGGTGTGGGGGCTATGTTGGTCTGGTGGCAAAATGGGGATTATGGCCTAATCGCGTTTGCTTAAAGGGCTTTAAGAGACCCAGACAAGAGCCATGCAGTAATTGAGAGGGAGGCATTGGCTCTGTGCTGGGTGACCAAGCATTTGTGTGCCCTTGTGTTGGGAATACTTTATGTGTTTAGGATGGATCACAAGCCTCTTATCTTTTGACCATGAATGCTTTGAACTTGGTATCTCCACGTATTGCCAGGTGAATGGTAGATCTCCAGGAGTACAATTATGTGGGGGAATACATACCAGGTCAAAGAAATGCAGTCACAGATTGCCTGTCATGGTTATCTGTTGCAGCGGCAAGTGAAGAGTATGAAGATGATAGCATGCAGGTTATGCGTATAATACTGGCTGTGGGTAAGAGCAAGTGGTTGGCAGAGTCCAAAAATTATATGGAACTAGGTTGGGTTGATCCAAAGTAGAGTCAGCTCTAGAGGGTAGGCCATATACTGCGGTTTTGGATGGAGGGTCAGTACAGGTGACAGGTTTGTCCGACCAGTGGCATTTAGAGGCCGTCTTACAGTTTTAGCCCATGAGGGTATTTAACGGTTATGAGAATCATATTGGTGGCCAGCAATGAACAGCAAGGGGGAGCAGGTGGTCAGAGATTGCACTCCATTTGCCTTAAGTGACAAACGACATGCGACACATATGCAACTATGGAATCTGGTATTAGTGCCATAAAAATTTTCAAGTAAAGTTGCCTTTGATATAATGGGTCCATTCGATACACTGGAGGATAGATCTAGTTAGTGTCAGTCCAAGGGAGCCCAGGCAGGGTCTCTGTCCCTTCCCTGAAGGAAATTATGTAACACAGCCCTGCCAGAGTTCCAGGATGATCAGTGCTGATGTCCCTGGCCTTGGCTGGCTGGCTCCCATGTGTGTTGACCATCCCTAAGCCCAGCGCCTGTCCCAGGGAGCCCCAGCAGGGTTCCCATCCCTTCCCAGAGGGAGAAGCAGTAACACAGGTCAGCCAGAGCTCCAGGATAGTCAGGGGTGCTGTCTCTTGTCTGGGGCCCCCGTCTCCCATGTGGGTTGACCATCCCTAAGCCCAGAAGAGGTTCCAGGGAGCCCCGGCAGGATTTCCGTCCTTTCCCAGAGGGAAAAACACAGACCAGCCAGAGTTCCAGGACGGCTGTGTGTGCTGCCTGTGGGCTTGGGTGCCTGTCTCCCTTGTTGGTCAACCATCCCTAAGTTCAGCGGCAGTCCCAGGGAGCCCCGGCAGGGTCTCCATCTCTCCCTGGAGGGAAACCTTTAACGCAGGCCAGCTAGAACTCCTGGATGGTCGGGATTGATGGGGTTCCCCGTTTTCCTTGGTGGCTGCGACACCACAAGCCCAAATCTGTGGGTTGTCCACAAAGCCAAATCCAGTCTTCCCCAGGGCGTTTGATGTACCAGTTGTTAAGCCTTTTCCCTTTTTGCCCAGGGAAGTGCAACCACACATGTGAGGTACAGTTTTTGTCGGTAGACCTGTGGAAAGGTAGGGCATGTGTTATTACCGGCGAGTTTCGATGGTTTCCTGGTGGAAAATGTCTGAAGATTTTGGTTTTTTCCATACATTTCGGACTTTGACAGGCCTTGTCGGTAATACATTCTGGGGCAATTTATTAAAGTCAGACACCTTTAGAGTCCCACGGATGTCCTCATTTCAGAATTGCATGAGGTTCCGTGTTTTCCTTAGTGGCTGCGACACCCCCGTGACAAATCTTTGGGTTGCACACAAGACCAAATATTTTGTCTTTACAAGACCTTTGGTATACCAGTGGTTTAGCCTTTTTCCTTTGTGTCCAGGTCAGTGCACTGACACATGTGAGGTACCATTTTTATCGAGGTCCCTGTTGGATTATGGGAAGGTAGGACGTTTGTTGTTTTCTCTTAGTTTTGATAACATTTTCATACATTTGCTGCTGCACTTTGTTACACAACCATTTCATTTCCCAAATGTAAGCTACATTTAGTTGCTGCTTTAGGCACTGTCTGCTTTTGTAACCTGCACAAGTCACCTGTCTATCAAAAGGTCTGCCTGTGCTCTTTCAAAAAATGTATGCTTGCCATTTTTCACCACATTTGTTTTCTTAAATTCTGTAAGTGACTTCAATTCAGCACTCCAACTAAGTCAATGCCTAGTCTGGGATGCCCAATGGAAGCCCTTATTTATATATATTTTTATGTCAAAGTTCTTAAATCTGGATGATGAACACTTATATAACGCCCCTCTCTTTGAATCCCCCTGACCTCACGGAGCCAACAAGTAGGTTTGTTTTGCAAATTAAAAGGTTTATTGGAAAAATTAAACTATATATATATATATATATATATATATATATATATATATATATATATATATATATATATATATATATATATATATCTATCTCACACTTTTATAAACCAAATAATATCTGATAGCACACTTATGAATATAATAGTGGTCAACAATGGGTAATATTACAATAGCACACTCTCTTTAATCACTTAGGAGTTGGTATAAAAAGGATAATGTAGCAGAGAATACTTTAATGGATCAAGGAAAGGCAATATTGGGAAAGAAGGCAACACAGAAATAAACTTGATATGGTTTCAGCAAGAGATAATATGATCACTTTTTCCCTTGTGACAACTCACTCCCCCCTTTTTCAATAGGAAGAGATGGAAATGAGGACACACAGGTTTCAAGAATACAATTAATAATGCAATTCAATCCCAGTTCCCCCCAGCACGCTTAGAGAGAACAGGTGTGATTTAAAGCAGGCAAAGTCCTTTTAGATGTGATTGCAATGAAGTGAAAAACATGCTAAAAATGATTTTAATTCACTAAAGGAGATTCAGGGTAGGTGATAGTTACTTTGGATTGGTACAGGTCAACACAAGTAATGATTCATGAATGATTATCAGATTGAAAACGAAAGTCAGCAGTTGCAATCAAGAGACAGCTATTTTGGTAGAAAATGAAATGGAGCTAAATTGCAATTCACGGCACTTTTTCCGCATGCGTAAATCGCGATTACGGAAGAACTATCGAAAGCTTAGGATCTTAGCTTTAAAATGACAAATAAATTTTGCTTCTAGGACGTGCGGTTCAAAAGATATGGACGTTTTTGTGGAGGTAGATTTTCAAAAATAAAGTCAAGATTTCAGAATGACAGGTGATGCTTTCACAGATTTGAAATCACAGGATGAACACACAATTCTGAATGCAGTTCTGGACAGGTTGAAATGGATGGGATAATATTACTATAGACTAAGAGATTGGTTCTGTACAGTTCTAGACTGGATACTCACTCCTAGTTTTGGAATAGAATGGACCTCGTCACAGATCTGGTCAGGTTTGGGCTGCGGTTCTCTCGCCACCGGACAGGTCTCAGGCCCTCTGGGTTCTGCTCACAGCACGGCCTCTGGTCTGCTATCGGCACTGCACAACGGTCTGGTCTCTTGAACTGGATCTGATGGGTTCTGGATACAGCTCTGCTTTCTCTGGATCTCGGTTCTGGCACGGGGTTCTGGGCTAGAAGCGAACAGTACAGCAAGGTTGTTGAATAGTTTGGTTAGGTTTCTGGATTCAGAGGCCTGCTCGGAAGAGTTCAGCTTTTGGGTTAGGCCCCTGCTTAAGGTTCTAGAGCTGGGTTCTAGAGTCTGGTTTCTGAATCTATCTGGAATCTGGAGTCTCTGGAGTATGTAGTCTTTGTCTGGATCTGGTCTGGCAGAGCGCTTTGCAGGAATCGGTGAGTAGTGGAAAGAGAAGTCCCTATCTGGGTCTGCAGTCTCTTTTTATGTGTTTTCACAGTGGGTGTGGAGGCTGACTCTACATGCCCAACCCACTAAGGATTTGATAGGTTAAAGGATTTACTGTCCTCTGACTGGAGAAAGGATTGGTGAGTCAGAGTGATGCTGTGTTTATGGCTCAGCTGCAATCCCTCCCCTTTGGTTTCTCATAGAATAAACACTACATCCACAATATTAATAATTATGGGGCTTGGCCTCAGAACATCCCACGGCATCCAACTTAGTCTTGAACTGTGAGTGCATTTTTCATTTTAAGACTCTCAAAGTTGTACATTTCTGTCAGCTTGGAACACTTTGTAAATTGCAATTTTATAAAACATATTTGCTCTCAATTGAATTCACCCATTGGTTTATCTCCGCCCCCAGAAGCTTGGCTCTGACTCAGAGGTCACATGTCTTGTTTCTCCCAGAGCAATTGTTTGACCAGTTACACCCAAATCAGCATATTCTATTCAGTTGAAAGAGTCTATTGTCTTGACTGAGGGCAGCAGACCAGGGTGCCACTCTACATCTGATTAACATGACCATGCAATATCCTGCCTTCTGGTGCATAGGCCTGAGGTGTGAAGAGTTCTCATGGGAAAGCAAACCTTTTGAAGTCTGAATTGCATCAGGCTGCCTTCTAGTCAATTGCAACTTAGTTCCTTAAAAAAAATATAACATTAGAAACTTTAATATAAGCAATATCTCCTTAAACCAAGTCTTTTTCAACATGAAATCACTGGGTGGCACTCTATATGGCATTTTGATTGAATTCTCTTGCTTGGCATATTTAGCTTCTGAAATACAGCTCTCCTGTCAGAATTTAGATCGACAGCGCCTGTCGGAGGCGAACAACGGTACTGCACCCATTTTGACAGCTGTCTATTTTTTAAAAGGGGATTTTACTTTGATAGCATAGGATTCTTGCTAATATTGTACTGATGTGGATTCTTGCAGTAGAATAATGTGGAACACCCCTCGAGAAGGTTGGATCTTTTTGGTGGTTTTGTGAGCCATGATTTTAGCAATTTCTGACACCAAATAAAACAGATTTTGAACAGATCTGTATTCCTTTGCAATCAGCATTGCTTTTCCCAAGTGGTTTCAGGCTACTGTGTGGGTATCCCAATGGTGGTTTTAGGCAGTGATCTCCTGTGCTCACTGACATAGGCAAAAGTAGATGGCAGCCTATCTTTCAGATTTTTGCTGCACATTTTTGGATGATTTCTGGTGAGCAGCATGCTTTCCAGTGGCCATTCTGATGTTTCTGCTACCAGCAATTCACAGTACTGTTGTAGGGCTTGATTGTGTGGGTGAAAACATCCCACAAGCCCCCCTCTTGTGATGGCGTTGATTTTCCATCAACGGAACTCGCAAAACTGGGATGTTAGCCTCATCTTCTTCTGATTCCGCAGATGGCAAAGTTCAGCCTCTTTTCCTCCATCAGGGGTGGACCGATCGGTTCTCCTCGCCAGTCATGGTGGGAGTATTGGGCGGTACTCTGGGCCCCTCGGATTTATGCTCCCGGTCCTCCTTGGTCAGTCTCCTATGTTATCTCTCCTAGGATGACAAAGCAAAGCGGCAGCAACATATTCATAGATATTTCCCTACCACTATTAATGTAGTGGGGTGAACATATACATTTTATAAATCAGGAGACATTTGCATTCTTATCATCATATTTTATAGCCTATATGTGAAATATTTTAGGGTTGGAATTTTTTTGATCTGGAGCGGCCCCCTCTGGGGTTCCAGAGAACTGCTCCAGCTGCTGCAGAGTGTGCCTGGGATGGCAACACTTTAGTTGATTAATATGGACCCACTTATCTTCCCCCTCTGCCAAACTGCCTTTGGGGATGCAGATCTTGTAGGCGACTGGTGAGATCTTGTCTACAATTTCAAAAGGTCCCTTCCAGGTAGGCAGAAACTTCCGCTGTTTGGCCTGGTTCCTTTGGAAATTGTACAGATAAACCTGGTCTCCTACATTGTATTCCTTTCTGGTGGTCTTCAGGTCATAGTGGGTCTTCATGCTATCGGATGATCTCTCTAGATTTCGCTGAGCATAGACAAAAGCATGTTGAAGGTGTTTTCTTAAATGTTCAACATACTCATGAGTTGTGGAGGCATTGATCAATGTCTGCTCTTGGGTCCTGTAGAGCAGATGTTGGGGAAGCACCATCCTGCGTCCAGTCATCAGCTCAAACATTGACATTTTTGTTGCAGATGAAGGGGTAGATCTGATGGCCATTAGGACAAGAGGTAAACGAATATCCCAACTTGGCCCAGAATCTGCCACAAACATTTTTAAGATGCTCACAATGGTTTTGTTGTAAGGTTCTACTGCACCAGAAGAGGCTGGCCGGTAAGCAATGTTTAGCTTCCTTTTAACCCCCAGTATCTCCCACATCTTTGTCATGACTTCGCTGGTGAAATGGCTACCTCTGTCTGACTCAATCCTTTGGGGTAGTCCAAAACGCAAAATGATGTGGTTGATCATCAGGGCAGCTGCCGTTTCTGCCTTGCAGTTTGGGGCCGGGAGACATTCCACACATTTAGTAAATAAGCATGTCACTATCAACATGTACTTATTCCCCCTAGAGGAGCGAATCACGGGCCCTATGTAGTCAACTTGCAAATCTGACCATGGGAGTGTCATCCCCCTCTTTTGCAGAGGTGCACGGTGTGTGAGGGATGTTGGCTGAAATTGTACACACACAAGACACCCCTTCAAGAATTGGTGGAGGTCCTGCCACATGTGTGGTCAGTATGCAACCTCTCTTAAGATTTCAAGTGTTGTATGAAACCCCCTATGACCGGCTGTGGCCGCATCATGGGCGTGACTTAACATCAGGCTTCGGAATGAGGTAGGAACCACCCACTGTCATGACCAGCTTGGGATTTCCTTACCAAGAAACCGTCTTGGATTCAGAACATTTTTAGACATTTCATCAACACTCTGAGGTCCTCTTTCCCAATGTAATCGATATCCGTCAGGAGAAAGTTCTCATGGTCCGCAATGTGTTGGTAAAACTTACCAATTATTGGATCCCCTTTTCGAGTCGTAATCAAATCAGCATCTGGGGTCTCATTAATCCATTGTGAAAGATCATTGTGAGCATTTGTCTGGGACCTAGTGATAGCAGTGACGTGGATTTCCCCCAACAGGGACTCGATCTCTATTAGATCCCCTTGGATGGCCCCGGTTTTGGCCAGCTGATCAGCTAAATAATTTTCAGTTTTGTCTGGTCCCTCTTCTTTGGAATGACCCTTGATCTTTTTCCAGTAGATGGTCAACCCATTTCAAGGTGACCAGATCATCATTATTTTGGATTAACTTCCCATGTTTCAAAGGTGTGTTATTAGCACATAGCATGCCTCTGGTTTTCCAATTAACCAGGTGCTCCACGAATCCGTTCCGTACATAATCCGAATCTGTGATGATGACCAGTTGGTGTAGTTGATGTTGGACAGCAGTGAGGATGGCTTGATGCACAGCCATCAACTCTGCCACTTGACTACTTCGGGGTCCAATCTTACACCCAGCGGAGGGTTCACCCATGAATTCCCTACGCCGGCCACAAGTTCTTTCTCCCCGTTGTTATCAACATGGTAAGAACATCCATCCACATATACAGTGGGCATTCCCTCACACTTGTCCTCTTCAAAGGCTTTGTGGGGTGAATTGAGATATGCCTCCATGTTGTCCTTGATTTTTAGACTTTTGTCCTCGAGACAGTTTTGTCTGGCACAATCATGCAAGTCCGCCAGACCTTGCGCGAGGGGACTCTTCTTGTTTTGGCCAAATATGGCCTCCACAGGAAAGACTTGCATTGACAGAATCCAGGAAGTAATTCAGGAATTACTCACATTTCCGGCCCGGATTCGGTCACTTTGGAGATATTGCAGAGGCTGGTGTGGATTCTCCACTATGATGTGTTCCCCCTGGATAAACGGGCAGTAATTCTTCAATGCCCACACCGTTGCCAGGAGTGCCTTCTCGCAGTCGTTGAATTTTTCCTCCACAGAGGATAAAGTTTTACTCGCATAGGAGATTACTTTATTGACCTTGTCATGCTTTTGATATAATACTGCAGTCAAGCATATATTAGAGAACCCTGTCTCCAAGAAAAACTCCTTGTTTCTGACAGGGTAAGCTAGGCAAGGCGCTCGTGAGAGGCTTCTTTTGAGCTGTCTTACTGCCTCAGATTGTTCTGGACCCCATTCCCACTTGACTCCCCCCTTCAAAAGATGAATCAGGGGGTCTGGTGATCTCTGCGTAGCCCTCAATGAACTTTCTGCTGTAATTAGTCAGTCCAGAGGCCATCAGGAAGTATTGACCCATTTGTTGAGCTCCCTAAGGTCGGCGCAGAGTCTCCACTGGCCGTTTGGCTTCAATATCCCCAGCACCGGATTATTGAAGGTGCTGTGGACTGGACGGATTATCCCCCGGAACTAAAGGTTCTTAATTATTTCAGTAAGGGACTCTATGGATGCGAGAGGCAAGTGATATTGCTTCACAAACACTGGAGTCATGCCAGGGTCCATGGGAATTGTTGTTGTGTGGATGTTGGTGCGACCACAGTCATATGAGTCCACCGCAAAGAGATCTTGAAAGTCCAAGAAAACTTGTTTCAACTTTTGCTTCTGTTCCAGAGTCACACAGGCATCAGCTAGGTTGACTCTCTCTTCCACCATCTGCATGAAGCCTGGAAAGACTTCTGGTTTTGCTATCTCAGCGGCCTCCTCCATCTGGGTGGAGAAGTCCCTGATCAGAGTACTGATTTGGACTGGTGGCTTCAGGTGGGAAAGGCAGCGCTCATAGACCTGGAAAATCACCTCATCCCTTCTGAAGTCAAAAGTCACATCTTCCTTACCATAAGGGCAGGGAGTGTACACCAGGAAGTTCCCTCCATGCCGGGTAAAGATCCTGTCTGGTGTTGTATGTTCATCACTGTCACTGTCAAAACAGTCCTTGGGGATTGTTCCTAACAGTTCATTTCTTAAATCAATGGAAAAATGTTGGTCATCAACCGCCATTCCAATAATGGTGCCTGCGGCTAGAGTGATACTCTTTAAGTCGCTGTTATCCACCTCTATTGCAATGGTGTCATGTTCTATGTTGACTAATGGTGTTGGGTTTACCCCCAACCCTTGCTGTTGGAGAGAAGCATTTAGATTAATATAAGCATCAGGGTTTTTCAATTTCTGTCCTCTTTTAACTTTCACTTCCAGGGAGAATTGTCGGGTCCTTTCTGCGATGGTGACTTCCTCTCCAATTTGAATTTCAACTGCATAAGGCAGCAGTTGAGCTGACCTAAATGCTTTCTCTTGGTCATCAAAGCCCATGGGATTATCCGCTAATTGGGACCAAGCTTTGAAGTTTATTAGGTCCAAACTAATGGCAAAGCGATTGAGAATGTCACTGCCTAAGTAAAAGGCGGCAGTGACGTCTCGCACGACCCAACAATTATGGATTATGCTCTTGTTGCCAATGGAGATTTTGAGCATACACCTGCTTGCCAGGAGATGTTTGGAATTGGGTGCTTCCAGATCCATTTCCCATTTGTCTATCAGTTTGAATGTGGGAGTGGCTGGATCTTTTGGGAGTTGACGGAACATGGCTTCGCTGATGAAGCTCTTACCGTTGTTCACACACACTCGGGCGGGAACAGAGTCCTTCCCATCATTTAACTGAACAGGGATGAACAACTGCTCTCCAATTTGCTGAATATCAGCCAGGCTCTCAGCTGATTTCACATCTTTCTGGACTATTGGGAGTAGGAATGTCTGATTGTGGATTGGTAAAGAATTTCAGAGTGTTTCCTTCCAGTTTGGAAAACCACCTTAAACTGGAAGGAAGGTTGATTTTCAGAAATAGAGAGCACCCCCCCATCACCATTCTGTTGTCCTACTGCTATTACTGTCATGTTTGGAATTTTGTTGTTCTGGAAGTGAAATTCTACTTGGTCAGATTTGTGTTCAACCATGTGGCAGGTGCCGTTTAAACTAACATGGTTGACACTCTGTTTTAATTTTATTGGTCGGCTAGTCTGGGTCCCGAGGACCTTGTTTATGCAATCTATTAGGGGTGATAACCTTCTCAGGAGGTCATTCCCTAGTAAACAAGGGGTGCCCTCTGGAGTCACTACTATGACAGGGTGTTTCACCTTGTGTCGCCCAATTTTAATGCCCAAATCTGCAGTCCCCTCGACGGGAATTTCCTTCCCGTCAAAGTTCTGGAGTTGTCCAGGAAGAGGGGTGAGAGGAATTTGGTATTTCTCCCCCCTACCTGAATTCAGTTCATCAAAGGCCTTTTTGGACAGAAGGGTAGCTTGGGATCCAGTGTCCACCAGTGCCAAAATCGTGCCCTGCCCCTGTACTTGTACCAGGACATAGTATCTTCCCTCCTTCTCCGCAAGGGGGCACAAATAATGCACATTTTTGGACAACTGGTGGGCTAATTTTCTGGTTTTGGACATGGAGAGAGAAGAGATTTGTGAAGAATTCTGTGGAGAGTTGGGAATCTGAAAGAAAAAGTTGGCAACAAGAGATAGGAGATGTTTTGGGTTCCCCTGGTTCCGGTTCTGGGCCGCCCCCCCCTTTTTGGAGGCAGTCACCAGGATGGGTTTGAACCCGGGAATTTACATGTTGTTGATTCTGGGGTAGGATGATGGGCGGCACTAGCTCAGTCCCCACATCTACCCAGTCTGGATTTGAATCCCTTGGGACCCATTTTTCTTTGGGAGGAGTACCCCCATCTCTGAAGGAGAAGATTCTTTTCCCAGGATCCTCTGAGGATCCCTCTCCTTCAAATTGGAAGATCTGAACCTCCTCCTCAAAGTGGGTCTGTTTGGGTCCTTTGTTTCTCCTACCTCCTCTCTGCTCCTTGGGTGGCAGACTTTCAGGGGTAGGAGAGTTTGTTTTCGGTTCCTGGGTTTCCAGAGACTGTTTACAAGTGGAGAAGGAAGCTTCCTCCAAGGCTTTACACCTCCCTTCCCCTTGTGCCTCCTCCCTGGGAACCGGTGGGTTTTCGGGGTGCTGCTCCCATCATTGTTCTGGAGCACCAGGTCCAGACTTTGGGGCATTCTGCGCCGGCATGCTCATTTGGGGGTTCTGCTGAGCCCTCAGCATGCGACCCAGATCATGTGCCATATTTTGGACCTGGCGCTCTAACTGTGAAACCCGCTCAGGCTGATACAGGGTTCTGTTTTCTCCCCTGGGCTGATCCCGGGAAGGTTATCTATCCCTTCTCTGGTAGTACCCCGGGTTGGGAAGATTTGGGTAACCCTCCACCCTTGGCCTCCCCTCTCCTGGATTAGGTGGTCTGGGCTCAGGGAAGTGGGGAAAGAAGGATGGATGATTTTGGGGTTGGAAATTGGGTGGATACCTGGGGAAAAAGTTCTGCCCAGGGGTTGGTGAATTTCTGCCCTCCTGGGGGAAGTTAGGAGGGAAGTTCCCTGGGTTAGGTGCTTGGTTGGATCCCCCCTCTTGGGCTGGAGGAGTCCACACATAACCCAGGATGGGTCGGTTTCCCTTGTAGCGGGGACTTACATAGTCAGGGGAGTGAGGGACCCCATTTGTCGGACTACCTCCTTGGCTCCCAGTCTGTGACTGGCCCGAGGGCCTTCTGGGCTTAGAATTATTCTGTGCAGGCAAGTTTTTAGGCCCCCCCCATCTCCAAATCCAAAATGGGGGCAACCTTTACCTCTGCCACCTGTCATGATCTCTGCTTCCAAAAGATCAGGACTTGCCCGACTCCCTTGGAAGCAGACCCATAACCCCGGTTCCGAGTGCCAGCCAGTCCCAATTGGGACCTTTTGGACCCTGTCCTGGCGCCAGTGGCACCAGGCTCATAAAGATGCCCAGTCCCAGCGCTGGAAGCGCCGGGCTCATAATGCTTGCGTGGACTTACCTGCAGCAGACCATGCTGCTTACTTACCTGCCAGTTGAACCCCTGATCCTCTTCTGTTTGGGACTACTTTTCCTGTTGGGTGGGGCAGGAGCCACTCCCTAGGTTCAGAACACTGGAACTCTTCTGGAAAGCAGGAACTCTTTTCTTACCTAGGCGTGGCTGTGGAAGGAGACACCTAAGCACTACAGGAGGCTATTTAAACCACACCCGATGGATGAATCTTGCTTTGCGTTATTCTGCATTCTCTGCAGCAGAACGCTCATCGTGTCTTCTGCTTCTGATCCTGGGCCTAAAGGGACAAAGGCTTACCATCCTGGAATCCAGTCTTCAGCAGCACCTGTAAAGACAAAGAAAGAACAGGTTAGCACTACGGTCTTCAGTGGCAGCGCATCTCTTACCTGGTCCATCGGCTGTCACCAACGCCTCGCTCTGCATTCCGGCATCTGAAAGACAAAGGCTTACCAGCTCTTTGCACGCTCCGGAGGTCTTCGCACTGCATTCCGGCATCTGAAAGACAAAAGCTTACCAGCTCTTCGCACGCTCCAGAGGCCTTCGGCGCTGCATCCCGCATCTGAAAGACAAAAGAAGGTGCGTTTAAAGACATTGGGCAACTTTATTACTCACGTGCCATTACTCCTTCCCACGCCGAATCCAGTGGGTATTCCAGCACCCTTCAGCTTCTCTAAAGCTCCGAACTTGTACCTGCAAGATAAAAGGGACAGTTAGTGCGCATCGTGAAGCAGGCTACAAGCGCTTACTTACGTGCTTCCAGGCGCTTCTATTCCTCACGCGGGTTCGATCCTCAACTCTCATCAGCCCGCCATCCGCCATCGCCGGAACCCTGCAAAACAAGAGATATCATTACAAAAGACTTTTAAGACATTTGAAGTGCCCAGAACTTACCGTTCGTGCAGTTAACGACGGACAGCAGTCCTCTGAGGTCAAGAGGCCTGCACCCTTATCCAGTGAAGAAACTGGTTACGGCACCCTGCCCCGAGGCAGATGGAGAGCTCGGCGTTCACTTACCTAAGGTGAGGGCGTTAACCTTTGGGGTTCTACAAGAGAAGAGAAAGGGAAGCGGAGAGAGGCACCCAATAACCCCAGTTCATTAATCCCATATTTTCTATCTGCAGACATCTTACTCTTCGAGTCAGACATACAGTGCACAGAGGTCCAGCCCAAAGAGCCAACCGTGTGTTACACATCACCTTTGAAGATACGGCATTCACCCAGTCAAGACCGGCGCCTCTGCGGGAATCAGGTGAGCGTTACACCACCTTAGCAGCAGCAGGGCTGCTGGTCGGTTTTGGGTTTTTCTGAGCATTACTTTTATTTTCTATGGGCTTCTGCACCTCATAGATTCGGGTGGCCTGTTCAATGACCCAGTTTCGTGACCTTTTCTCATGATAATCTCTCACTAGCTGGGTCATGATGTATTTGGGTAAGGCATGGAAAAAAGTGTTAACAAATTCTTTGCTATCAGTGTGTACCCTTTTGGTAGTCAGCGCAAAGGCATGCTTCAGCTCCTGCACAAATTCTTGTGGGGCCTGATCCTCCCCACATTGCAAATTGTAGGCTGCCTTGCGAGCCTCTTGGGGATTTTGGTGAACAAAAAAGTGTTTCAAGATGGCTGCCTTATATGTGGGCCATCTTCAATGGTTTTGGTCCTCCAGCCCTGCAAAGAAATTGGAGTACTCTGGGGAGAATGTCCATTTTACGTACTGAATGCAGCTACTGCCGTCTTTCAAATGGAAAGTCTCCATCATTTGCTCAAAGAGCTCCAAGTGTTCCCAAACAGAATACTTGGAGTTCTTATGGTAAGGAGTGATGACACTCCTTATTGCTTTGATCTGTTTTAAGGGGTCCTTAAGCAAGGCCCTTTTTCCTTATTGGCCTTCTTGGTTCGGATAACCCTGGTCCATTCATCCTCTGCTCCCAGAGGTGCCCGTCTGCTCTTCCAGGTTTTCACAGATTCTGCGAGCCTGGGAATGGCTGGCAGAATGTGGGGACCTGGTCTCCTGTGCCCTGTGACGCTCAGGGGGGTCTTCAGATTCCTCTTTGCTGCCCGGATTTGATGGGTACCCCCCCACTGACCTAACCGGGCAGAGGTTTCCAGAAAGCCCTTAGAGGACCTACTCTCCCGGGGTTCCCCACTAAATTGCACTGTACTTGGGTGCCCATACCCGGATGCCCGCCCATCCATTCCTGGGGGGTACTGGCCTATGAGCCCCATACTTCTGACTGATAAGTAATCTGCCATCCCCGTGGCCCTGGGCTCATGTGCGCCAGGAGACCTGGGGTGGCAGAGTCCAGGGACTGGGAGAGAT
Organism: Ambystoma mexicanum; assembly: GCF_040938575.1. Lineage (NCBI taxonomy): Eukaryota > Metazoa > Chordata > Amphibia > Caudata > Ambystomatidae > Ambystoma > Ambystoma mexicanum. The sequence goes on from NC_090934.1 coordinate 469,884,043, forward strand.
GGAGGCCTCTGTTACTAGGGCTCCTGAGGTTATGCTCAGGTGTTTCCCTTTCCCAGTGAACCTCATCTCTTTCAGCCCCTGCTCCCTGTTGCCCTGCCAGAGCCTGTGCCTTCAGTTACTCAATCAAGGCCTTACTAGACTCTATCAGTCTCTCCTGCATGGCTACCTGTTGCTGGAGCCTATCATTGTGCTGGCAGAGAGCTTCATTCTCTCTCTGTGCTTCCTGGTTAGTCTTGGAGTACTGGGCCAGTCTTTGCTGCTGGAGGGTTACCCCCTGAGTCCCATCCCTACTGGCCTGCTCCTTTCTTGCCAGAGCATCTTCCACCGTTCTGGTGTGCTCTAACAAGTTCTGATGCTCTTTTTGGAGGTCACCCAGACCCTGGAGGGCCAGGTGATTTTCTTCCATTTTCTTTTTTAAGTGGCAGACTTCCTGGCCTAAGGTACCCCTTTCCTGAGTAAGAACCTGCATCTGTGCCGCCAGGTCGTCCCTCTGCCTTTGAAGGGCACCAGCTTTCTGGCACTCTTCATCAAACTCTGCCTGGGTATCCAGGTCTTTCAAAATCAATTTATTGCTCTCCTCTTTTTCTTTCTCCAATTGGCTTTGCAGAGTGGCTACCTGCTTTGTGCATGCCCTGTTGAAATCTATCTGTTGCTCCAGCTTTTTCTGGCTCTGCAGTAGGGTGTCCAAACCTTCTTGATGCTCCTTCTGCAAGGCCAGAATTCTGGTATCCTGGTCTGCCCTTTCCTGTTGCAGGATACCCATGTCCTCTTTTAATTTAATGATATACTGTCTACTATCATTTTCTGACTCCTGGCTCCTGTGCAGCCTCTGCTCAGAAGAGTCCAGGTCAGAGTGGGCCTTCTCTAATGCCATCAGCTGCCTACTTGCCAGATCTTGGCCTTCAGCACATTTGTCCTGTATGGCTCCCATATATAAATATAAATATGCCGCTATCCTGACAATCTTGTCATGCTCATCTTTGGCCTTCGGGGCCATGTATAGTTCACTCAGGGCCACGTGTAAGGGGCCCCGATCTCTCCAGTAACCCAGTTGCAGTGACCTGTTGTGTGATTGCCTGCAACCACATATTCTGGTGCTGCTGAGTCGACTCACCTCTCACAAATAGCTTATGTAAGAGGTGCTCTCTCGCTATCTTGATGTCTACCAGTGTCTTCATTCTGGAAATTGATTTCCTTCCTGACTTACAGAATTTTATTTTGCAAAACCGACCATTTCCTGAGAGCGTTCCCTTTTTAGGGGTGCTTTTACAGCGTAACACAGCGTGGTGATCCAACAGGATTTATGTATCCTGTCAGTTAGCACACTGTATTAAGCTGCACAAGTGGTAGATCTAATCCGGAAGTCCCGGCTACGAGCCCCCACTGTGTAAGTGACTTCAATCCAGCTCTCCAACTAAATCAATGCCTAGTCTGGGATGCCCAATGGAAGCCCTTATTTATATATATTTTTATGTCAAAGTTCTTAAATATGGATGATGAACCCTTATATAACGTCCCTCTCTTTGAACCCCCTGACCTCACGGAGCCAACAAGTAGGTTTGTTTTTCAAATTAAAAGGTTTATTGGAAAAATTAAACAATATATATATATATATCACTTTTATGAACAAAATAATATCTGATAGCACACTTATGAATATAATAGTGGTCAACAATGGGTAATATTACAATAGCACACTCTCTTTAATCACTTAGGAGTTGGTATAACAAGGATAAAATGGCATAGAATACTTTTATGGTTCAAGGAAAGGCAATATTGGGAAAGAAGGCAACACAGAAATAAACTCGATATGGTTTCAGCAAGAGATAATATGATCACTTTTTCCCTTGTGACAACTCACTCCCCCCTTATGCAATAGGAAGAGATGGAAATGAGGACACACAGGTTGCAAGAATACAATTAATAATGCAGTTCAATCTCAGTTCCCCCCAGCAAGCTTAGAGAGAACAGGTATGATTTAAAGCAGGCAAAGTCCTTTTAGATGTGATTGCAATGAAGTGAAAAATATGCTAAAAATGATTTTAATTCACTAAAGGAGATTCAGGGTAGGTGATAGCTACTTTGGATTGATACTGGTCAACACAAGTAATGATTCATGAATGATTATCAGATTGAAAACGAAAGTCAGCAGTTGCAATCGCAAGACAGCTATTTTGACAGAAAATGAAATGGAGCTAAATTCGCGGCACTTTTTCTGCGTGCGTAAATCGCGATTACGGAAAAACTATCATTCGCTTCTAGGACGTGCAGTTCAAAAGATACATATGTTTTTGTGGAGGTAGATTTTCAAAAATAAAGTCAAGATTTCAGAATGACAGATGACGCTTTCACAGATTTGAAATCACAGGATGGACACAAAATTCTGAATGCAGTTCTGGACAGGTTGAAATGGATGGGATAAGATTAATTTAGACTAAGAGATTGGTTCTGTACAGTTCTAGACTGGATACTCACTCCTAGTTTTGGAATAGAATGGACCTCGTCACAGATCTGGTCAGGTTTTGGCTGCGGTTCTCTCGCCACCGGAAAGGTCTCAGGCACCCTGGGTTCTGCTCACAGCACGGCCTCTGGTCTGTTATCGCCACTGCACAGTGGTCTGGTCTCTTGAACTGGATCTGATGGGTTCTGGATACAGCTCTGCTTTCTCTGGACCTCGGTTCGGGCATGGGGTTCTGAGCTAGAAGCGAACAGCACAGCAAGGTTGTTGAATAGTTTGGTTAGGTTGCTGGATTCTGAGGCCTGCTGAGAAGAGTTCATCTTTTGGGTTAGGCCCCTGCTTAAGGTTCTAGAGCTGGGTTCTAGAGTCTGGTTTCTGAATCTATCTGGAATCTCTGGAGTCTGTAGTCTTTGTCTGGATCTGGTCTGGCAGAGCGCTTTGCAGGAATCGGTGAGTAGTGGAAAGAGAAGTCCCTATCTGGGTCTGCAATCTCTTTTTATGTGTTTTCACAGTGGGTGTGGAGGCTGACTCTACATGCCCAACCCACTAAGGATTTGATAGGTTAAAGGATTTACTGTCCTCTGACTGGAGAAAGGAGTGGTGAGTCAGAGTGTTGCTGTGTTTATGGCTCATCTGTAATCCCTCCCCTTAGGTTTCTCATAGAAAATCAATTTTTCATAACAACCAGGTTTCCCAGATACACAAGTTTTTGAGAATACATGTACACATCATAGATTAATTAAGGTACATTCTCTTCCAACTCTGATTTTCCTAAGAGCTTTAGTTCAGAAATGACAATTTATTTGCGATTTCAGTGGGTTTCGCAATATTGGTCCGGCCCCCAATTTTACACAGACCTACACACCCTCTCTGAGCATATTACTGGAGGTTCTTAGGTTTCTAGCATAAACACTGCAACCACAATATTAATAATTATGGGGCTTGGCCTCAGAACATCCCACGGTGTCCAACTTAGTCTTGAACTGTGAGTGCATTTTTCATTTTAAGACTCTCAAAGTTGTACATTTCTGTCAGCTTGGAACACTTTGTAAATTGCAATTTTATAAAACATATATTTGCTCTCAATTGAATTCCCCCATTGGTTTATCTCCACCCCCAGAAGCTTGGCTCTGACTCAGAGGTCACATGTCTTGTTTCTCCCAGAGCAGTTGTTTGACCAGTTACACCCAAATCAGCATATTCTATTCAGTTGAAAGAGTCTATTGTCTTGACTGAGGGCAGCAGACCAGGGTGCAACTGTCCATCTGATTAACATGACCATGCAATATCCTGCCTTCTGGTGTATAGGCCTGAGGTGTGAAGAGTTTTCATGGGAAAGCAAACCTTTTGAAGTCTGAACTGCATCAGGCTGCCTTCTAGTCAATTGCAACTTAGTTCCTTATAAAAAAAATATATAACATTATAAACTTTAAAATAAGCAATATCTCCTTAAACCAAGTCTTTTTCAACATGAAATCACTGGGTGGCACTCTATATGGCATTTTGATGGAATTCTCTTGCTTGGCATATTTAGCTTCTGAAATACAGCTCTCCTGTCAGAATTTAGATCACCAGCGCCTGTCAGAGGCGAGCAACGGTACTGCACCCATTTTGACAGCTGTCTATTTTTTAAAAGGAGATTTTACTTTGATAGCATAGGATTCTTGCTAATATTGTACTGATGTCGATTCTTGCAGTAGAGTAATGTGGAACACCCCCCGAGAAGGTTGGATCTTTTTGGTGGTTTTATGAGCCATGATTTTAGCAATTTTTGACACCAAATAAAACAGATTTCTGAACAGATCTGTATTCCTTTGCAATCAGCATTGCTTTTTCCAAGTGGTTTTAGGCTACTGTGTGGGTATCCCAATGGTGGTTTTAGGCAGTGGTCTCCTGTGCTCACTGACATGGGCAAAAGTAGATGGCAGCCTATCTTTCAGATTTTTACTGCGCATTTTTGGATGATTTCTGGCGAGCAGCATGCTTTCCAATGGCCATTCTGATTGTTTCTGCTACCAGCAATTCAAAGTACTGTTGTAGGGCTTGGATGCGTGGGTGAAAACATCCCACAATTCTAAGAACATCTGTTTTGGCAGTCTGCATAAAAATCCTGTGTACCAAATGGTCAGTTATTGGCTTGTGGTATTGCTTTTTTTGTGAAAAATTACAAAGAATGTGTGATTTCCTCACTAGAAGAGCCTGGGGAATGGAGCGGTTCATTGGCTTTCTCAATATTCACCGCAGCCATTACCTTACAAGTCCAAACATGTCCAGCACATACATTTTCTTCTGTCATTTTTCCAATGTTTTCCCAAACTATGGGAATTTTACCCACATAGTTGTTGCCTCCACTGCGCAAATGCCCCTTCTTAAACTTGGAATTTTGTCTTCTTTTCAGAAATGTATGCCTTTCTTTCTTCCCATTCAGCTTTCCTACCCTCCTCTTCCATTCCGTCCAAGCATGACCTATTGAAAAAAAGGGAAAAATCGCCTACCTCTCACAAAACTGATGGTAACCTTATAAAAATATGTTTTCTTTTTTCCACTCAACCTGTTCTTGAAAGCTTGGAAAATGGCAAATTTAGACCAGTAAACCATTTGTTCCTAGCGCTTACAAGAAACAAACCACAGGCATCTTTGTATCTCATTTTATTGCCATGTTCTGACAAAAACACAAAATGTCCTTTTTTTGTTATTTTCTCACATCTCCCTACAGCAAACTGGGAATCCTTGATGATTTCATGACCGCCTACATGTGGGAGGAAATGGGTGCAATTTTAGCTGGGATCTCACTTGTAACAAGAAAGTTACAAGGGATTGAACGCTGACATACTGAAATGTCCAAAAAAAGGGCTCAGCCCTGGGAGGGAAAATCCTCAGCAGTTAAAGGGTTAATGTCAACGAAGGCATTATATGCGTCTTCCGCACACAGAGAGGAATCTAGGTCCTCATCCCATATCTTGGCCAGCTGAGCATATCGTTTTAGATTATTCGGAACGCAGAAATAATGAAAAGTTCTAAGTTTAGGAAAATCGAGCACATTGTGACACATTTCTCGCTCACATGGGGACAGCTCGTAGACCCTAGACTTGGCTGTGGTATATTTGAGAACAGCAGAGCGCATGGCCATGTAAAACAGCCACTCCCTCTCTGCGATCCCCAGGAGACCCCTAATGTTTGAAAATGACAGTAATGCCGAGTCCTCACAGAGGTCCATAATTCTGACCTTCTGTGGATTGCCTGCCACGTATATGTGTGTGAACATCAAAGACACAAAGGCTCTCAAGCTAACCCACAATGGCGTGGTCTGCACTTCAGAGCCTGTTAGTGTGCAGATTCGACGCCACTGTGACACAGTAGGCCTGACAATATGTTTTAGATTGCTTTGGGCATATGGGCAAGTGGAATAGCCAGCATTTCCTGCGGTGTAAATGGGTGTAGTATAGTTAATTCGACTGATCGCCAACTAGATGTCACCTGTGTTTAACCATTGTTTGGCCCATGGGTCCTGCGCCGCTATGTAGTAGGCCTTCTACGACGGGAGTGCCTGTCCACCGTTAGCCTTACAGTTCTGTAAGATACATTATTTCAAAGCTTGACATCTTGCCCCGCCAGATGTATTTCTTTATGGCCATACCTGATTCAGTGTATAGAGCCATCGTCAGGGGCCTCAGCATTGTGGGTAAGTATACAAGTTTCTGCATCAAATTCATTTTTAACCCATTGATCCTGCCAGTAAGTGATAAAGGCACCTTTTGCCAAATGTCTAGGTCTGGTGTTATTTTATGTACCACTGCGGGGTAATTAAGAGTGACTACATCTGAGACACGCACTGATATTAACCCCCAAATATTTAATATGATGGCATTGCAATCTGGAAGTAGCCACTTCACCGGGGTCCCAGGGTATGTCTGACCATAAGGTCATAATTTCAGATGTGTCCCAGTTAACGCTATAACCCGCTATTGGGCCATAAGCAAGCAGAATCGAGTGTACCGTAGGCTGGGAGTGACATTAGTACCGGACTTAAAGGAGGATGTTGTCAGCGTATAATGATTTTTTGTTCTTCGCTGTCCCCACCTCTATGCCCGAACACCCATCGTCCATCCAAAGTTTAACAGCCCGCGGCTCTATTGTGAAAGCATACAACAGAGGGGGGAGGGGGCAGCCCTATCGTGAACCGGTGTGAAGGGGAAAACGTTCTGAGGTTAGCCTATCAGTGTTGACAGTGGCATGTGGTGTGCTGTAGAGGAGCTGTATCATCAGTAGGATTCTGCCTGAGAAGCCACACTGTTTTAATTGCAGAAACATATAATCCCAACTGACCCTGTCAAAAGACTTTTCAGCATCAAGAAACAGGATCACGTGGGATGGGTCTGATGAACTCCTATTATATGCAGAAGCCCCCGCTCGTTGTCAGTAGAGTGCTGCTGCATTATGAAGTCGGTTTGATCCTGATGCACAAGTCTCAGCAGAATCCCTGCATGAGATCTCACCCTTTTTTTGTGGAACACAACTATAATAGCAGAGAGTAGAGTCTGTGGAAGACATCCTTCCTCTGCAGCTTCCGTGAACAACTGACCCAGTCTGGGGGCAAGAGTATCACCCAAGAGTTTATATGAGTCGATTGGAATACAGTCTGGGCCAGCGGCCTCCCGGGTGGCCAATCCCACCATTGAACTGAGCACCTCCTCATCAGAAAAGAGTGTGTTCAGCAAGGCTAGGTTTGTGGGTCAAGGGAAGGAAGATGGAGTGGCTGCAGGAAGTTGTGTACTAAAACTAGATCTCTGCCTGGTGGGCGGGGGTGCATATAAACCCTTATAGAACTCCACAAATCAATAATGAATACCCTTATCACCGACCAGGAGAACCGCATTGTCATCTGGGAGCGTTGATTGCCCTTCAGTGCTAGCACAAGCATAGCAAACATACATACTGCCCTGTCCTCTTAATGATAATGATGTGTTATTTGTATAGTGCCTTAATCCAGAGCACTTATTTACATACAATATCACCCAACCGAAATTGGTACTCATTTATCGACCTCGGAAGGCTGAAAGGCTGAGTTGGCCTTGTTGGGATTTGAACCTGCGACCTGCAGATCATACTCAGATGGTAACAGCGAGTGCTCAACCCGCTGAGCTATTTTACCGACCTCTCCCGTGTATAATCTGTGAGCTCATTTTGTAAAGGCTTTCTGAGTCCTTGATGTAGAGGCATGTGCCAGTTCAGCCCTCCTGTGGCACACTTGTGCATATAGTAAAAAAGAAAAGGTCAGGCGTGCACTTTGAACTTTGTTGGGATTTAAGCCTGTTATTACTCACATCAGGATTAAATGACTGGGAACTAGAGTGTGTGCCTGATCTTCTTTTTCTAGCACTTGTGCATATGTCGCAGTGTCGCGTGTCCGTTTCTGTTCACGCTCATCTATTTGAAGCCTTGCAGTGAGAGACTTTTCCTGTGCTTTCCGTGTGATGAGTTTATATGCCCAGCGAGAGATGCATTGTCCCCGCAAATACGTCTTGAAAGCTTCCCAGCATCTGAGTGTGGGAAAGTCGTCAGTAGGATTATTCTGCCAAAACCCCTCAGAGTCATCTTTCAAGTGTTTGAGAAAGTTCGGTCAACCTACTGCCATTAAACTGAGGCACCAAGATGGGGATTGCTGCGGCGCATTGGAGAGAGCGTCATACGGACGGGCGTGTGATCCAAAAGTGTCTTCGGGCGGATATCACACGCAGTGACCCCATGAACAATATTACAGGGGAGGAGCCAGTGATAAAGATGTGAATAGCTGTGATGATGGTGAGAGAAAAATGTTTAAATGGTCCGAGCCCTGTGTCTGTGCCTCCAAACGTCTACAAGTCAGAGGTCCGCCAGCAGGGAGAGAAGCGTCTTGAATTTGTTGTGTTGTGCTGTACCTTTATCAGCACCCTGTCTGTCCAAGGCCGGAGACAAGGCCACATTAAGATCCCCCCTAGCAGCGTCAAGTGCCCCATATATTGTGCCCATGCGGCAAATGCCTGAGTAAAGAAGCCCAGAGTAACTGTGGTGCAGGTGTAAATATTAACACGCTTAGTCCGTTGGTGATGTAGATGCCCATGAATCAACACATATATGCCCTATCTGTCAGTTTGGTGGCAAGGATCATAATGGGGACATGTGTGTGAACTGGGATAGACACCCCACGTTTCCCATGACAGGGAGAGTGTACCTCCAGGGCTTTAAGTGGGCCGGGGCCTGCCGGGGCTGGGCCCCGGCAGGCTCCGAAATTTCGTTTTGAGGCGGGGCCCTGCCGGGGCCCAGTAATCTCTCCTGGCATCCCCGGCCACTACACGAAAAGGCATTTTTTTCTACAGCCTGAAGCACCCCACTCCCATAGGGGAGAGGGTGCTAATCTCTACAAAAGGCTGCATGGCAGGGGTGGCAGTAGCCCATTGAGCCGGGGCTCGTCAAGGGGGCGTGGCCTCACGGGCCATCAAGACCCCCGCTGTTAGGCCACGCCCCCTCGATGAGCCCCGGCTCGATTTGTAGTGCCACTTAAGGCACTGTGTACCTCTGGCCCCATCCAACCCCTACACAATTTGCCCGACTCAGTCACATTCAGGTGTGTTTCTTGCAGGAAGAGACTGTCTGCTTTCAGATACCTAATGTAGTTGAGTAGCCTCTGCTGCTTAATTGGGTGCCTTAACCCTTGGGTATTCAGCAGAATGCTTGCGAGTGAAACCATAACAGTAATGTAAACAGCTCATAAAATGCCTGCATCAGTAGGAGCCATGCTAATGAGTGATCCTTGATTGTCCGAGCAAACCTCTCTTCGTAGAGGGAGAGACCAGGCCCTGCACGTTAGAATAAGGGATACAACATGTCTATCCCCCGGTGCAAAGGAACAGGGTGATACATTACCGCTATACAGATCGAAGTCTGACAAAAAAGCATGAATACCACAGGACGTGAGTGCATTAGGACAGATTGTGGATATTGCACTGATAGAGAAACCCAACACCCCAACCTAGAAAAACCCCAAACAAAGAACCCTGCCGTTGAGAAAACATTGGCACCCCAAACTTGACCGCAATACAACAGATACTGAGCCAGTGTGGTGGGAACCGGATGTGCAACAGACTCCCCGTCCATATCCCCCAACATCCATCTCGACCCTGACATGGGACAGCAGAGCAACATGTGGTGATAAACGTATCTGAGCAATGCGAGGGGCAAACGATGCAACATATGCAACGTCCCAGTCATGATTGTAGCATATCACCCTGCGGGATGCAATATAGTATGGAACACCTATTAAAGCTCCAGAGTGTCTCCCAAATGGAGGCAGCATTCACTTTTTAATCTAATGCAAATATACATGAAGTTCCAAGCAATACAACCATATCTCAAACCAGTGAGGTAAGACTGCACAGTGTCCTTTAGCCCGAAGTCCTAAGCTGCGATCAGCAGAAAATAGCCAAAGGGTATTTGGTGATTATGACCAACAACCCCTGTACACGTCTATCTTGTCACTTCCATGAGGCCTGTACATAGAATCAAGTGAAACGGATCATTCAGTCATCTTTTAGGATGGGCTGCTGGTCTCCCATTACACTCCAGACCTCTAGCGGCCGTTCAGTCCTCTTCCACTGTTTAGATGTAGCCGGGTCTCCTCGATGATCCAGAGGTTTTGTTGTGGGCCTCTCTGACTCTTCTGGCATGTCTTCTGAGGTGACCAGTTCATGCGCCTTCAAGAATTGTCATGCCTCTCTGGGATCATTGAAGGAGTGCCATTGCCTGGCTAGTGGTTTATAGAGGCCCGCAGGAAATTTGAGGTAATGGAGCAAGTCAGACCCTTTCAGAGCATTGAATATAGGGCTGAAGCCTTTCCGGCAGCACAACACTTTCATGGAGATGTTGTTGAAAAGTCATATCGTCGCATCGTTAAGCTGGATGGTACCAGATGCTCGGTAGGCTTTCATAATTTCCAGTTTGTGCATAAAGTTCCACAGGAATATAGTGATGATGCGCAGTCTGTCCCCCACCTGTAGCTTTGGGATAGGGGCTCACTGCGCACACTCAATGGTATACATTTGGGGTACAGTTAGGTGCAGGTGCTCCTCTAAAAAGCCATAGAGAAAGTTGTTGAGATCTGTCCCCTCTGTGTTTTTGGGAACGCCAACTAGGTGTAGGTTATTTTGCTGCAATCTCTTCTCCTTATCCTCAACCTTTGCCCCCAAGTGCTGTACCTCTTTGATGAGTGCTTCGACATTGGTCATTGTAGTTTCATGATCGGCCTCTAGCACGCTAATACTACTCTTAATTATCTGTGGTCCATTTAGCCTGGACGTCAAGCCAACTGTTAACATTTTTAAGTTCTTTCATAATGTTTTGCACCACGTCAGGCATTTCCTGCCTACGTTGGCTAATGTTCCTCAGTTCAGCCAGTATGGTTTGTATTTGTGTGGAGATGTCCATCTTGACTTTGCATCTCGTGGATCTTCGAGGAGTCGCTTCCAGTGCAGTATGTGTATATATGCCCTCAACCTCAGAATCTGATGACTAATGGAACATAGCACTCTGATCCGACTTGTGCCCTGTGCCACTTCTTATCACTGTTCATTTCCCCACTGGATCGCAAGATTGCCAGCAGAGAGCAGATTTTAATGCGTTAATGAGCACTATGCATGTTGTGGGATGTTTTACCCATGCAACCGGGCCCTACCACAAACACTGTGGCATTGAAAACATCATGATGGCCAGAACTCCCCAGAAAATGCACAGGGAAAACATGAAGAATAGGCTGCCACCCATTTTTGCCTATGTTGTGAGCACAGGAGGGCACTGCCTAAAACCACCATTGGGCTACACACACAGTAGCCTGAAACCATTGGGAATGGCAAGGCTGATTGCCAAAAGCAACCCAGAGCTGTTGGGAATTCATTTTCTTGATGTCAAAAGTTGCTAAAATCATGGGGGTGCAGTACCAGCTTTGTCCACAAACCGGCGCTAGCGGTCTAAACTCTTACAGGAGAGCTGTCTTGCAGAACTGTGCATTGATCCGAAGGAGTCTTAGTTAATTAAAAGTTCAAAGAGTCTCTGTTCATGGGAGGCATTCACACCAGCCCTGAGCAGCAACAGCCCAGGAAATCACAGGTCTCTGTTAATCAAATGCAGAGTGCCCCCCCTGGTCTGTTGACCTCAGCCTGCTAGACCCAACACAATAGACCCTTGCAATTGAATGGGGTATGTTGATTTTCAGTGTGGACTGTAAACAGAGCCCTGCCTGGAAGGAGAGACATGTGTTTCCTGACTTACCCAGTTTCTGGGGGTGGGCTCAGACACTTTTGTGGAATCATATTGCAGCAAATATATGTTTGAGTTAAATCCTTCTAAAGTATTGAATTAAGCTTACAAGAATGTGCAATTTGGAGATCCTTAATCTAAGAAATGTACCCACAATTCAAGACTTGATTCAACTTTGTACCATGTTCTGAGGCAAAACCCCGCTATTTATTGATATTACAGACACTGGGTTTATGCTAGAGACCTAGTAAATTAATGGAATATGGGTAGAAAGGCGGTGTACATGTGTGCCATTTTTGGTAAACGTCCGATATTGGTAAATCAACTAAAAACGAAAATAAGTTGCCATTTTTGAATGCAAGCCCCCAGGAAGATCAGAGTTGGGCCAGATTGTACCTTAAGTAATCTGTAATGTGTACATGCAATGTCAAACAACTGTGTATCTGGGAAATATGTGTAGTTATGAAAAATGATTTCTAAGGTAAAGGCAAAGGGGCGTTTCTTCAATAGATCGTAAATGGTTGACATCACTCTGACACACTATCCTTTCTCAAATCAGGGACCAAAGAATCCTTTGGCCTATCAAATCTTGAGAGGGTTGGGCATGCAGAATTAGCCGACCCAACCACTTTCTAAACACATAAAAAGAGCCACTGGAAGCCAGATAGGACTTTCTTTTTCACTTTCTGCGGAGCATTTTGACAGACAACTCCACATCCAGACTTCAAATCCATCAATCTCCAGAGACCAGAAATTAACTCCAGAATTTGTAGCAGAGAGGCCTGAATCCACAAGCTGAATCCTTTTTCAGCAGGCCTCCAAATCATTTGCAAACTATTCAACAGCCGGGCGAGCTGTTTGAATTTTTGCCAAGAACTTTTGCCAGAACCAGAGATCCAGACCGCCGTGCAGTGCCGCTAGCAGAGCTGACCCAGATCGCTGTGAGCAGAACCGGTGCCTGACAGACCCAGAAGGCAGAATTATCCAGTGAGCAGAACCAGGCAGAGACCGTCCGTGGCGAGGGAACCGCAGTCCCATCCTGACCCGATCCGTGGCGAAGTCGCATTCCTGTCCAAAATATAGTGTGAGTACCGCCAGAACTGTGCAAAACCCAATCTCTTAGTTTAAAATAATCTAATTCAAACTATTTTAACCTATTGAGAACTGCATGCTAGAAATCTTGTGTTCCTTTTGTGATCTTTAAAGCTGAAAACTGTCATCTGTCATTCTGACACTGTGATTTCATTTCTGAAAAACTACCTTCACAAAATCGTCCGTATCTCCGGAACCGTTTGTGCTAGGAGCGAGTTTTAACTGTCGTCACCGACTTGCTACTCCTTATAGTGCCTCCATAATCGCGCCCGACTTACTCGGAAAATTTGCCGCGATTTGACATTTTGCTTCATTTTATCCACGTGTAAAAATATGTGTCTTTTCTTGCATCCCTGAAATCCGTTTCCAACCTAATCATCCCTCATTAATCATTGTAGCGCGGACCTGAACTCATTCCAAGTATCTATCACCTACCTTGAACCTCCTGTAGGGAATTAAAAGCAATTTTAGCACATTTCTCACTTCATTGTCATCACATTCAAAGCATTTAGGGCCTGTGTTTAAAACTTCTACCTGTTTTCCTCTAAGCTTGCTAGGGGGGGAACTGAATTATATTTGATTGCATTCCTGAGAACTGTGTGTGTCACTTCCACCTCCTTACATTGCATATAGGGGGGGGGGTGAATTGCCAAAAGGGGAAAAGTGATTATATTATGTTTTGCTGAAATCATATCAAGTTTATTCCTCTGTTGCTTATTTTCCACCTTGCATTTCCTTGTACCATATAAAGCATTCTCAGCTACCTTATCCTCTATACTACTCCTAAGTAATTACCCAGTGTGCTAGTATCACATCATCCATTGTTGATCACTTACTGCTCATATTCACAAATGTGATATCAATTATTAATTTATTATAAAAGTGTGATATATATATATATATATATATATATATATATATATATATATATATATATATATATCGTTTAATTCTCAAATAAACCTTTTAAATTTGCAAAACAAACTTACTTCCTGGCTCAGTGGGGCCAGGGGGATTCTAAGAGAGGGGTGTTATATAAGGGTTGTCATCCAGAGTACACGAACTGGACATAAAAATATATAAATAAGGGCTTCCCTTGAGCAATCCCAGACAAGGCACTGACTTAGTGGGACTGCTCTATTTCTGAAAATCAACCTTCCTTCCAGTTTAAGGTGGTATTCCACACTGGAAGGAAACACTCTGAAATTCTTTACTAATCCACAATCAGAAACTCCCACTCCTATAGTCCAGAAAGATATGAAATCAGCTCAGAGCCTGGCTGATATTCAGCAAATTGGAGAGCAGTTGTTCATCCCTGTTCAGTTAAATGATGGGAAGGACTCTGTTCTCGCTCGAGTGTGTGTGAACAACAGTAAGAGCTTCATCAGCGAAGCCATGTTCCGCCAACTCCCAAAAGATCCAGCCATTCCCACATTCAAACTGATAGACAAATGGGAAATGGATCTGGAAACACCCAATTCGAAACATCTCCTGCCAAGCAGGTGTATGCTCAAAATCTCCATTGGCAACAAGAGCATAGTCCATAATTGTTGGGTCGTGCGAGACGTCACTGCCGCCTTTTACTTAGGCAGTGACATTCTCAATCGCTTTGCCATTAGTTTGGACTTCAAATCTTGGTCCTGATTAGCGGATAATCCCATGGGCTTTGATGATCCAGAAAAAGCATTTAGGTCAGCTCAATTGCTACCTTATGCAGTTGAAATTCAGATTAAAGAGGAAGTCACCATCCCAGGAAGGAACTGAAAATTCTCCCTGGAAGTGAAAGTTAAAAGAGGACAAAAATTGAAAAACCCTGATGCTTATATTCATCTAAATGCTTCTCTCCAACAGCAAGGGTTAGGGGTAAACCCAACACCATTAGTCAACATAGAACATGACACCATTCCAATAGTGGTGGATAACAGCGATTTACAGAGTATTACTCTAGCCGCAGGCACCATTATTGGAATGTCGGTTGATGACCGACATTTCTCCATTGATTTAGGAAATTAACTGTTAGGACCAATCCCCAAGGACTGTGTTGAGAGTGACAGTGGTGACAATACAACACCAGACAGGATCTTTACCCGGCAAGGGGGGATCTTCCTGGTGTACACTTCTTGCCCTTATGGTAAGGAAGATGTGACTTGTGACTTCAGAAGGGATGAGGTGATTTTACAGGCCCATGAGGGCTGCCTTTCCCACCTGAAGCCTCCAGTTCAAATCAGCACTCTGACCAGGGACTTCTCCACCCAGCTGGAGGAGGCCGCTGAGATAGCAAAACCAGAAGTCTTTCCAGGCTTCAGGCAGATTGTGGAAGAGAGAGTCAACCTGGCTGATGCCTGTGTGACTCTGGAACAGAAGCAAAAGTTGAAGCAAGTTTTCTTGGATTTCCAAGATCTCTTTGAGGTAGACTCACATGACTGTGGTCGCACCGACATCCACACCACAACAATTCCCACGGACCCTGGAATGACTCCAGTGTTTGTGAAGCAATATCGTTTGCCTCTCGCATCCATGGAGACCCTTACTGAAATAATTAAGAACCTTGAGTCCTGGGGAATAATCCGTCCAGTACACAGCACCTTCAATAATCCGGTGCTGGGAATATTGAAGCCAAACGGCCAGTGGAGACTCTGCGCCGATCTTAGGGAGCTCAACAAACGGGTCCATACTTCCCGATGGCATCTGCCCTACATTGACCAAGGGCTGGCCCAGATTCAGGGGTCACAGGTATTCACTGCAATAGACCTCACCAATGGATACTGGACCGTGCCTGTCAGTAGGGAGGACCAATACAAACTGGCTTTTACCTTTGGGAGCCAGCAGTACACATGGATCCGGACTCCCTTTGGATACCTCAACTCCGGCAATGAATTCAACATTTTCCTACACAAGGCCATGCCCGACCTGGCCGCGAGGGGTAACCTGGCTTATGTAGATGATGTCCTCATCAAAAGTTCTGTTTCAACAAAGGTTTACCGTTCCCCTTGTTTTAACAATCCCTCTCTCTCACGGTTAGGGGATAATCAACATTTTCATCATATAAAGGAGACAGTAATTACATTCCCTCATTCAACACTGATCTTATCATTTTGTATGATGCTATACAACCTTCTTTGTACCAATGATCTTGAAAAAATAGACCTAGTACCTAGTTATTTTTTTGCAATATCAAAAATGGTTTATTTTAATAGGTTAAATCACAACCCAATTTTTTCTTTTATAAAACTAACTTTAAAAATAGAATTTTCAGTAAAATAGACCCTACAACACAAAGTGGATACATCTACAATACAAATTACTGGTTTCACACACATACATTCCTATAACATGACAATACAATACAACAGCATATAAAATTTATATAATGATTTAAACATTTCCAATCACTGAGTATAATTAACTCAGATTAAACAGTCCCGACATGTTTCAGTTCCTCATGGCGCTTGGTGCATGAACCTTCTTCAGGGGAAGAACGCTTTTATTATTATTCTCCACCATGTAATCCAGGGCCACAACAGTACTCTTCAAAACCGTACTCCTATAATTTATTCAATACACAAAAAAAGTGGGGTATCACTACAAATCTACATCATCACAAATACATAAGTCAGCTCTATAATACTAAATATACTACAGTACCATTGAAGTATATACCAATGTACTGATCAGATTCAATAAAACCAGAAAGCCACTACATACCTCACAAGTAGGATTACTGCAGTGTAGGTGTGCCACAATGCACCAGAATAACCAAAGACCTCTTAGATAAGTCTGGTAATATTTTCTTAATGGTTCTTAAGTAACCAGGAACCCGATTTTTGCTGAAAAGGAACATCAAACAAACAGTGGTGTGAACAACACAACCACTACTTCCTCGCTTCATCACAACCGTCACGTGACCACACAAATTAAAGTGAGCTTAGAAAACCATGCCACTCCTGGTAGAGCCCCATCGTGTACCACTATCTTTCAATGTGCTGCTGAGACTACACCCTTCACCATGGCAATGTCACCAATTCAAAACAATATATACATATATACCTATTATGCCACACCACCAATCCTGCGTCAAATGCTGAGATTGTTTACATATTCTTCATCGCTGGTTGGTGATCCAAGAAAATATCCTACAACAGAAAAAACTGGATCAATACTCTAGCCACACACTATCGTGTATATTTCTATACCGTACTCTACCCACTACGTTATGATTAGCTTAATATGAACCATTATTGGAGAAAAAAATCAGACAATGCTCGCGTATGACGATGGCCCGTCATTTCATACCCTGTAGTGGCGTCTACAATACAATACACTCAATGTCACTCGTTGTTACCTTAAATAAGGACAGAAGCTTCACCCAATGTGACTCCGAGAACCCCAGAATCGATTCCGGTTAGTGCGGCGGTTCGGCTGTTAACCACCTACTCTCGCGATGAGCAACAGTTAAAATACACTATAGCTCAGACATAAACGAAGGACTAACCTTCTTTGTTTCATGATGCGTCAAGCCTACTATTGTGGGAGACATAAACAACGGACTAACCTTCTTTGTTTAATAAACATAGACAACATATCCCACTCAACCCTGGCTGGTGGGCCGGCAAGTGAACAACAATTCCAGGTTACAAAAAAATGTAGCCCAACCACTATTATAGTCATTATCAGCACAAAAAGCGGCTGCACGCCGGCACATATCTCATTCTTTGGGCAGTTTTTGAGGCTAAAGAGAAACAGTAGTTTACAGCAGGATTATAAAGAAAGTGCAGCCGAGTTGTCAAGAAAATTGTGTAATAAGGGCTATCCAGCTAAGTTGGTAAAGAGGTCTTCTAAAAGAGCTTTCAACAATAATCGAGAAGCCTTACTAGAGAAAAGACAAAGAGATGACAAAGGGGATCGGATTATATTTGTTAACACGTTTTCAAATTTGTCATATAAGATCAAAGGCATTATTAACAAAGCATGGAAAAAAGTGTATAATGACGAATCGACTCGTCCCCCATTGATGGCATTTAGGAAAAGCCAAAACATCAGACAGATGCTAATTAGGAATGATATATCCATCAAACAATCATTAGAACCCAGGCAAACTACGTTATGGGGTCTTCCGCCTGTTAAGGGACATTTTCCCTGTGGAAAATGTGTGATGTGTGCCAAGACGAAGGAAACTAAACATATTATGTTGAATCCCAATACTAAGTGGGTTCTCAATGAAATGACTAATTGCAACACTGAAAATGTGGTTTATTTAATCACGTGTCCGTGCGGATTACAATATGTAGGTAAAACTAACAGGAAATGTCGCACCCGTATGATAGAACATCGTAGTTGCATAAAAAATCAAGTACTGTTAGCCCCTATGGTCAAACACTTTGTACAGATGAAACATTCATACGAGGATTTCAGTTGGGTGATCTTAAAGAAAATTTGTGGCAAAAACAAATCAGAAATAGATGGCAAACTCATTGTATTTGAACAAAAAATGATTTACAAGTGCCAAAGTCATATTATTGGTCTTAATGAAGAAATTGATTGGCCACATACTCAGAGATAAATGGACCATTGATGTTTATACATTTGTGTGGAGATATGGATATATCTCATTGGTAATGAGTGTAAAATATGAAGACTCAATATGATCTACTGAATAGAAAAATGGCACATGTTTAGACTTTGAAAATATAACGTGATGAGTCAATAATGTTCGAGTAGTGTAATGTACTTGTGTAATCGGCTGTATGAATCACTATATGTTGGGTGAGAAATTTCGATTGCCGATAATCAATTTTATTTAGATCCGAGTTGGGCTATAATCCCTAGGTTTTCGAAATTGTCTAGTGGATTTTAGGTTCTCCATCATGGAATCCTGTGCTAATTGCAATTGTGATCACCATTGTGCCCACCGCGATAGATGGATGCGAGTTGATTCACATTTTTGTGTTTAGAATGAGATATGTGCCGGCGTGCAGCCGCTTTTTGTGCTGATAATGACTATAATAGTGGTTGGGCTACATTTTTTTGTAACCTGGAATTGTTGTTCACTTGCCGGCCCACCAGCCAGG
Organism: Ambystoma mexicanum; assembly: GCF_040938575.1. NCBI lineage: Eukaryota > Metazoa > Chordata > Amphibia > Caudata > Ambystomatidae > Ambystoma > Ambystoma mexicanum. Next base: position 469,902,949 of record NC_090934.1, read on the forward strand.
GTTGAGTGGGATATGTTGTCTATGTTTATTAAACAAAGAAGGTTAGTCCGTTGTTTATGTCTCCCACAATAGTAGGCTTGACGCATCATGAAACAAAGAAGGTTAGTCCTTCGTTTATGTCTGAGCTATAGTGTATTTTAACTGTTGCTCATCGCGAGAGTAGGTGGTTAACAGCCGAACCGCCGCACTAACCGGAATCGATTCTGGGGTTCTCGGAGTCACATTGGGTGAAGCTTCTGTCCTTATTTAAGGTAACAACGAGTGACATTGAGTGTATTGTATTGTAGACGCCACTACAGGGTATGAAATGACGGGCCATCGTCATACGCGAGCATTGTCTGATTTTTTTCTCCAATAATGGTTCATATTAAGCTAATCATAACGTAGTGGGTAGAGTACGGTATAGAAATATACACGATAGTGTGTGGCTAGAGTATTGATCCAGTTTTTTCTGTTGTAGGATATTTTCTTGGATCACCAACCAGCGATGAAGAATATGTAAACAATCTCAGCATTTGACGCAGGATTGGTGGTGTGGCATAATAGGTATATATGTATATATTGTTTTGAATTGGTGACATTGCCATGGTGAAGGGTGTAGTCTCAGCAGCACATTGAATGATAGTGGTACACGATGGGGCTCTACCAGGAGTGGCATGGTTTTCTAAGCTCACTTTAATTTGTGTGGTCACGTGACGGTTGTGATGAAGCGAGGAAGTAGTGGTTGTGTTGTTCACACCACTGTTTGTTTGATGTTCCTTTTCAGCAAAAATCGGGTTCCTGGTTACTTAAGAACCATTAAGAAAATATTACCAGACTTATCTAAGAGGTCTTTGGTTATTCTGGTGCATTGTGGCACACCTACACTGCAGTAATCCTACTTGTGAGGTATGTAGTGGCTTTCTGGTTTTATTGAATCTGATCAGTACATTGGTATATACTTCAATGGTACTGTAGTATATTTAGTATTATAGAGCTGACTTATGTATTTGTGATGATGTAGATTTGTAGTGATACCCCACTTTTTTTGTGTATTGAATAAATTATAGGAGTACGGTTTTGAAGAGTACTGTTGTGGCCCTGGATTACATGGTGGAGAATAATAATAAAAGCGTTCTTCCCCTGAAGAAGGTTCATGCACCAAGCGCCATGAGGAACTGAAACATGTCGGGACTGTTTAATCTGAGTTAATTATACTCAGTGATTGGAAATGTTTAAATCATTATATAAATTTTATATGCTGTTGTATTGTATTGTCATGTTATAGGAATGTATGTGTGTGAAACCAGTAATTTGTATTGTAGATGTATCCACTTTGTGTTGTAGGGTCTATTTTACTGAAAATTCTATTTTTAAAGTTAGTTTTATAAAAGAAAAAATTGGGTTGTGATTTAACCTATTAAAATAAACCATTTTTGATATTGCAAAAAAATAACTAGGTACTAGGTCTATTTTTTCAAGATCATTGGTACAAAGAAGGTTGTATAGCATCATACAAAATGATAAGATCAGTGTTGAATGAGGGAATGTAATTACTGTCTCCTCATCAAAAGTTCATCTGTGGAGGAACACATAGCGGAGATCCGTTATGTTCTGACACAGTTGAGGGCCGCCGGAGCAAAACTTTCCTTTCAGAAAGCACAGTGGTGTAGAACACGTGTTAATTTCTTGGGGCATGAGATTACTCCTCAGGGTCTCTGTCCCCAGGAAAAGAAAGTGGAAGCACTTCAGAAACTGAAAGACCCCACAACTCTGCGGGAACTAAGGAGCCTCCTTGGACTGACTAATTACAGCAGAAAGTTCATTTAAGGCTACGAAGAGATCACTAGACCCCTGATTCATCTCTTGAAGGGGGGGGTTAAGTGGGAATGGGGTCCAGAACAATCCGAGGCAGTAGGACAACTCAAGAGAAGCCTCTCACAAGCACCTTGCCTAGCTTACCCTGTCAGAAACAAGGAGTTCTTCCTGGAGACAGGGTTCTCTAATACGTGCTTCACAGCAGTATTATACCAAAAGCATGACAAGGTCAATAAAGTAATCTTCTATGCGAGCAAAACTTTATCCTCTGTGGAGGAAAAATTCAACGATTGTGAGAAGGCACTCCTGGCAAAGGTGTGGGCATTGAAGAATTACCGCTCGTTTATCCAGGGGAACACATCACAGTGGAGATTCCACACCAGCCTCTGCAATATCTCCAAAGTGACAGAATCCGGGCCGGAAATGTGAGTAATTCCCGAATTACTTCCTGGATTCTGTCAATGCAAGGCTTTCCTGTGGAGGTCAGATATGGCCAAAACAAGAAGAGTCCCCTCACGCAAGTTCTGGCTGACTTGCATGATTGTGCCAGAGAAAACTGTCTCGAGGACGAAAGTCTAAAAATCAAGGACAACATGGAGGCATACCTTAATTCCCCACACAAAGTCTTTGAAGAAGACAAGTGTGAGGGAATGCCCACTGTCTATGTGGATGGATGCTCTTACCATGTTGACAACAACGGGGAAAAAGAACTTGTGGCCGGCGTAGGGAACGCATGGGTGAATGAGTCCCCAGAACCCTCCGCTGGATACAAAATTGGTCCCCGAAGTAGTCAGGTGGCAGAATTGATGGCTGTGCATCAAGCCATCCTCACTGCTGTCCAACATCAACTCCACGAACTGGTCATAATCACAGATTCGGATTATGTACGGAACGGGTTCGTGGAGCACCTGGTTAACTGGAAAACCAGACGCATGCTATGTGCTAATAAGAAACCTTTGAAACATGGGAAGTTAATTCAAAACATTGATGATCTGGTCACCTTGAATGGGATGACCATCTACTGGAAGAAGATCAAGGATCATTCCAAAGTAGAGGGACCAGACAAAACTGGAAATGACTTAGCTGATCAGCTGGGCAAACCCGGGGCCATCCAAGGGGATCTAATAGAAATAGAGTCCCTGTTGGGGGAAATCCAGGTCACTGCTATCACTAGGTCCCAGACAAATGTTCACAATGATATTTCAACTGCACAATGGAGTAAGGAGACCCCTGATGCTGATTTAATTACGGCTCAAAAGGGGGATCCAATAATTGATAAGTTTTACCAACACATTGAGGACCCTGAGAACTTTCCCCTGACGGATATCGATTACATTGGGAAGGAGGACCTTAGAGTGTTGATGAAATGTCCAAAGATGTTCTGAATCCAAGACGGTTTGTTGGTAAGGAAATCCCAAGCTGGCCATGATCAGTGGGGGGTCCCTACCTCATTCCGAAGCCTGATGTTAAGTCACGCCCATGATGCGGCCACAGCCGGTCATAGGGGGTTTCACACAACACTTGAGATCTTAAGAGAGGTTGCATACTGGCCACACATGGGGCAGGACCTCGACCAATACTTGAAGGGGTGTCTGGTGTGTGCACAATTTCAGCCATCATCCCTCACACACCGTGCGCCTCTCCAAAAGAGGGGGATGACACTGCCATGGTCAGATTTGCAAATCGACTTCATAGGCCCTGTAATTCGCTCGTCTAGATGAAACAAGTACATGTTGACCGTCACATGCTTGTTCACCAAGTGGGTGGAATGTCTCCCGGCCCCAAACTGCAAGGCAGAAACAGCAGCTGCCCTGATGATTAACCACATCTTTTCCCGTTTTGGTCTACCTCAAAGGATTGAGTCCGACAGAGGTAGCCATTTCACCAGCGAGGTAATGACAAAGATGTGGGAGATACTGGGGGTCAAAAGGAAGTTACATATTGCTTACCGGCCAGCTTCTTCTGGGGCAGTAGAACGCTACAACCGGACCATTGTAAGCATCTTAAAAATGTTTGTGGCAGATTCTGGGCCAAGTTGGGATATACGATTACCTCTGGTCCTAATGGCCATCAGATCTACCCCTTCATCTGCAACTAAAATGTCACCATTTGAGTTGATGACCGGACGCAAGATGGTGCTTCCCCAGCATTTGCTCTACAGGACCCAAGAGCAGACACTGATAAATGTCTCCACAACTCATGAGTATGTGGAGAATTTAAGGAAACACTTTCAGCATGCTTTTGCCTATGCTCAGCGGAATCTAGAAAGATCAGCTGATAGCATGAAGACCCACTACGACCTGAAGACCACCAGGAAGGAATATAATGTGGGAGACCGGGTTTATCTATACAATTTCCAAAGAAACCAGGCCAAACAGCGAAAATGTTTGCCTACATGGAAGAGACCGTTTGAAATTATAGACAAAATCTCCCCTGTAGCCTACAAGATCCGCATCCCCAAAGGTAGTTCGGCAGAAGGGGAAGACAAGTGGGTCCATATTAATCAGCTAAAGTGTTGCCATCCCAGGCACACTCTGCAACAACTGGAGGAATCCTCTGGAATCCCAGAGGGGGCCGCTTCAGAGTAATTCAGTTCCAACCCTAAAATATCGCACATATAGTCGCTAAAATATGATGATTATGGAAAGAAAATATTTCCTGTTATATCTTGTTTTTTTAAAATAATACTGCAAAATGTATCCGGATGTATAAAATGTATATGTTCGCCACACCATTAATAGTGGTGGAAAAATGTCTACGAATAGGTATTGCCGCTTTTGCTTTATCATCCTAGGAGAGATGAAACCATGGAGACTGACTAAGGAGGACGACCGGGGACCGGGAGCAAAGATCCGAGGGGCCCGGGGTACCGCCCAATATTCCCATCAGGACCGGCGAGGAGAACCGATAGATCCAACCGAATGGAGGAAAAGATACAGAACTGTGCCATCTACCGGAAGAAGATGAGGCGAACATCCCAGATCTTGCAAGTTCCATCAGTGAAAGATCAGAATGGCCATTGCAAGAGGGGGGCTTGTGGGATGTTTTACCCATGCAACCGAGCCCTACCACAAAAAATTTGCATTACTGACATTGAAAACATCATGATGGCCAGAACTCCCCAGAAAATGCACAGGGAAAACATGAAGAATAGGCTGCCACCCATTTTTGCCTATGTTGTGAGCACAGGAGGGCACTGCCTAAAACCACCATTGGGCTACACACACAGTAGCCTGAAACAATTGGGAATGGAAAGGCTGATTGCCAAAAGCAACCCAGAGCTGTTGGGAATTCATTTTCTTGATGTCAAAAAGTTGCTAAAATCATGGGGGTGCAGTACCAGCTTTGTCCACAAACCGGCGCTAGCGGTCTAAACTCTTACAGGAGAGCTGTCTTGCAGAACTGTGCATTGATCAGAAGGAGTCTTAGTTAATTAAAAGTTCAAAGAGTCTCTTTTCATGGGAGGCATTCACACCAGCCCTGAGCAGCAACAGCCCAGGAAATCACAAGTCTCTGTTAATCAAATGCAGAGTGGCCCCCTGGTCTGTTGACCTCAGCCTGCTGGACCCAACACAACAGACCCTTGCAATTGAATGGGGTATGTTGCTTTTCAGTGTGGACTGTAAACAGAGCCCTGCCTGGAAGGAGAGACATGTGTTTCCTGACTTACCCAGTTTCTGGGGGTGGGCTCAGACACTTTTGTGGAATCATATTGCAGCAAATATATGTTTAAGTTAAATGCTTCTAAAATATTGTATTAAACTTACAAAAATTTGCAATTTGGAGATCCTTAATCTAAGAAATGTACCCACAATTCAAGACTTGATTCAACTTTGTACCATGTTCTGAGGCAAAACCCCGCTATTTATTGATATTACAGACACTGGGTTTATGCTAGAGACCTAGTAAATTAATGGAATATGGGTAGAAAGGTGGTGTACATGTGTGCCATTTTTGGTAAACGTCCGATATTGGTAAATCAACTAAAAATGAAAATAAGTTGTCATTTTTGAATGCAAGCCCCCAGGAAGATCAGAGTTGGGCCAGATTGTACCTTAAGTAATCTGTAATGCGTACATGTAATGTCAAACAACTGTGTATCTGGGAAATATGTGTAGTTATGAAAAATGATTTCTAAGGTAAAGGCAAAGGGGCGTATCTTCAATAGATCGTAAAGGGCTGACATCACTCTGACACACTATCCTTTCTCAAATCAGGGACCAAAGAACTTTGGCCTATCAAATCTTGAGAGGGTTGGGCATGCAGAATTAGCCGACCCACCCACTTTCTAAACACATAAAAAGAGCCACTGGAAGCCAGATAGGACTTTCTTTTTCACTTTCTGGGGAGCATTTTGACAGACAACTCCACATCCAGACTTCAAATCCATCAATCTCCAGAGACCAGAAATTAACTCCCATCTTAAAGCTAAGATTCTAAGCTTTCCAACAAGCTTAAAACCGACTTGCTACTCCTTATAGTGCCTCCGTAATCGCGCCCGACGCACTCGGGAAATTTGCCACGATTTGACATTTTGCTTCATTTTAGCCACGTGTAAAAATATTTGTCTTTTCTTGCATCCCTAAAATCCATTTCCAACCTAATCATCCCTCATTAATCATTGTAGCGTGGACCTGAACTCATTCCAAGTATCTATCACCTACCCTGCACCTCCTATAGGGAATTAAAAGCAATTTTAGCACATTTCTCACTTCATTGTCATCATATTCAAAGCATTTTGGGCCTGTGTTTAAAACTTCTACCTGTTTTCCTCTAAGCTTGCTAGGGGGGGAACTGAATTATATTTGATTGCATTCCTGAGAACTGTGTGTGTCACTTCCACCTCCTTACATTGCATAGAGGGGGGTGAATTGCCAAAAGGGGAAAAGTGATTATATTATGTTGTGCTGAAATCATATCAAGTTTATTCCTGTGTTGCTTCTTTTCCACCTTGCATTTCCTTGTACCATATAAAGCATTCTCAGCTACCTTATCCTCTATACTACTCCTAAGTAATTACCCAGGGTGCTAGTATCACATCATCCATTGTTGATCACTTACTGCTCATATTCACAAGTGTGATATCAATTATTAATTTATTATAAAAGTGTGATATATATATTGTTTAATTCTCAAATAAACCTTTTAAATTTGCAAAACAAACTTACTTCTTGGCTCAGCGGGGTCAGGGGGATTCTAAGAGACGGGTGTTATATAAGGGTTGTCATCCAGAGTACACGAACTGGACATAAAAATATATAAATAAGGGCTTCCCTTGAGCAATCCCAGACAAGGCACTGACTTAGTGGGACTGCTTGATTGGAGTCTTTAACAATGTAGATTGCTCCGGAGTGTTATGTGAGCGCTAATGGTGGTCATGGCAACAGCTGTGATGTGGGCAGCAGCAGTGTATGCACTGCAGCACAGTAATGAGCTGGCTGTGCCCCAGCGTTCTGACGAGCACCCTGCGCGGACTAACTGTGCTGCAGCATGCACCCTTGATTGATGTGGTGACGCCAGCTCAATCCTTGTTGGTGCTGCGGTCTAGCGGTATCCCGGATAATGCGGGTGAGGGGACAGTGCTGGGCCTCAATCCGTTGTAGATACTATGGTTACCCCACTAGTAGTTAGGACATTAAGTGCAGCATAGAGCACCGAGCCGGTGTACCAGTGTCTGATTTGCGAGGCACTTGCATCACAGCCAAGTGCGAAGATTCTACAAATATGAAGTCTGGCTTCACGGGCAGGGTCACTGTGATCATGCAAGGCTCATGTGAAGTTCATGCGGAGCTCCGCCGGCTTCCGTCAGCAACATGCTCGGATGCCATCATCAGCATGTCAGTCTGTACAGCCTTGGTTCACGCTGAGCACTCCTTCTCGCCACACAGTCATGGAGGTCATAGGCGGCGAATGGTGGGTGCCACACAATCAAGAAATGGCCAAAAGTTGCCTGGAGAGAAGCAGGGTCAATAGTCAGGTCTATATCCCGCAGTTGATAGCGATATTGAGCATATAGCAAACGGACATGTCTGTTCACAGCAGAGAAAAGTCAGCCCGCGGCCATTTTGATCGGGCTCTCAAGCTCCCCTCCAGATGATTGCATTTTTTAAAGAATGGGCACTAGAGCCCTACAGGTCCGCTTTATATAATCCAAGTGTTACTGGGATGATTGAAGACATTATTTAATTTGCATTGGCCAGTAGATTAGATTAGTGAAATATGTTGACTGAAGCAGTGAAGGCACATAGATAGACACCTTTTATGCTTACTGGCATTCATAAACTGAGAGGAGGGACAAGATCATCACTTGTGCAAAGGGTGGTGATCACACTTGGGGCTTGGGGGCAAGCGAATCTCTTATCCCTTACAGGCTGTCACCTCAGTGGGGTGGAGAACACCAGAGCAGACACACTGAGTCAGCAGTTTCCCTCTTCTCAGGAGCTCTGGGTACAGCCTGAGATGTTCTTAAAGCTCACTCCTACTCTCTATTGACCCTTCTGTGACCTCTTTCCAAAACATTGCTCCCCCAGTTATTTTCAAGGTTCACTAGAATTAGGTACTTAAGAAATGAGTGTCCTCAGAGCTTCCAGGTCCACGGTTCTGCTTTACACCATCCCACCCATTCTACTTATCCTAAGGGTGGACCACAGGATCAGGGAATGCCTGTGCTGGATGATATTGAGCACTTCCTTCTGCCCCAGGAGAACCTGGTTCCCTCTGCTGCCCAGTCTGTCCACCTGATCTCCTCTGATGTTCCCAGGCTTCCCAGTCACCATTTGGAGACCCTTAGGGCTGCCAGCTGAACAACAGACAGATGGTCTTGTGCATCATGGTCCTTAAAAGGGCAGGCCGGACCAGATAGGGCTTCAATGAAGGGGTTTCTTCCTTCCATACAGAAATCCAGGAGCCAGTCCACAAGGCGGCCTATGCAGTCACTATACGGTTTTCTCAGCCTGCTGTAGAGACGGGGGTGATCCCCTTAGAATGCAGTGGTCCCTAATTATCCCAGTTTCTACAGGAGAGCCTAGATCTGGGTCTGGCTCCATCATCGCTATGAGCACAGTGGTCAGCAATTAAGGCAGTTATGCAACCCGAGGTGGAGCAGGAATAACGGCCATGGGTGAGGTCACTTATTACCCCTTTGGGATCTGTCATTTGTGTTTCGAGCTCTGCAGGGTCATCTTTTGGGCTTTTGGCCTCAGGAGAGCTGACATATCTCATCCTTAAGACAGTGTTTTTGCTGGCCATTACCACAGCCAGGTGGTTTGCGGAACTTGGTAACCTTTTGTGTTCAGATCATATTTTCAAGTGAAGCCGCAGTTGGTAGAGTTGCGTTGTGACCCTAACTTTCACCTGGTTTCCTCTTATTTTCAAGTGTCCCAAGGCCAAGAGATTCCAAGGACCTCAAGGAGCATGCCAAGCAAGGATGCTGCAGATGTAGCAGGAATGGACATTTGCCACGTCCTACTATGTTATGTTGAACGCATATTTTCCTCCAGGTCTTCCAGTAAAGCTATTTATGACTTATGGAAGGGCAGGGAAGCGTCACCAGCCCTCCAATATCTCTCTTGGCCGCTGGTTGATGCAGGCCATCACAGTGGATTACTCAGTTTTTCGTGATCCACTCCAGCAGGTGGTGAAGAGGTGTTCAACGAGCGCTATGGCCATCTTCTGGCCAGAGGCAAGGGGGCCAATCACCAGACGATCTGTAGGGCAGCTAGGGGGCTGCCCTGGCTACCTTCAGAATACATTACAGGCTTCATCTCCTGGAACAGAGGGTTCAGTCCTTTGCTCAGGCTTCCCTAAGATCCATTTGGACAGCTTAAATTGATGTTAGAAATAAAACCTTCACTGGGTGTGCAACATTTCCAGTGTAATGTGTTTTCTTTGCCGGTTTGTCATGGAGAGGGTCGGATCGATCAGGTCTATGATACACTTCATGATTTATTTATTTATTTATTTATTTATTAAATTTATATAGCGCGCAGGCAGCCCAGGGGCATTGTGGCACTGTTACTTGCAAGGAAGACTTAGTTACAATGTGTGCAGGTTGTGCCTTGGGTTACAGTGAGGCAATGACCTGTGATCAGATATACCACATAATACATCATACAATACAATTGTGAGGGCTAGGCCATGTAATTGTTAGATGAACAGGGTCGTTTTCAGGGTTTTCCGAAAGGCGGTCAGTGAGGGTTCAGAGCGCAGGGAGCTAGGGAGGGTGTTCCAGTGTACGGCAGCGAGGTACGGGAAACTGGAGCCCCCTGCTCTGGTCCTTTTTACCCTGGGTACTGAGAGCATGCTGGCATGGGGTGATCTAGTGGGTCTTGTGGAGGAGACCAGGTGGATCCTCTGGGAAAGGTACATTGGGGCGGCAAGATGGACACATTTGTGGGTGATGCTTAGAGCCTTGAATAAGATCCTCTCCTTTATGGGGAGCCAGTGGGAAGCTTTTCTGGCAGCGGTGATGTGCTCTCTCTTGGCGATGCCTTGTGCAGCGCGTAGGGCACTGTTCTGTATTACTTGGAGCTTCTCAAGATTTTTGTTGGAGGTCCCAAGGAAAAGAATATTGCAGTAATCAAGTCGCGAGCCGGTTATGGCCCTGGCTATGTTAGTGCAAGTGTCTTTTGACAGATAAGGTCTGATTGCGTTAAGGAGTTTTGCATGGTAAGCGGCCGAGGAGGCAATGGCGTTTACTTGTCTGGTCATGGATAGATTAGAGTCTAGGTAGACGCCTAGTGTTTTTACCGTGTCAAGTACTGGGATCGTGATTGAGTCAATGGTGAAATGGCTGAACTGAGCATCAAGTTTCTTGATGGTGTCAGGGGAGCCTACGAGTAGGAGCTCAGTTTTGTCGGAGTTCAGGCAGAGGCCGTTGATAGCCATCCACATTTGAATTGTGTTGTAGATGTTGTTGAGGGTAGCAGAGTCCGTGTCATAGTCGCCTGTCAGAGTGAGAAGGATCTGTGTGTCGTCGGCGTAGTTGGTGTAAGAGATGCCCATGGCGTCAAGGATGAGGAAGAGGGGGCGGGTGAAGATGTTGTAGAGGGTGGGGGAGAGGCAGGAGCCTTGGGGCACCCCACATAGCATGATAGAGGGTGATGCAGTGGCTAGGTCAGAGAAGACCTGCATGGTCCTGCCTTGGAGGAAGGAGGTGATCCATGTAATGGCTTCTTGAGAGAAGTTGGCTGTGGAGGAGAGGTGGTGGCAGAGGATGTCGTGGTCTACAAGATCAAAAGCTGCCGACAGATCCAGGAGTAGGAGCAAGACAGGTTTGCCTTGGTCCCTTGCGTCGTCCATTTGGTTTTTTAGGTCGAGTAGGGCGGTCTCTGTCCCATGCCTGGGGCGAAAGCCGGATTGTCTCAGTCCAAGGAGGTTCTGTTCTTCGAGGAAGTGCTGGACTTGCAGGTAGGCTGCTTTGTCTAGAATCTTGAGGAGGAAAGGGACAGTGGTGATGGGGCGGTAGTTATTAGGGGAGGTGGGGTCAAGTGTGGGTTTCTTTATGAGGGGTCGGACCCATGCTTCCTTTAGGCAGGCGGGGACTCTCCCTGTGGTGAGAGAGGCGTTGACGAAGGCTGTTAGAAAAGGGGCCAAGGTGTCTGCGCAGTCTTTGATGATGGAGGCAGGACAGGGGTCGCCTTTGCAATTGGAGGGTTTTATGTTTTTCATAATGTTGATCATGTCGTTTTCTTGGATGGTTTTAAACGAGAAGGTGGGTGGGGCCTCAGTGGGTGATGGGGGCAGTGGTGGTTGGGAGGGTGTAGTGTGGGTGGAGAGTGTTAGTTTGGTGTTCAAGATTTTGGCTTGGAGAGAGCTGATCTTGTTGCGCATGGCTGTTTGGATGTTGTCACACCATTCTTTGTCCTTAGTGAAGTTTTGATCACTGTGCTAGGATAAGGAAGGTTGACATGGCGGTAATGTTTTCATCACTTAGGAGAAATCTTCATCACCCCTAGTCCTACTCTTTCTCGTCACAGTACAGACACCTGACTCTCCCTCCCACGCAAATCGATCCGATTCCTTGGGTAAGGTAAAGGAGGAGCCTCTGGATTAGAGGTAATAATATACCTGGATGAGCAAGGGGGCGGGACAAGAAGTTACCAAAGAGTGTTATTTTGAGCATAGCTGGTGGGAAGACAGACTGACTTCCCACCAGATGGCTTACTGTACTGTGACGAGGAAGACCAGAATCTGGGGGTAATGAAGAGTAATGAAGGTACGTAATGAAAACATTGTTTAATCATTTGCATCATAGGCGCTGAATGGTGGGTGCCACACAATCAAGAAATGGTCAAAAGTTGCCTGGAGACAGCAGGGTCACTAGTCACGTCTACATCCCGTAGTTGATAGCGATATTGAGCTTCTAGCAAACGGACATGTCTGTTGACAGCAGAGAAAAGTCAGCCTGCGGCCATCTTGATCGGGCTCTCAAGCTCCCCTCCAGATGATTGCATTTTTTAAAGAATGGGCACTAGAGCCCTACAGGTCCGCTTTATATAATCCAAGTGTTACTGGGATGATTGAAGACATTATTCAATTTGCATTGGCCAGTAGATTAGATTAGTGAAATATGTTGACTGAAACAGTGAAGGCACATAGATAGACACCTTTTATGCTTACTGGCATTCATAAACTGAGAAGAGGGATAAGATCATCACTTGTGCAAAGGGTGGTGATCACACTTGGGGCTTGGGGGCAAGCGAATCTCTTATCCCTGACAGGCTGCCACCTCAGTGGGGTGGAGAACACCAGAGCAGACACACTGAGTCAGCAGTTTCCCTCTTCTCAGGAGCTCTGGGTACAACCTGAGATGTTCTTAAAGCTCACTCCTACTCTCTATTGACCCTTCTGTGACCTCTTTGCAAAACATTGCTCCCCCAGTTCTTTTCAAGGTTCACTAGAATTAGGTACTTAAGAAATGAGTGTCTTCAGAGCTTCCAGGTCCACGGTTCTGCCTTACACCATCCCACCCATTCTACTTATCCTAAGGGTGGACCACAGGATCAGGGAATGCCTGTGCTGGATGATATTGAGCACTTCCTTCTGCCCCAGGAGAACCTGGTTCCCTCTGCTGCCCAGTCTGTCCACCTGATCTTCTCTGATGTTCCCAGGCTTCCCAGTCACCATTTGGAGACCTTTAGGGCTGACAGCTGAACAACAGACAGATGGTCTTGTGCATCATGGTCCTTAAAAGGGCAGGCCGGACCAGATAGGGCTTCAATGAAGGGGTTTCTTCCTTCCATACAGAAATCCAGGAGCCAGTCCACAAGGCGGCCTATGCAGTCACTATATGGTTTTCTCAGCCTACTGTAGAGATGGGGGTGCTCCCCTTAGAATGCAGTGGTCCCTAATTATCCCAGTTTCTACAGGAGGGCCTAGATCTGGGTCTGGCTCCATCATCGCTATGAGCACAGTGGTCAGCAATTAAGGCAGTGATGCAACCCGAGGTGGAGCAGGAATAACGGCCATGGGTGAGGTCACTTATTACCCCTTTGGGATCTGTCATTTGTGTTTCGAGCTCTGCAGGGTCATCTTTTGGGCTTTTGGCCTCAGGAGAGCTGACATATCTCATCCTTAAGACAGTGTTTTTGCTGGCCATTACCACAGCCAGGTGGTTTGCCGAACTTGGTGCCCTTTTGTGTTCAGATCATATTTTCAAGTGAAGGCGCAGTTGGTAGAGTTGCGTTGTGACCCTGACTTTCAACTGGTTTCCTCTTATTTTCATGTGTCCCAAGGCTAAGAGATTCCAAGGACCTCAAGGAGCATGCCAAGCAAGGATGCTGCAGCTGTAGCAGGCATGGACATTTGCCACGTCCTACTATGTTATGTTGAACGAATATTTTCCTCCAGGTCCTCCAGTAAAGCTATTTATCACTTATGGAAGGGCAGGGAAGCGTCACCAGCCCTCCAATATCTCTCTTGGCCGCTGGTTGATGCAGGCCATCACACTGGATTACTCAGTTTTCCGTGATCCACTCCAGCAGGTTGTGCAGAGGTGTTCAACGAGCGCTATGGCCATCTTCTGGCCAGAGACAAGGGGGCCAATCACCAGACGATCTGTAAGGCAGCTAGGGGGCTGCCCTGGCTACCTTCAGAATACATTACAGGCTTCATCTCCTGGAACAGAGGGTTCAGTCCTTTGCTCAGGCTGCCCTAAAATCCATTTGGACAGCTTAAATTGATGTTAGAAATAAAACCTTCACTGGGTGTGCAACATTTCCAGTGTAATGTGTTTTCTTTGCCGGTTTGTCATGGAGAGGGTCGGATCGATCAGGTCTATGATACACTTCATGATTGATCACTGTGCTAGGATAAGGAAGGTTGACATGGCGGTAATGTTTTCATCACTTAGGAGAAATCTTCATCACCCCTAGTCCTACTCTTTCTCGTCACAGTACAGACACCTGACTCTCCCTCCCAGGCAAATCGATCCGATTCCTTGGGTAAGGTAAAGGAGGAGCCTCTGGATGATTAGAGGTAATAATATACCTGGATGAGCAAGGGGGCGGGACAAGAAGTTACCAAAGAGTGTTATTTTGAGCATGGCTGGTGGGAAGACAGACTGACTTCCCACCAGATGGCTTACTGTACTGTGACGAGGAAGAGCAGAATCTGGGGGTAATGAAGAGTAATGAAGGTACGTAATGAAAACATTGTTTAATCATTTGCAACTTACACATATTGCTGTTTACCTATGTACATTATTCGAATTCATGTACATTGATGGCTTAAACTTGTTTCCTATCCCCACATGAGAGTAATGTATGACGGTTTAGCTTATCCAAGTGTACGGTTAGAACATTTAGAGATTTTAGACATCTTTTCATGATATACTGTTTTTCAAGTGTATTGTATGTGCCCTGGATCCTCCCCTGTTCTCATCTTGGACCATATACAGGCCCACTCAGCTGTAACCTGGATGTTATTTAACGATATGTAAAGTATAAGTGCATGTTTAAATGTATGCTGTATGTTTAACTACTTTTTTACCTCTAGGAATCCCAGATAATTTAGGAATACATGAATTACAACTTTTTACGAGGCGAAAATCAGGCTTTCGTGTGAAAATACTCCGGCCTTGAAATTAGTTGCACTTGACCATAAATGTGGTTATCTCAGACAAAGAAAGGGGACGTTTGTTTAAATGAAGACTTTCTAAACTCTGTGCGAATCTGTAAGCGGGCCTTGCCCGAGGGAGAGCGTGTTAAGATCTTCCGTCTCACAAGCCGAAAAATGAACCATCTGTTCCACAACCTGCTTGGCTTTGGCCACAGTCGAGCTTCCAGGGGCCCGCAATTTTGACTGACAGTCCGAGGAAACGGACCGCGGCTCCATGGCGGGCTGGCCCAGTGCCCAGTGAGTGCTGGTAGGCCTCAGGCTTCGGGAAGCTGAAATAGATCCGAATCCTGCGTCACTGGCGGCACTGAGGTGTCACTGGGGCTCCCAGGAATGCTGCCAGGCTTTTGGAAGGTTCTAGAAGCATCCGGCCTTGTAATGGTTCAAGTTACCTGGGGTATCCTGAGGCGCTCTACTATGAATCTCCCCCGTCCAACTCTTGGCAGGCGGCAGCAGGTTGGCTTTCACCGCTCTTCAATGGCATATTATTTTAAAGGTTTTCCCCACTGTACCGTGTAACACATTGCAAATCCAGACCGCTCAAAATTAAGCTGAGCAGTAAACGTGCATAGTAGCAGAAATGTCACGAAGACAAAAAGCCATAGATGTCATTAAGGACTTGGTAGCTGAGGAACTCATTTTTAAACCGGCTATCAATGAAACCCACCGGGCAGACCACATACATAGCAGGCATTTTGATCAGTCAAAGCAATATGTTGTGATTTGTGCACTGGTCAGTTGGTGAAATGTTTTTTTTTATACACTGGTTGGTAGGTGGATATTATTTTTCCAAAATTGTCCAACACTTGTACGGTTATTGATATCCTGCACATAGCTCAAACATTCTCTGTGATATTAATATGCCTTATGTTCCTCTTTGTACCTGGACATGAGAAAGACTCGGTGATGGATAGGGATATTGCTGAAAAACATAGCCAGGGCTCAAGTCAAAGGTACATGAGGGTGGGTGACGTCCACCGACGTTTTTGAGAGGGCGGATGACGCCCCCCCACCGTATTTTTGAAGCCATGTGTAAAATAAGAAAAAGTGACTGTCTTTTTAAAATGTATGCAGATTTCAGAACTGGAACCGTCGTCGCCAGGTTCCAGGTCCGCTACTGCACCATAAAACCTGATGAAAAATAACAAACAACTGAAGGTGAAATTTCACATTTCGGGACTGCATGTTCCAAGGAAAACATGGGTATTGAGTCTTTAAGTTTAAAACATGCACACCTTTAAAAGTTTTCAAAACAATATTAGAAGAAAATACCCTATCTTCGTTTTTGTGTGTGTTATGCGAAGCCAATTGAATGAAACGTGCATATTTCACCTTCATGTGCTAATTACTGGTTACGTCACATCCCAATGCGTATGTTAATGAGTCCCCCCACCTTTTTGATTAGTACTTGACCCCTGAATAGTTCTAGAATCTGGGAATTTTGTTCGCCTTGAGATGTCTGTAAACATCCAAGTAAGTTACACACAGTCTACTTATTTGAATGCCACTGTTGGTGCATGTAAACATTTCAAATTTAATGGAAAACTCTAGTGTCCTTACATCTGCACATTAACATCTTTATGGATTTGCCTCTACTGTATTTGGATCTGTGCAGTTATATTGATTTTGCTCATTTTTCAGGGCACAAGAAAAACAGGTGTAAAAAAGCGAAATACAATTTGATCGAATTTTTATGTACGATTGGCACATTTGACCGAATTTGGCCAGTACCATTCATACAAAGCCAAAAACTACCAAACACGAGGAGCAGGGTTGCATCGGTGTCCCCCGCATCCTCGAAATTGGAAGCGGGACAACAAAAAAAAGAGCAAAAAAAGAAAAAGGGACCCTGCAGTGTCATATCTGACATGCGTTAAATGGACAGAACTGACGACGCAGGGGTATAGGAGAAACGGCTGCGGCGGCGGCCAGCAAAAAGGTAAGTAGGGTCAGTGGGGGAGTTGAATTAGGATTGTTTAATCATTTTTGGGTTGTTTTACCAAAGTTGAATTGCGGCGAAATCGACTACGGTCAATGCCAACACGATTCTTTCAACTTCGATAAAACACCCCAAATCCGTAAAAAAAGACAAGGGGGTAGACAGAAAAAATGGAGGGAGGCCGTGGGCTTGCACTCCAGTAAACAAAATATGCAAATGCTCTGTTGCAAATGCAGTAGATGCAAAAACACAGATGTAAAGACATGGAAGCGTTTGGGTTTACTTTTACAAATTAATGTAATCAATTGAAGTGAACAAAGACTACAACTGCTAGAATAAGGAAGGGCCCAGTACACCTGAAGGAACATATTCAGTTGAACATCCCTACCAGTAAACCTAGATGGTTTTTGCCCTATCGCAGTACTCAGCTAGGGGCTGTTTTGGGATTGTAGTTCAAGTTCTGCAGCATTGAAATGTTCTGGCTGTAAACCTTCTTTCAGCCAATATCCACTTTGGGATCAACTACACTTAAAAGTAGGCCTACTAAATGCATTCCATTGACAGTCCCTTCCAGGGTCATTTTTTCACTCTTTTTAGAAGTCTGCAGATGACACCAGAGCCTTTTTCAAGAATAACAAGATCTTTATTGATCAGCATTTCCTACGCACCGGCGGCCCCCCAGCAGCATATCATCGGGCACCCCATCCTTCACCTCAACCTTGACATGGAGAAAACTATAATCATGGTATCTGGCCATCTCTTTGGTAACACCCCTCCCTCCCCGGGTTCCTGATTTAAGCTCAACCCACTGAGCAGAAAAAAAGATGAGCAGGAATCAAGATCATGGTGATGTAAAATATTGTTTGCTTCCATTGTGGATATTCATTTCTTGAAAAAACTAAAGGAGATTGAGTTTGTTAAAGAAAGGGATACTCTATTTACTATGGATGCAACATCCCTGTACACCAACATTGCACACGAAGCAGGCCTAGATGCTGTGGAATGGCTATTACTGAGGTCCGACAACTGCCAGGGTGACAAGATATTTGCATTAACACTACTCAAACTTGTTTTGATGAACAATTTTTCAGATTCCAAGACAGATTCTACTTGCAATTCTCAGGAACCAGTATGGGGGCCGCTATGGCCCCAGCTTACACCAACACTTACATGTACCACCTAGAAACAGAGCATCTACTGACATCCGGAAGATGCTTAAGCCATCTGACCATCTTTGTAAGGTACATAGATGATTTCTTTGGTATCTGGTTTGGCCTGGACGAAGAATTGACAAACTTTTTCTCCATGATGAATGAAATGCATCTGCGGATTAAGTTTACCATACAGACAAGCAAAGTAAAGATCAACTTTCTGGATGTCGAATTCTACATTAAAGGGGATAATCTAGAGACAAGGATCTTCACCAGAGCAACAGATAGAAATAGTCTCTTGCTGACCACAAGCTTTCATCCCCGCAGGACGATAGATAGTGTCCCGCTGAGCCAATTTCTACGCTACCGGAGGAACATCTCAGAGGACATGGAATATGTGAGACAATCAGCATCCCTACGTCACAAGTTCAAGGAAAGAGGGTACAATTCGACCATGATTGCTCAAATTGAGGAAAAGGTGGCAACCATTGAGAGGGTCACCCCACTTACACCCAAAAATTGGAACAAAGATGACTGTATAAAAAATCAGGAGTATCATCCAAAGAAACTGGCCAATGCTGCAAATGGACCCCCAGACACAACCACTCTTCCAACAACTTCCAATTTTCGCTTACAGAAATAGCAGTACTCTGAGAAACAGTCTGATTAGAGCAGACTCATCAATGGATCAGGTGACACCCACAAGGTACAAGGGGACACAACCCTGTCACAACTGCCAGCATTGCAGTAACATCCTACCAGGAAATACGATTTCACACCCACATACAGACAAACCCATTACACTCAAACATTTGTGTACCTGCGACTCCACAAATGTTGTTTATGCTCTTAAATGCCCCTGTGGTTTCTACTATGTAGGGATTACTATGAGAAAGGCAAAATTGAGATGGACTGAGCACAGGTCAAACATTCAGGCAAAAAGTCTCAGATCACCACTGTCAATGCACTTTTTGGGATCAAGACATTCTATTGCCCAATTGAAATGCATGATTTTGGAACAAGTGAAGGTGACCTTATGTGCTTTTTGTAGTACTTTTTGTAGTATGCTCTATGGAATGTGCTGCTTATCTGTGCAGGAGTCTCAGTTAAACTTGAGTTGAATAGTCACTAGCTACATCCAGATTCAAATACCGTATGGTGTCAAGTAAACCTTATTTGTTATGAGGCAGCCTTATTTTGCTATGACTCTCTAGAATGTGAACGGTCTAGGTACCACGAGACTAACATAATCTGAATGAATATGCTCTTTTGTAGTAAGCTTGGGGTGAACACATAGACTTGGAGGAAGGTAATGTACCGATGTGTGTGCAAGTTTGAACACAGGAACAAGGATGGAACCACATCACGACACAATAGCGTTATCCTCGGGTAGAGGGGGAGAGGGCATTTTTCCATTTGTTACCCCCACTCAACCACAATGGATTGCAAAGATTTTGCGAGAGGTTGGGGCACCACGCAGTGGATTACTGCTTTGGTGCCTCTCCTTCGACTTCCTAACCACTCTCACGTGATCTCACCATCCCCGGATGCTTGACACTCGCACTAACCGAGTAGTGAACATGGGAATCTATACAAGCTCCTTTGAGAGCCCCCAGATGCAGACATAGACTATAAACAATATACGTTAATGGTAATAGGCAGGCTGCACTCTAGTCACTACCCATATAATTGGGTAGACCGAGCGGGTGTGCAGTGCCCCGAGTGGTACTAGAAAGCACTTTACCACAAGTAACGGACGAGCTAAGAGATGAGCGTTCTTTGACGCATAGCTCTGGAGACCGTGGGCGCGACGCGCGTACGTGCCGTGGCAAACAGAGACGCTACCATAGTGTTGCTCGACACTTCGGTCTGGCAATCTACACACGTTGAGCCCGCACCATGAGTTGGACATGACCCAAGGGGCTACATATGCGGATGCAGTTAGGTCAATTTTGTAACTCTTGACACCTTTTAGACATTAATATTTGTATCTCTCAACCATGTCCCACACAAAGATGGCGACCAGAGTTGGGACGCGCGTGCGCGCCACTCCTATGGTTACCATTAATGCCAGACAGAGACGAACAGCGCGTCTAGGTGACGGGCTGCTCGACTCCTTTGCCGTACGCGGCTTGCGAGGTGGGTAATAGAATGGAGATGGATGGGGTCCTGACTCCTCCATACATACTAAATGCATCCACGCTATTGGATGAGTCCTTTTTGTGAATTGTGACTAGAGAGTAATCTTAAATGGACGCAATCAGGCATGGTTCTTTGCCCTACTTGTATTTGGTGATTCAGATTGCCTGTGAGCAGACAGCTTTGTCTGTACACTTTTGTTTACCAGAATCAACACTGGCCGCTCGTGGGTGTAGCGTTACCAAAATTCTGGCCACATGTTAGAATTATTTGTCTGGAAGTAATGGTACATGACCCCTAGACTTGACACTAGCTCCCTCCACTTTTTGTCTCTATCCCTAGCAGCCTGCTTTGGGAGTCACAGCCCGTCACTACATTGCTACCCGGGAATAGGAGCTTGTCCTCTGACTGGGTGAGTAGCTTAGCTAGTGCATGTATCGCTCAAGCACGAGACTCCACTTTAAGTGTTCTCTACAAGGTTTGACACTTACTGGTGGTGTTAATTTATATTTATCATACAGGCAGTAGCCAGTGGTCTCTCCTTGTCCAGAAATCAAGGTTAGTGGATTTCCACCTATACCACAGCATTCTTTCATGTCTTTAACATACCACACATATCTAATTAGTGTACTTATATCCCTTCTAGGAAACCTGTAGGAACTATAACTGAACATATTGAAACTAAAACACTTCCTGCCCTGAGGATGCATTTTGTATAATCCGAAACGCGTTGGCACCCATGACCATATAGGAGTGTTTTTAGGATGTTTTGAGCAGAGCGTACTATACTGCTCAGAATTGTATATACACACATGGTGCCATATATACACACATGGTGGATACTTCGAATGAAGGAATTTGATTTATTTTCTGTATTCCTTTGTATATCTCGTGGTGAATTTGTGTGCTCTTGCAGCTCACCTGTGATATTGTTTTTTGAAATGTACGAATAATTGCGTTTGTTGAATCTGTATTCCACACTGTAGCATAACAGCGTGGTGTAAATCGATTTTGTTGTTTATATAAATGCTTCACCTGTCTAAACCTGCCTTTTTCCAGCTTGGTGGTTCTTGACTGTATATGACCAGGCTGACAGGATCATGTACAAGTGGACACACTTTATCAATTCAATACTGGTGAAGTAATGTTTGAAATCAACTATTTAGAGATATTCATAAGACCAACCTACGTGGGTCAAATACCTCCCATTGGGAACATGTATAGCCCATGAGGTTGGAAACTACGTTTGGGACTAGGTTCCTCTAGGAGTGCAGCATAGGTTTACCGGCTGGCAACACCTGGTGTGTGTCTTGTGCTTCATTATTTCGAATCTCGTGTGGCCTCGAGGTTCTCCCAGCTGCACTTGAAGTACAATTTAATAATTCATACACATTCCTAAGTGCTTTCTCACCTAATTTCTTGCAGCAAATCTTATGACTTTTTGTTTTGCCCCCCACCCCACAATTTGTTTGTTTATTGCATTAGTGCACTGAGCCACAGACCAACAGACCCATTTGATAGAGAATCTTTCTATGCAGCCAGGATCATCCATTCCAACTCAGACCATCTGGCAATGAGATTGGATGGTATGGGTAAACTTTCTGCACCTATCCCTACCTGTCGCGGGGTGAAACAGGGGTGCATTGTAGCGGCGACCTTGAACAATTTATATCTAGCAGATATGCACTTGCACTTTATGAATCTGGCCACTTGCCCAGTTAAAGTTGGGTCGGCAACTGTTGGGTGGCTTGCATATGCTGACGATTTCTTGCTACTAGACCTCACTCCAAGGGGTTTGCAAAATATGCGAAATGCGTTTGGAGAATACACTAAAACTATGGTTTAAAAGTAAATATCGACAAAAGTAAGACAATGGTTTTTTCTGTAAAACAATCTCCGAAACAGACTATTTGGTCTTTTCAAAACACCAGACTTGAGCAGGTCAAAGAATATAAATATTTGGGCATCCTTGTTGATGAAAATTTTAAATGGGATAAGCATTGGGTAGCAACTAAAGCCAAGTGTATGAAATCTGTGAATGCAATTAATGTGTTTATTGGCAAAAATGTTGGCTTCTCGGCACATGACATCTTGATGTTGTATGTAGCAAAAATCACTCCAGTGTTACTTTATGGTATGGAGATATCGGGCCATAATTATCTTGCGACATTAAAAAAGTTTGACGCCCTGATTCTTCACAAATTATTTAGGGTGCCCCATAATGTAACGGTAGAATTCTTGTATTTAGAATTTGACCTTAAAGGCATTGTGGTTCAGTGATTTCAAAGAATAGTAATGTGCTATGAAAATTTGAGGATGATTGATAATACGACAATCATTGTACCATATATGCAAGCTTTTCTAAGGACTGACCATTGTAATACCATGGGAACGATAGGTAAAATCATGTCCCTACACAACAAGTGGTCTGCAGGTTTTGAACGTAATCTCTTATCTAGTCATATCCATTGGTTTAAAGGCTGGTTGAAAAGGAAATTGGAAGTGTACAGCCTGGAATGTCATCTTGTTGAGCTGGCCACGAAGAGCAATAGCAGACGTTATTGCCAATATAGGATGGAACGCACATCGCTGCCTCTTTATATTAAGGCATATCCTAATCCACGGATCTTTAGACACTATCTAATGTTAAAATTGAATAACTGTGATGTACTAGAGATTAAAGATGTGAGACTGGGCATGAGCCATGTAGAAAGAATGTGTCGCATATGTGGGGGCACTGAGTTGGAATCTTTAGAGCACCTTTTTGTACATTGTGATAGTTTAATCTCAATTCGTACACGTTTTCTTAAATCTTTTAATAATTTGTTTGATCTCAACGATGTATCACTGTTATGGTCCAATTTTATGAAAGGTGACTAAATAAATTGTATATTTTTTATGGTTAAATTTTATCTGAAAGTTATTGATATTTTAAATTGTTTAACTCAAGATGTCTATATCTAATTATGTCGAAACTGCACCTTATTAGTGATTGTGATTGTATTTATTGTGATAGGTTTTAACATATGTTTGGTACGTGCAGCATTGGACATTTTAACCGGAATCTGTGTATTGTTTATGTATGTAATATATGTTGTATATACAAAGCCGTAAGGCTAAAAGTATATTATGAAATAACTAAATAAATATATGAAAAGCATTTAAAGCGTCCTTCTTCAATAGCCAATTAGTTTATTACTGTGCTTTGTTTGTGTTATGTTATGTTAAAGTTTGTTATGTTGTACTAGAAACACTGTATACTGTGGCAAATTACCGCCATAGTGATTTCAAAGCATGGCGACCTGTCTGGAAGATGGCATACTGTCCCCCACCCTCTGTATCCAGGCAATTATATGAGTAGGAAAGGGAAGAGGTGAAAGTGTCGGGAAGAGGTTACATATGAAACAAACACGGAGTTTAAAATGTGTGTGAAGCAGGTTGAAAGTGCAATGATAGTTTTTGTGGTAACGTGTGTCTGTAGAGTAAGCCTAGTAGATCATAGGCCAGGATGGCTGAAATTAGGAGGGTACATTCAAGGGTATCTGAAGGAGAGGCATTATGTACTTAAATGCAGTTTCAGAGAGATGATTAGGTATTACTAAAAGCAATATGGGCTTGTATAGTGGGTTAGAAATTTGCTCAAGTAGACAATTGAAGCGTGTTAGCTTTTTTCCCCAGGAGTACAGTTAATTCCTCCGATAAAACAAACTACAGATTTGAAAATCCTGGACTGCCAAGCCTAGGGCCAAGAGTGGCCAAACCAAGGACAGATTGTGAGAGGTGAACGTGTCTGAGACAGACATGGCAAGTAGAGAGTCTTGCCACCCTTCTGTGTGAAATGTTCTAGTGATGTGAGTGGGAGGTCTTTTGTAACACTGGGGTGCTATTGAGAGTGGGGGCAAGGGGTGTTAAAATAATGCACAAGGAAGCAAACAATCAAATGCCCCTCTACTTAATCGCTCCACAACAAATGGCCACAAAAGACATTATGGGGGGTCATTACGACCCAGGCGTTAAGGGCGCCGTAAAAGGTTGCGGCGCCGTTAACCCCTTAACGCCTTACTACGAGGTCCCTTTGCGGCTTCCGACCTTAACGGCTGGTCTGGACCAGCCGTTAAGGTAGGGACCCGCAAAGGGATCTTGAAGCTAATTACGGTACCGCAATTTGCGGTACCGTAATTACTGCCTTCCCCATTCCCATTGAGTCCTATGGGGCAAAAATGGGAATGGGAAAGGGCCAATGGCAAATGGGGAATTATCGCCCCACCAACCTTGGAATGGGGTGGTAATTCCCCATTTCACCATGGCGGATTCGGTAAGTTACCGGCTTTAACCATGGCGCTAATACCGCCATTGGTTAACGCCGGGGTCATAATGAGGACCGTGGTCCTATCGACAGGGAAGCTGGGAAGACCTATTGGCACTCTTAACTGAGGAATGGGTTTGAAACGTGTCTCCTCTGGGAGAAAAGCCCTTGGCTAGACTGCCTGGAACGTCTTGAGGCCTGCCAGGAATATTCTGAGTATGGTTATAGTAGTGTGGTAGTGTGGGAGGCTGGATTCCTCTTGGGCTGACACTGGGTACTTCTGGGAGTTTCTAAAGAAGGGAGGGGGGTTATCTGTATTTTTGCCCTCTGTATGGTTGGGGCAGGAGCACAGAACACCCCAGCCAAGGCTCTCAATTGGTATCATGGACTAGCAACCAAAGCTTAAGCTCTCAGGAGGTGATGCAGGCTGGTTCTTAAATACTTTGAGTCCCCAAGCCCCCACAAAAGAAATGCACACACTATGACCAGGGACCCTCACCAAGGCTGGACTCTCTGACATCTTCTTCAGTTTCTGGTGGTGGGAAACTCACCAGCAGCTCTCCCACTGCACACAGTGAACTGGGATCTTCTTCAGTGGTATAACGTGGTCAGATGTCATGTCAGGGATGTCTCTTGAAAGATTCTTGGATCAGGTGGAACTTTCGCAGCTCTGGGTGTCAAGCAGCACTATGCCAGGGTACTCCCTCTTCATGGCCCTCTGACTTCAAGTGGTCAAAAACACTCCTCCTGTCCCTTGGTGACACAACTGGACTTCTTTGTATTGAGATCTTCAAGCACTCCTTTTCTGGACTCACAGAGACCCCTTCTCCGGACAGCAGGCACACAGGACTGGCTTCCAGGGTACTTCTGATGAAGAGTAGCAGGTACACAATGGTCCTTCGTAGCTCAGGAAGAGGTCACCTATACAGCTCTTTTCTTGATTCAGTCCATGCGTCAGCTCAGAAGTCTTCAGATTCCTTGATGAAATGCAGCTGCAGACTCCTTCCTCCGATTGGACCCAGGATTCAAGCTTCAGGTTTCAGGTTCCAGCTTCAGCTTCAAAACAGCTTCAGTTTCGACTTGCAACTTCAGAACAAATTGGTGAGTGAGAGGCCCCTAGTTATACACATTTGTTCCTCATTCACTCAGGCTGAGCGAGGCGCAGTCACCCAATCATACACAAGTGCACTCATGCCGGCAGGCCTCCAAAAAGCATCACATGCATTCAGGCCATTTACCCAAACCAGAGACCCATAACACAGAATGTGGATTGGAGTAAGCATCCAGCCTTTCACAACACTACACTGCATTCACTCCAGCTTCAGTTAGGGCTGGCCCATGCATTGTGTCACACAACCAAAACTGGACACTGACAACACAGAATGTGAGTTGACTTCAGACTCCATTCATTCAGGTCCCACCTCAGCGGTGTAGAGTTTGCTTACCAGCTTCTGTTTGCAGGTCTACTTTGGTTGTTAAGATCCTCATCCTGAACTGAGTGTTCCTTTAACACGTATTACTTATTTATATGTCTGTTAAGTGCCGTGCTACCTGCCATCTTCCAGCTGCTTCAAAGCACTCGTCAGCCTTGTACAAAGCAACTCAACTTTATTGTGAAGCGACAATATAAATTCCACAACATAACATGACATAAGCAGGTAGTATAGAACAACAGGAATGGTGCCAAGAAGAAGGCAAAGAGAGGAAAAAGAAAATAAATGGACTAACTAATCAAAACGCAACTGTGAAAAATTAGCTTCATCTGACAAATGTAATTCTGTTGCACGATTGAAATTGGGAAGGAGAATTTAAAAGTAAAATCAGCATGGTGGAACAATGTTAAATTTGGGCACAGTGATGGAGGAAGTGGAACTGCAAGAGGGGTGTGTGTTCGGGCATGAGCACCCCCCTTAAATGTAAACAGAAGGAAGAATGCATGCACAAAAGAAAGTGTGCATTAAAATGCACACTTTCATGTAAACATTTCCAGGAAAACAAGCAGTGGAGAACAAAACACATAGGGCCTCATTACGAGTTTTCCGGTCCGGAAACAACGCTGCCGGTAAGCTTACTGGCACGTTGTTTCCGGGCTGGCAAACTAAAAGTCCCACAGCCGCTGTGCCTGACAGGGCATACTCTGCCAGACACAGCAGCCACGGTAGGCAGACCGTAACAGAGGCACCGGCACCGTTAGTAACAGTGCTGGTGCCTCAGTGTTCCCCATTCCCATTGAGTCCTACGGGACCCGTCCACCTGGTGTCTTCCTGGTTGCTGCTCTTTTTCCCTACTTAAGGAGCCCTCGAGCCTCTTTTCCATTGCAGATGGGGAGCAGGTGCAAGTGGATCTTGGTCACCTGGCCTAAACCCCGCCCACCCGGTGCCTTCCTGGTTACTGCTCTTTTTCGCCACTTAGCAAGCCCCGCCCACTTGGTGCCTTCCTGGTTGCCACTCTAGGAGTTGTGGGGTCTACTAACCAGATGATCATATTGGATTTCCTCCTGCTGTTAGGCGGCAGGGGTTCTCCTAAAGCCAAGTCCGCTCAGAGAGTTGCAAGAGCCAGGAATTGTCTGTGTATAGAATGAGTGCTGGGGGACACAAAAGGAGGGGTCTCTAACCCCTAGCCATACCAGATTGGCCTTGGCTGAAGAAGGTATCAGTGTCACCCTCATATGTAGTGAATTGGTAAACAAGCCACCGGAATGCAGTCTGAGAGTATTAAATTAGTGAGAAGGTTGTAAAATAATACATGTCAGGCTAGTTAGGCAAATGTAGACATTCAGCAATAAAGACAACACTCTAAGAGGGTAACCATTCATTGTAAGGCCTGTATAGAGAGACTGTCTGCCACCTTAAGCACTGTCCTTGAGGTGTTCCTGCATGGCCTAGGTGTGGTAAACCAAGGGGACGGTTAGATGTGAGTGGGGTTAGATATGTGGCTTCTCTTGAGACCTGCCATGAGATTTAAGGGCTTGGTAATAAAAGTGTGGCTGGTTGGATTCCTCTTGCACAAAATCTTGGCATTTCTGCATAATCCAGCCTTATCTACCCTTCGCAATCTGGGCTGCAGGTACCTAATATGTTAATAGAGGGCAGAACGGGGATCCTAGGTTCAGAAGGATTATAAATTCTGTTTACCAGTTTACATGTGCGAGTGTAATTTGGGTGTTATGGCCCTTTTCCGAAACTGATTCATGCTAAAGTGTATTCTTTTTTATTTGGATGTCACCTTCTAGCTGCTTCACAGCTCTTGCCGGCCTTGTACAAAGATACATGGCATTGCTGTGGAATTGCATGACATAATCTGCACTTCTGTGAGAGAGAGTGGCTGAGTGAGTGGGGTGATTTATGTCATAGACATTGTGGCAGCCCACTTCTTGTCTATGATGTGTGCAGCCCTGATACCAAGTGCAGTATTATCACAGTCAAAGAGGAGAGTTTTAAGATGTCAGGAGGTGCAAATATTGAGTTATGTTCTATGGAGAGAAAAAGATTGTTCCAGTGATTGAAATCTCACACCCTGAAATATCAGCCACCCTGGGTAGTGTCAACGAATTTAGTGAAGACAAGGAAAAGTTCATCATTGGATCTATGTGAGTGCCCTCAGGTGTACCTTGGAATTTTGTGAGAAAGATAGGTGGCGTGTTGTTTTATGCAAAGCTTTGTGCACCAGGCAGAGGGTCTTAAAGAGAATATCATATTTTATTGGACGCCAGTTGAGTGAGACACGAGCATCATAAATGGGGTGTCTATTTGAGAGGCCAAAAAGTAGCCAGTAAACTGCATTTTCAACTAACCGAGGTTTTTGAATTGAGGTTTTAGGTATGGCAGCAAAGAGCAAATTATTTTCGCAGAGGCAAGAGATCTCTAGGGCTCCCTATGCCAGAGTTCATAGTGAGCAGAATGTATCATGGACTGAGTTCCTTTACTTTGATCTTTTACTGTTAACAGTTGCAGTACTTTGTACACACATTTTTACCAATCCAGAATTATATATGTGAAGGTGAAGCATTCCTCTTCATTTTACCACCCTATAGCAGTTATAGCCAAACTGAAATCTGTTTGACCGTATGTTGATGAGGCCTCGATGACATCTCAGCATGGATGAACTCTAGCTGGCTTCATCTTAGAAAGCGGAAGATGGAGGAGGTATCTCTCCACACACCTCAAGTGCTCCCAAAACCAATTCAATGAGACAAAATAATGGAGTGACCAAGTGCAAGGAAAAAAACTGCTTTATCTACTTTATTTTGCAAAAGTAACGGCCGGGAGCAAACAAGAATAACTCAAAGCACCCACATCGGGCCAAGGATTCTAAAGCGGAAAACCAGAAGATTAGTATAATTTCAAAAAATGACATTTCATACAATTCTAACATTAATCAAAAACCCTATAGAACCCTGTTCATTACAATCTACCCTGCAACTATGACATCATCACCATGAGCATAATTCATTTTTTAAGTTTAATTGGCTGGCAGGTTTCATGAGGACAGTGACAAAAAGTTGCAATGCTATTGGTTGGCATTCCTTGGTATGGATTTGGATGTTGTGTCTCTCTGAGACTGCAGAGTTAGCAATTAATGTGGACAGAGACACCGAAACTTGGCTTCAGGAAAAAACAGATACTCCCATTTCACTTCCTATGCTTGGGCTCATATAATCCCAAACCGTTCCCTAACCTTGAATGGCTCATTTTGCAACTCCTGTTTTGATACACGTTGGCAATGCAGTTGCACATTCTTCTAATTAGGTCCTGTGATAAATAGCCAGGAAATAATGTACTTGTATTTGTATTTTATTTATTTGTATAGCGCAGCCAAAACCCTGTGGCATCTGGGTGCTGAAACGTGCATGTTATACAGTCAAGAATGTAGAATAAATAACAGTACAGGTAAGGAAGATATCTTTATTTATTGGTTTCACCAATGAATTTTACTACGGGTGCAATGGCACTAATTTATTGTTGGGGGCACTGTGTACGTAGCTTAGCTTTGTATCCTTGGCAATGTTACCACACGGCTCCTCATGCACCTGGCAATCAAAGCTCTGTGTATTTATCTAGTTATCGTCTGGAACGAAAATAATGGTTGCATATTTAGTTTTGAGTTCTGGGAACAGCAGATTCTCACAGCTTCAGCTAACACTGTCCTAACCTCCCTTCGTTCCTGGCCTTGGCTGCCTGGGGTTCTTCAACCACAAGTAAAAAGAAAAACCTTTAAAGAAACAAATACATTTTGCAGCATTAAATGGGACCTTCTCACAAAAAGCCGATACCCTTGCTCAATGTTACAAACAAAGCTCAACACACCTAATGTCCTAGTATATACCATATACAGCTATACATGCCTGTGTATTCAGCAACCTAACCCTCCCTTAAGTGCAGCAAACCTAGTTCCCTGAAGTGTGTGGCAAAACGAACTCTATTCTACTTGTGTTCACAACCTACAAACCAACATGGCAACCTCTCAAACAACAAAATGGCCTAAAACCTTTACTAAAGAGTTTTCTTCTTTTATATTTACTCTCTTGTGTGGGAGGCAGTGCATGATGTTGCATCTGCCCTACCTGCACGATCACATTCCCCCATCTGCTCATTATATTAAACAATACAATAACCCTTCAGCCATCATTCTGTCATAGACATCTTTTGGTACCCATGCCATGCAAATTCCTTTCAAGCTACCGCCATGTGGTGCATACTCTGGTGTGCAGGTCATAAAGCAACAGGCCCGGATCCAGAAGGGGGGACTGTGGGCCAGGCCCCCCAAGGCCACTCCCTGCCCTCTCTAGAAAGGAGACCTTGAAAGTGGGACCCAAGGGCGTGGGGGATTTGGAGTTTGGGGGGCATGTCCTGTGGTGGAAATGGAAAGAAATTGGTGTGGGATATCACAGGGGCCGGGTGGGGGTGGGGATTTGGTGGGGGGTGGTGCCCGAGGAGGCATGGTTTAGGGGGCAGAGCTAGCAGTTGACCTCCTATCAAAGGAAATGTCCAAAATAACAGTGCTATTTCTTTCATGCTGCATCTTTTCCAAACTATATATCAATTCCACTTTAAACCACTTCCATGAACACTGGTGATGAGTTACTTCACTATGCGGATAAAAGTTTCGACCAGTGTTGCTGTGTAAATATTCTTTAAAATGCACAGTTTGCATCCCATTTTATAAAAAAAAAAAAAACAACTCCCCCTTGGGTACTATTCAAACAGGGTGATTTCTGTTGCCATAAGCAACGTTTTCTTTTCCTTGAACCACACTTGGCACAGCTCCTGGAGCTCGCCTCTGAAAGCAGTTGGGTGGCTGCATCGTGTGTGATAATTTCAATGTTAATAGGGGTATTTATTTTTTCATGTAATGTTTGTCGGATACCTGTATATGTATTTATTTATGCAATGTTTGTCGGATACAGATATCCGAAAAACATTACATAAATAAATAATCTAGGTCCATGTATCCAACAAACATTTCATAAATAAATAAAACAGGGTCATGGCTGAGGACTTTAACTCCTACTTGTTACCGCTTGTACAGGGTCACCAGAGGAAGTTATAGTTTGCTCATGGGGGCTTCTTTTGTTTTCTTTTCACCCAGAGCTGACTGTGGCCGGCTCCTGAGATCCGGCTACACATCTGTGCCAGATCTTGGATCCGGTAAGAGCCAGCCCAATCGTCAGCGCTGAGCATTTCACTCTAAATGTGCAGCAGGAACCTCTGAGAGATTAGCTTTCTGAGAGGCTGCACTGCAGGAAGCCAGGCCAGGATTTGTTTGTTTGCTCTGGACAATGATCTATGCCTCACAGACATGAAAGCACAAAGGACCAGGGAGATGAAGGGCCATTCACACCTCTAAATGAGGTAGCATACTTAATAAAGCATAATCAAGCACACTTACCTAAGCATGCCTACAACTATTTTCTCAAACCTAAAATCACAAAGTTGGTTTCCATCATTTAAAGCATGTTTATTGTGTTATGGGAATATAGCATTTTTTCACAGCATGCTTAATTAAATGTTTAACTATATTAAACAATAAATGACACATGATGTTGCTTTCACACAGATGTCTGCAGAAGGTGCATCAATCGACTGGGGTACCTTACACATTAAATTGAAAATATATATTCTGCTGCAATAACAACTTAAATATAAGTTAAAAAATAAGGTTGGTAGTAACAAAAATGCAATTCTGGAGCAGAGAGGAGTAAAATCAAAAAGTGAAAAAAACAAGGGGGGGTCCTGGGAGTCCCTTTGCCGGACATTAGGCCCTGTTACGAGAGACTTACCGAGAGTCTTTAGCTCACTGTCTTTCACAGAGGAGAAATATCCAAAACATATCAGTCTTTGTCCTGCCCTGGAGCAGTCCAGAACCAAAATGCTAAGCAATTCTCCTCTGAACAAGAGTACCAACAGCAACCCCAGACACATGTTTCGGTCTGGTTGGACCTCATCAGTAGGGTGGATATGTGCCTCTGTTACGCTCACCTGGTTCCCACGGGGGCGTCGACCGGAACTGGGCCGCTGTTTTTTCCACCAGCGTGACGTGTAGCGCCGAGATGACTGACTGGACTGGCCCGCTCAGCCTAGTTTGTCTGGCTCGCAAGAATATTCTTCTGCAAAGGAGAAGAGGAATTAACCACCCGTGGAATTGAGTGTCAACCCACCTCCCCCACTCCCGTTGTCTTCCCACTGATCACTCTTGATGTCCCCTCCTTCGTCTCACCTGATGGTTTGGAAGGATGAGCTCTCCATCCTGCGTCGACCGCAGGGGCGCGTTGATGACCAGTTACTTCACTGGCGTAGAGGAATTGGTGAGTTCCAGTATTGACTCTAAAGTCCAATTGTTCATAAGAGTTCAAATGTCTGCTCTTCACTCTGTCCGATTCCTTGCAGGTTGCCGATTAATCCACTCGAAGATTCCAAATGGCACTCGGTAAGATTCAGGTAAGTCTATTGTGGTTTTCCCCTTAGGGGCCGGGGTACGGCGATGAAGCAGAGTTGACTGTGCCGACCCGAGATGAGGTGAGACCCCCGTGGTAAATCAGGTAAGTTTTGTGGGGGGTAACTGGTATTGTCCTTGCTTTCTCCCCTTAGGGGCCGGGGTACGGCGATGAAGCAGAGTTGACTGCGCCGACCCGAAATGAGGTGAGTACCTCCCGTGGTAAATCAGGTAAGTCCTTGGGGGTAGCTTGTATGGCCTTAGAGAGTCCCCTTGCTCACCTTGCTGTCTTTGTCTCCTTAGGTGTCGGAGGGTGGCCGAGAGATGGAGAGAGCGTGATGGAATGCTGAAATACCGCCAAGCAGGTGAGTTCAGCGCGGCGCCGTAGGAATGCGAAGCAATGCTTCAAAGACTTCTGTCTTTCAGTTCCGTGGTGAAATGGATCAGGATTCAGGTAAGGATTAAAGTTAAAACTCCTGTTCTAACCTTTATCCTTTTGTCTTCTTGTTTCAGGAGTCCCAGGACTGAAGCGGGCGTGGCTGAAGACTGGAGCTGCTGAAAACACGGTGAGCGTTACGCTGCAGCAAGCAGAATAACACGAAGCACGTGTGGCTGTCCGGGCGTGGTTTAAATAGCCTTGGAAGAAGATCCAGGTAAGTATTCTTCCACAGCCCCACCCAAGTAACAAAATAGTCCTTTCAGTAAAATAATCCCTCCTAAGCCTCATTTGGCTTGAGTCTTCATGCAGCATGGTCTGCCTCAGGTGAGTATGCAGCATGGTCTGCTTCAGGTAAGTTATCAATAATGAGCCTGGCGCCCGTGGCACCAGGACTGACTTTATCTTTATGAGCCTGGCGCCATAGGCGCCAGGACTGTACCCAAACAGCCCCTAACTGGGGCTTTTGGGCATGCTCCAAGTGGCATGATGCCAACTTCCGGGGCTTCTGGGCCTGGTCTGGTCTTCCGGGGGCAGGCACCATGACAGCACTCCCCCTCAAGGCCCCTCCTAAAGTCGTTCTCCCCCTTGGCCGTGGTTTGTCTGGAAATTCCCGATGGAACCTCTTCACTAAACGAGGTGCATGCACGTGGTCACTAGGTTCCCAAGACCTTTCCTGTGGACCATAACCTTTCCAGTCAATTAGGTAAAAGAGTTTTGATCTCACTCTTTTTGAGTCCAAAATATTCTTGACTTCGAACTCGGGCTCCCCGTCTATGAGGATAGGTTCAGGTGGAGTGGTTAGCCTTGTTCCTGGTTGCACTGGCTTCAAAAGAGACATGTGGAAGACGGGATGGATTTGCATATGAGCAGGTAGGTCCAACTTGACGGCCACTGGGTTAATAATTGCCTTGACAGAAAAAGGTCCCAAATACCTGGGGTTAAAGGTCCGAGTCCCCTTGAGTGGTAAGTGCTTAGTGGCTAACCATACTTGGTCCCATATTTGGAGCTTCACTTCTGTGCTGATCCGCATCCCGTGGTAAATCAGGTAAGTCCTTGGCGGTAGCTTGTATGGCCTTAGAGAGTCCCCTTGCTCACCTTGCTGTCTTTGTCTCCTTAGGTGTCGGAGGGCGGCCGAGAGATGGAGAGAGCGTGATGGAATGCTGAAGTACCGCCAAGCAGGTGAGTTCAGCGCGGCGCCGTAGGAATGCGAAGCAATGCTTCAAAGACTTCTGTCTTTCAGTTCCGTGGCGAAATGGATCAGGATTCAGGTAAGGATTAAAGTTAAAACTCCTGTTCTAACCTTTATCCTTTTGTCTTCTTGTTTCAGGAGTCCCAGGACTGAAGCGGGCGTGGCTGAAGACTGGAGCTGCTGAAAACACGGTGAGCGTTACGCTGCAGCAAGCAGAATAATGCGAAGCACGTGTGGCTGTCCGGGCGTGGTTTAAATAGCCTTGGAAGAAGATCCAGGTAAGTATTCTTCCACAGCCCCACCCAAGTAACAAAATAGTCCCTTCAGTAAAATAGTCCCTCCTAAGCCTCATTTGGCTTGAGTCTTCATGCAGCATGGTCTGCCTCAGGTGAGTATGCAGCATGGTCTGCTTCAGGTAAGTTATCAATAATGAGCCTGGCGCCCATGGCGCCAGGACTGACTTTATCTTTATGAGCCTGGCGCCATAGGTGCCAGGACTGTACCCAAACAGCCCCTAACTGGGGCTTTTGGGCATGCTCCAAGTGGCATGATGCCTGCTTCCGGGGCTGCTGGGCCTGGTCTGGTCTTCCGGGAGCGGGAATCATGACACCTCTCTAAGAATAGTGAGCAAGGGGTCCAATTCTGGATTCCCCTAGTAACTTAGGGTGAGACCCAAAGTTACTTCATATGCAAAAAAACAAGTGGGGTCCTGTGAGTCCCTCTGCCTGACACTAGTACCGGTTACGAGAGACTTACGCAGAGTCTTTAGCACACTATCTTTCACAGAGGCGAAATATCTAAAACATATCAGTCTTTGTCCTGCCTTACGGCAGTCCAGCACCAAAATAATAAGCAATTCTCCTCTGAACAAGAGTACCAACAGCAACCCCGGACGTGGACCCCTTGCTCACTATTCTTATAGAGGCACAGCTCCACCCTACTGATGAGGTCCTACCAGACCGAAACACATGTCTGGGGCTGCTGTTGGTACT
The DNA here is from genome assembly GCF_040938575.1 of Ambystoma mexicanum. NCBI lineage: Eukaryota > Metazoa > Chordata > Amphibia > Caudata > Ambystomatidae > Ambystoma > Ambystoma mexicanum. The sequence goes on from NC_090934.1 coordinate 469,937,949, forward strand.
CTTATCAGATTTATTTTTAAATTCTCATTAACTTTTATGCTGGAGTTTGTAGGCTATCATTCAGGATGGGGAAAACAAAGCTTCAATCATAGTGGATCATTTTCGAAGTAAAGTGAAGTAGAAAAAGTACGCGCTAAAAGAATTTATCACCACTTTTTGTGCACTGCAGGAATTTGGATAGTGTGGCAGGTGGAGTTGGAGAGCCAGATCGGACTTAACATGTTTGCCTGCTCTGAAAGGTCTCCCTGCCGAATCCGATTGGTTTTCCACCAGCATGTATTTTTAAGTTTGTGTAAAACCAATGGATTCCTACGGAATTCGCCTGACTTTTTCACACTGGTAAAAGCAGGTAGATTTCAAAAGAAACCATTGTGGATGGCTCCACAGTCATTAAAGGGATAGTCCAGTAAAAATGTTTATTTTAAAAATAGGTAGGCAACATTAAAAAAATAATACTAGCACTTTTTTTTTTAAACTTCCTATGTAAAATTTTGAGCTATTCAAGCTCAAAATTCGCAAAAGCAAGCACATGGGCGCATCCATTTTGTGAAATGGATGCCCGCCTGTGCTGGCTTTTGCTTTTGCGGCACTAATGAAGGAAAAGCCAGCCAGCTGTAGTAAACAAAAGCTACCGCTGGGTGGCTTTTCCTTCATTGGTGCTGTACGCAGAGGACGGGGCCCGGAGACCAGAGCAGGAAAGCTGCAGCTGAATCTCGGTAAGTGCTATTTATTTAAAAAAAAAATAAGCACTAGCTGCGTTTTTTTTCTAAGTTTTCCGGGCTGGAGGAGCCCGGAAAACTTAGAAATAAAACCGCAGCTTTAAAAACGTTGTATTTATGTTTGAGGTCGCTTTTGAAGCGACCGCAAACATAAATACAACGTTGTGTTTGAAAATGCTGTGTTTTTTCTTTCCAAGTTTCTCAGGCTCCTCCGGCTCGGAGGAGCCTGAGAAACTCGGAAAGAAAAACCGCAGCGTTTTCAAACACAACCGTGTTGTGTTTCTGCCTGCTGTGGCTATCACTTTGGGTCTCCGGCACCGGAGAACCAAAGTGATAGCCACGGCAGGCAAATGGGAAATGCTAAATGCTGCAGTGTTTCTGCCTAAATCTGCCTTCCCATTTGGGGCTCTCGGGCCCCCCGTGGGGATCCCGAGAGCCCCAAATGGGAAAGCAGATTTAGGCAGAAACACAACTGCGTTGTGTTTCTGCCTGCCTTGGCTTTCACTTTGGGTCTCCGGTGCTCCCCTGGGGGAGCACCGGAGACCCAAAGTGATAGCCACAGCAGGCAGAAACACAACGCGGTTGTGTTTGAAAACGCTGCGGTTTTTCTTTCCGAGTTTCTCAGGCTCCTCCGAGCCGGAGGAGCCTGAGAAAATTGGAAAGAAAAACCGCAGCGTTTTCAAACACAACGTTGTATTTATGTTTGCGCTCGCTTCAAAAGCGACCGCAAACATAAATACAACGTTTTTAAAGAATGCGGTTTTATTTCTAAGTTTTCCGGGCTCCTCCAGCCCGGAAAACATAGAAGAAAAACCGCAGCTAGTGCTTATTTTTAAAAAAAATAAATAGCACTTACCGAGATTCAGCTGCAGCTTTCCTGCTCTGGTCTCCGGTCCCCGTCCTCCACGTACAGCACCAATGAAGGAAAAGCCACCCAGCGGTAGCTTTTGTTTACTACAGCTGGCTGGCTTTTCTTTCATTAGTGCCGCAAAAGCAAAAGCCAGCACAGGCGGGCATCCATTTCACAAAATGGATGCGCCCATGTGCTTGATTTTGCGAATTTTGAGCTTGAATAGCTGAACATTTTACATAGGAAGTTTAAAAAAAAAGTGCTAGTATTATTTTTTAATGTTGCCTATCTATTTTTAAAATAATTTTTTTTACTGGACTATCCCTTTAATTGTGGGAGGTATTTACACTTTTCCAGACACATAGTGGAAAAGTGAAGATCAAAGGCGATATTGTCATGGCCACTGGTCAAGGGCCATTACCTTCATGCCCTGCAGGGTCCCAATGGACCCAGTCCTGGCGCCTTTGGCGCCAAGCTCATTTAAAAGTGTGCTCTGCACACAGTGTGCCTAAGGCACATGCATCCAGGCCGGGCGCAGCCCTCCAAAGATATTGGAGGCACGTGCAGAAGTCAGAGAGTGGTAAGGTGGGGCCTCAAGGCGGGGCCTAAAGGGAGTGGCAGGGGCCAGGCTATATAAGCCAGCCCTACCCGCATGCTGGCGCTTTGCGTTAGTCTGCTGGATGCACCGTAATGCTTACCACCGTCTACAGTTCCTTACCTGTTTCCAGTTCATCACATTTATCTTCAGTCTCCGGAACTCCATCCTAAAGTTACCGCACACATCTTACCTGAGACCAGTCACGCCATCACTTGAAGCACTGCCACTGATCCAACTCTGTAGTTACTGTGCGCATTTTACCTGAGCCCAGCCATGCCATCGCTCAAAGCACTGCTACCCAATCCAACTCTGCAGCTACCGCGCGCATCCTTCATGTCTCCGCTGATCCAGCTCTTGCAGCTCCTTGCATCCTTACCTGTTCCGAACGCCCGACAACACGGGAGTCATCTTCCGGCTCAACATCCTTGCGGATCCTCCATCTGCAGCCGACAGATGTTCGGAACATCGCTCGCCATCAAGCACCACCTGGTTGAACCTGCAAGGGAGACAGAAATCATAAGGTTAGCAACTGCATAAACTTTTAACTCCTTGGCCACGCAACTCACAAACTTGCGCTTCACCCGGAAACCCAATTTACCTACTAGTGGGCTCGTCTGGATCCTCTTTGGCATTGTTTAGAACCCTCTTCCATCACCGCGACTCCGCGGACATCTTCATACCTAAGGGGAAAGAAAGGATATTATGACGTTACAGACAATTATCATTGGGGAAAAAGCAACACAAAGGTTACGGACAATAATCATTGTTAAAAAAACTTACCTCCAAGTCAGGATTGGTCGCACCCGGTCTGGGCCACCACACATAAGGACCAGTGACTCAACTTGGTCCATCCACGGCGCCTCTGCTGAGAGAAAGCAGGACGGAGAGCTCTTCATTACAAAACAACATGTGAGGTCATATGGGACAACGCATGCTCATATCATTCTGGCACAAAGGGTCCGAGGGGGATCGCACTTCCACCACAGCATTCTCATAGCCTCTTGCCTTCTCCCAGGGTATAACCAGCAACTGGAGCAGTCTACACTATTGCAGTCGAGGGAAGAGCTCGAACCTGAGGAGTCCAGTCCAGGGAAGGCTCCAATCGTGCCCCAACGTCCCCGCAGAGACCAGGTGAGCAAAACAGATATTTACCGGTGTTTTATGCTTTACTTTACCAGTACTTGTTGGAAACAATCACAATTGCATGGAGGTGCCCTTTTGCAAAAAACTGCAAACAGGAATGGTGCAATTTAGGATTGAAAACAAAATGACTCCCTTACTCTTTTTCATCAACACGTTTCTACAAAAATGACCTTGCCAGGTTTGTTTATCGTGTGACTTTTTAAAGCAATTGTAGAAATTGAGTATTATTTTAGTTATTCAAAACCAAACTTCAACACATATTTGTACCAACTTGAGCTTGGAGGATGCGTAGTCAAATATCTAAATTTCAAGCAATTTTCCAATTCTGGCTTTCCCGCTTAACCGAAGTGTGTGATCGTGAGCAATAATGTAATCATTCAGTTCACAATATAAACTATATCAAAAAAGCCTCATCCGCAGTTTAAAAAATGAGCAGCGCATGTGTCAGGACCTGCCAAGAACACACATGCACCATTCTTTGAAAATATCAGGCCACATAAATTGAACAAAATTGTGAAATTGAATAGCAAATCAAAGTAAACACATCAAACAAAAAGCCATCATGGACAATTGCATATTTTCTAACCAGCATGTAAACAGTATGTACTAGACATTGATGTACAGGGACATGGCAGGGGAGGAAGCCAAGCCCCACCTGGAGCGATACCAGGAAACTGGAAACCCCTCAACCTGCACTGTCTGCCTACTGATCCCACTCCCCCCAACCCTAGCTCTCTCTCCTACATGCTACGACTCCCTCGTGCACTCAATTCAATTAAAGTGTTCTTCAAAAATGTAACAAACAAATAAAATGTTTTGCTTCAAAATGTCATTTTTTAAGAAACAAGAGGTCCTATTCCTTGCTTCAGTATTCTGGAGAGGGGGGACTGTCTTTTACAACTAGATGATGGTACAAAAAGCACCTCCTTCTAGGTCTGCTGGGAGTAGCCACAGTGTTTAGGATGGCATTGGTGGACGCGCACCATCTGAGATGGAACAAAGACTGGGGGATTCGCTGCTCAGTCCTCATAGAGGAGGAGGAGGCAGCATCATCCTTGATTCTCCCCAGCCAGGCCAAGAAAGACATGGGTGCTCATTACGAGTCTGGCGATGACCGGGCTCATACTACCGGCAGGTTGCTGCCGGACCCTTAATGATTTACCGGCGGCAGACTTGCCAGAAACACCGGGGTGTTGAAACCCTGATGTTCCGGAATGTCAGGTGTCAGTAAATTGTAACTCCCCATTCCCATGGGAATGGGTACCACGGAAGCACCGGCATTGTTGTTAATGGTGCTGGTGCTTCAGTGACGGTCTGCCTACCCTGCCCGCTTTGTCCGGCAGGGTCTGCCCTGTCAGACACAGCGGCTTGGGAAGGTAAACTCGTAGTTTGCCATTCCGGAAACAACGGCGCCAGTAAGCCCCATTGTTTCCGGACCAGCAAACTTGTAATGAGGACCACGGTGTGGGTTTTTGGGGTAGGTGGGATTGAAGGTAATTGGGAATGGTGGTCAGGGGGACCTGACCTGATGGAAGGTGATTGGGTGTGCAAGGGGAAGGAGAAGTGGATACAATAGAAATGGGAGAAGCATATAACAAGGGAAGATAAGTAGATTGATGTTGCAACACTATTTTCCCAGGTTCTCTTTTGATCTGTGTTGTTTTTATCGAGCGGTGCAAATTTATTTTCGTCCGGATCCGGGAAGACGTTTTCTTCTGGATCACTGATCTGGGAAATCTGGATTAATGCCAGCACTTTTTTTTAGGGTACTCAGACGCCCACACAGAATAGAAATTGGGCCCCCCTGATCACAAACATGGCCCACCCAGATGAACATTCCTGGAGCCGGGCCTGTAAAACAACACTCCAGATCTTCATTAAAATCCACCCAATTCTGACCATACAATGTACCTTTTCACTTTTCCTTGGATCTGTCTGTGTATGAGCATGCGTCAAGAGGGGTGGTGGCCTCAAATGAACTAAGTGTGGGAGATAACATTTGTGCTTGTGCTGTTTTCTTCCTAACACCTTTAAAATACCGCCAAACTAACTGTAAGATGCAAAAGCTGATGAGTAACACACCAAGGACAGGAACCAGCATCTTAAAAGTGTTTCACAACAAGACAGGCACCCAGGAGAACATCAGATGGTACCAATCTTCATTTACCACTGGACCCCTCTCCTGTTCCACAGTAGCGTGCAAGGTATGTAAAGCAGTTATAGCGTCAGTCAAGCTTCCATTTTGCGTCGCTCCTGTTTTTCTGTAAATACCCCCTTTCATAGCAGTAGGAAGAACACGTACCTATTTTGGAGAGTGGCCAATCTAACAGCACTGAGCTCCTCCTTAATGAAATCTAATCCTTTCTCAGTGGCATTTGCCAGCTGCAGCAGCTCCCCCCTGTAGTCTGAATCCACTTTGAATTTCCACGGGCTGTATACAAGGTGCAAGAAGAGAAGTGAAAAAGACAGCAGCTTTGCTAAAGAGTCAATACTTGGTTGAAATTTCCACCGATTTATCAGATGATTCCTGTGATAAACAATTCTCATGCTTCTTTCTTTGTAATGTCAGAGAGTGACTGGTGTGCCTCTTAGAATTCACTTAATTAATTGCTGGATGGTCGGTAATCAAAAAAATGTTTTTCTGTGGCACCATGAGTGCCAATGAGTGTAAAGTGATTAGGAAGGAGGAACCACTCCAGTTTGGTGGGAGCTGCGTATAAGCATGGGAGCCACAGGACCAATAGTGGTCCATCAGTGCTGCTGTTCCTAGTTGCAATCATGGCATGTCCGTTCTACACCTACGACCTGTATTTCTGTCTATGCTCACTGTTCCATTATATCTGAAACAGAAAGAGGAGTGTGTAAGCCTCTCTATGTGAAATGTTTTTTCTTCTCATCGATCCATTTTAGTAATTTGGCATACCTTCTCCATTCAGCTAGAGATGTGTTATTAATATGCACAAGATTTTCTTTTGCCAGTCCCACCATTGCCTCTGCTCTGCATCCCAGTATCCCCTCTTCCCATCTACCTCAGTGGAAAATCTCCCCTATTATGTGCAATTGCGGCCTCATCCAACACCAAGGCTGCATTATCTCTTCCAATTCTTTGCATTTCTTGATGCTCTGTTTCCGAAAAGTCATTTCCCCCCTGTGTGGACCCTGTAATTTATAGTGCATTGCAATATTTTTGGATCCTAATCTATCTGCCATCTATTTGAGTTTGATGACATCGTCAAAATAAATGGAGTCATCCTTTTCTACCCACTGAGTATGTGCCCAACATCCCTGAAATAACCCTCTTCTCTTACATAATGCAAGATGGAGCATAGAGTGACCAATATTTACTGACAACTCTTGCAGTTTAAACAGCCTATGGACAACCGTTGCATGTAGAATCAGAGAGCAAACATAGCAAGTCTCATTCGATCTCTCCATTCCCACCACTTGCATGTGGCCATACCACATATTATCAATATCAGATCACAGGCCATCATTGGGACCACCAAGAAACTTTTCCAGTTAAAATATGTCTCTTTTTGCCCTATTTATCGTTCCACTTTTATTATCTAACACATGTATAACATAAACCTCCTTTTGTGCCAACATCCAATGAAATTTAAACCAAAGTAAAGAAAAAGAAAAGAGAGAAAACAATAATTATAAGTACACAAGGCAGACTTTTCATAAATTCTTTACATCTCTTTTGCTGTGGGGAAAATTGAATCTCTGTTTGAAAAAGGACAAATGGAATTAGAAACAATCACATTTAAAATAACTATATCATGTTCTTTCGTTTTCCTCCTTGTCTTTGGAAAGGGGGGTGCAGCTCTTGTCTTTCTTTACGTAGGCTATGTGCCCACATCCCTTTTTTCCTCACAGTTTTACAGCAATGGGAGTGGCGTATTGAACCCTAAAAGGCCCCACAAACCACGGTTTGTTCGAGCAGCGAACATAGATTCTAACCAGTACTTTCTCTCCTTGGGAGAGCAGTGGTGGTTTTGGAATCAGCGCTGTTACCCCTTCTTTGCCAGTAGCTGCAGCCCCTTCTTCACAAGTAGCTGCAGCTGGTCGTAGGTGGCGAGGCTTAATTTGGTGAGAAATAAACTTAAGAGAATTGGTCATGGCCTTAAAATATTCAATTATATAACGATATTTGTTACATCTTTTGCTCATATTTATATCATCAGTATGAAGATTGCTAAAAGGCCCAGATGGGCGAGGCAACATAGCTTTCACTGTCTTTAGGATGTGCTCTGCAGTATATTGCTGCCACAATGCACAGTTGTTAATACATTCTGACACACACTCCTGTAAATTGGGAATTAACCAGTGTTCCTATATATCTTCTGCTGTATACTCTTTAGATGTGTGTGTGGGATGATGTCATTTTTCAGGGTGATTTTAAGCAGCTCTAACTGCATAACAGGCTTTCCTGTAATGTTCTCTCTCCAAATTAAATCTGTGGGTGATAAGACACACCCTCTTTTTGTTCATAATTCTTGCTCTTGTTGAGGTGCATTCATTTGCATTTGTAGTTTTAGTACATATGCTACAATCTCAAATATGATTGGTAAATATGCTGCTTCTTTTGCTGCAGTGTCTGCTACGGCATTACCATGTGCTATCATGTCTGCTGCATTGGTATGGGTGCTGCATTTTACCCCTACCACTGCTGAAGGGATCAATAACTCTTAAATTATTCTAAACAATAATTGGTCATGCTGCACTGGGGAGATGCCGGACCTCTTAAAACCCATCCTATTCCAACTGGATAGTCCTGAATGTACTGTGGATGTAAAGTATGAAGAGTCTGAGTAACCAGTGACAGGGTCATCTTCGTACATCTCTAATGCTGCAATTAGTGCCATTCATTCTGCCGCTTGCGCAGATTAATGTGAGGGCAAACTAATTTTTTGTTGCCACTCCATCCTCACAATGTACTACTGCTGCCCCCATATGTCTCAACCCCATGCTCTGATCGATCATCAATGAACCATCAATGAACAATACCTCTCCCTCCTCTAGTGCATTCTCCTCAATGTGGGGTATGTCATCATAGATGTCAGTGTATGTGGAGCAATTGTGTGCATATAATCAAACTTATCCACAAGTTCTGCAATAAAAGCAGCAGGATACATTGTAATTCAGGCATTTGCAGGAATCACCTCATAGCCTGAGGGGCACTGTGTGTTAAGTGTAGATTTCGTTTTTTCCAAAATTGCAAAAAGATCTGTCCTACAAGTCACTAAACAGCCCATTGTAATTGTTGATTATTTTTTTTATTGCAGATGCTGTTGCTGGTGGAGCCTGTTTACATGGAAAATGTACTTGCACACTGGGTCTAAAAGGCCACTACAGTAGGCACGGGTTTGTTTTCCTTAGATACTGCTGAGTGAGGACAGCTGCCATCACATACCCATTACAATGGTAAAATAAGAAAAAGTCCTTTTATACTTTGGTATAGACAAAACCGGAGCCGTGTTGATGGCCTCTTTAAGTTTATGAAATGATTCAATCATATCTACTGACCAAGCAAGAGGGCCTTTTTCCTTTTATGATTCTTTAGGCCCTTCTAAAAGGGGTCCAGTCTAGGTGGTGTAATTAAAAATTCAGGATCGGCAATAGTTGCACAGTCCCAAACATTGCTGCATTTCTTTTATAGTGGTTGGCTGTGGTATGTTGTGTAATGCTTCTGCTCTTTCTGATGTTACTCTCCTTCCTTCTGAGGATATTGTTTGTCCCAAATAAATTACTTCTTTCTGGCAATATTGCAGCTTGTCATTATCCAGCGTGTTCCACTTTTCTGCTAAGTGTCAAAAGTATCATTGAATCTTGTCTGCATTGTTCTTCCTCATTGCTGCACACCAAAAGGTCAACAAAATGTTTTACTACACTCTGTGTTTGTAAATTTCCCAAGTCCATTTGCAAAACTCTGTTAAAAACACTGGGTGATTCACAGTATCCTTGCTGTAATCAGGTGTGTTGCAATATCTGCCCACGATAAGTAAACACAGTGAGATATGTTGAGTCTGGGTGCAATGCTATAAAAAATAAAGCATTCTTTAGATCAATTACTGTGAAGTGGGTGGGGTCTACAGGGATATTACACAAAATGGTTGCTGGGTTAGGCCCCACCGGAAACTCGGCCAAGGGTGTAGGTCCTGCATGAACCACCAAGACCCCCTGCCACTTTGCTTTCTTCACAGGGTACTTACTCCTCTGTATTACATGGAGATTCTGACAGTTGTATAATGCTCTGTTGCCATAATGCCATTGTGCCATATATTCCTTCATCTGCTTCTCTGGACACAGTGTACTGTCCAACCTGGGGTAATATTTTCCCCTGTTTTAATTTAATTCTGACCACCTCTATTCCCTTCAGGAGGCCTACATCATGGTGGTTGCTAGTCCATAGCTCTTTAGGCCCTTTTTCTAAATTTTCCTGAAAGTGTGGTGATAATGTTTTGGCCAAAGGAAATTTCTACGGGAACTCTCTATGCTCTACTGTCAACTGGTAGGGTATGCATATGTCAAAAATCATCTCTCCATCATCATCATCTTCTTGAAAAAGCTGCTCTTCATTCAAAATGCGTCCAGCACAGTGTTGGATCAATTCACAAAATGGAGCACCACTCAATGCCCTCATCTGTCCCGCCTAATATTACTTTACCTTCCTTTGTTATAGCTGCTTCTAAATGTACTGTGATGATTGTTCTGGGTGGAATATCTCTAGATACTGCTGGCCTGAATAAATTGTCTGTGGGCAAACGTCATTTTTTATCTTCAATTATGGGCAGCCATCCTAATAGCACCTGTATTTCATAGAGCAATTAAATCTGGGTGAAGTGGCACTTCTCGTTGTGGCCACAAAATGCCTGTATCACTGCCTTTGCTTGTGCATAGCATATACCTGGAATATAGCACACAATACACTTTTTAATAAAATACATTGGTCATGTTTAATTTACTCATAATGCCCCTGCCCAATATATTCACTGGTTGTTTTTGGGAATACACCCAAGGTGCTTTTATTTCTTACGTACCAATCGTCATGGCAAATCTTCTCTGAAAGGAACCGACACCATATCCCCAGAGAATACCTGTGTGTCCATTATGGTGTCTGACAAAGGAAACATTCCCTCCCTGAGACAGGATTTGGTAGCCCCTGTGTCTGCTAGAAAGGAAAACTTGCTGACTCTTATCTTTAATCCGACCCAGGGATCCTCTTCTGGGTCTGGGATCACTGATAGTATTGGACACATCAAAGCGCTCTGTTGGCTGGCCTATTGTGGGTACGTACTGCTGACTGGGAATGAAAAAGGCTTATCCCCCACCACATTGAGTCTGCCAACGTGAGGTGCAATGCCCTGTGGTATCAAGTTCTTGTCCCACCACTGTGTTGATTGCAATGTGTGTGCTTGGAGGGGGTTTGGCGGTTGTTGAATCTGCGGTTGTGGTGTTGTGTTCAGAGGTGTCAGGGCAGGGTACTGAAGTTGCTGTGTCAAATCGAGTGTGCTTTGTGTGGGGGGTGTTGCATCTGTTGAGGCTGCATTGTATTGTGTACATTTGCAAAGCGATATTGTGCCTGTTGCTACATGGGGTTCTGAATGTTAGGTTGTGCTGTGTCTGGTATTGTGGGTGATAAATTTATTATATGGTGGGACCATAGGGTCCCGAATTATAAGGTGCCATTCTTCTACATGCTCGCGCGAAATGGCACATTCTTCTGCACACCCACACAGTCCTCCAAATCCTCCAAATCCGCCTAACCTCGGTCCTGCACCATTAACTACATCTCCAAAACCTCTTCCACAACCACCTCCCCGCCCTTCTGAAAGCTCCCCCTCCCTCTGGGGTAATACATTGTTTCCCCTCTCCCTGCAATATATCACACTGGTCCTAATTGGGAATAGTCTTGTTCATACTGGCCCTCAACAGGGTTAGCAATTGCTGCCACTTCCTGTGAGGAATTCAACCATTTGCACAGTGGGTGCGCACTCGACTGGGCTTTTTTAAAATGTTTAAATGAAATTGAATGATGGTAGATTAACCGCTGGAATATGTGTGGGGCTTAATCGCACACATTTTCTTATGCCCACCGCACGACATACACAAAGACCTGTGTAGTTTGGGTGGACACAGCTTGAAGGTGCAGTGCCCCCTGTCATATTTGGTTGGGATTTGACAGGAGTACACAAAGCTTCTCCAGAAGGGGGAGGACCAAACCTTCCCCCTGCCATGGTCAACCTGATTAACTAACAAAGCCTCCACGGGTCTGCACTGCCCTTTTGGTGGGCTCTGCAGCTGGTGGCAGCAATTAACATACACATATAATGTACTTCAAACAGGCCCACAGAGGGCCTGGCTTCAGAGGTTAACAAAGGAGACAGAAACCCCCAACAACCTTTCATATTGCACTGTGTCAACCTGAAGCCAGCTCCCACCCTCAGCATCAATTGACAGTGAGCTGTCATGTCTGGGGCCGCATGTTTTACAGTAGGAGGACCCCATTCATTAGGTATGAAGATGTGGTTTGCGGGAGCCAGAGAGTCTGGTCTTGCCGCAGCTTCAAGGGAGACCTACCACTTTGATCAGGAACCATAGAGAGCTCCATTAAACAGAGAGATCCTATTATCCACACAGATAGGAAGATGGGTCAGACCTAGTATTACATATGTTTACCCCTTTATCTTTTCTGTTGCAAAGCTCTCTGGTTATGTCCTCACATATACAGGAGATTGTTGGTGGGGACCCATGATTAGTTCATTAAGGAAGGCTTAGCCCACACAATTCCTGTGGTCCAGTTGGCTTTATGCCCCTCTTTTGGTAGATCATGTGAAGCCTTCATAAGAAGTAGCAAGAAGAATTAATCACTGGACCCTGGCTGAAGGTAAAGCCTCGCTTACATCTTCTTCCAATTAAGGGGCCTTCAAATAGGGAAGCAACATCCCTCCTCTAAACATCTGCCAGGGAACAGAGGGAGATACTGAATCTAGAGGACCTTTCAGCCTCTCCAGAACCGGAACTCAGCAAGCACACTGCGTGCCCTCCTCGGCTTTGCAACAAGCTTCCTAGGTGGGAAGTGCCAGAATGTCCCTGAACACAGAACAAAGGACAAGGCAGCTGCCTGCAACACACTCCCCAGCTTCAAGCTTCTATGTAAGTCCGCCTTGAAGGACATTATTGAGCCAGTCGTGTCCCTCGAGCTGCAATAGACTGCAAAGCAGACTGTTGTTACGCCGCAGTCGCTTAAAGTCATCCGAGACATCTTGATCAGTGCTTCAAAACTGCTGATCAGCACTGAGACAATGATTCCTGATCCCGAACCACTGTGTAGGCAAGCCTGCAGCCTTTCATCCAGTTTTGCTTGCCGAACCGTCATGCCGCCTGATACCCGCAGCTGACTCCGGTCTTGAACTTTTTCACAGAAGACTGCAAAGCTCCCTGAAGCTGAATTGACCTTGTCGAGCACAAAGAACACCTACAAACACAAGGTACTTTGTGGTTTTGTACCACTGGTCTTTCTCTGATGGCCCATAGAAACATTTAAAGACCCATTTCTCCCTTTGTGCTGAAGTCAAGTATCCTTGAACTGTTGTGATTATTTACTATATTGACTACGCTCCTGTCAGTATCCAGAGTGCATCACTTTTCCGTCCTTGAAACTGTCTGTCCTCTGCATTGCTTTACAGGGTGGGTTGTATTTTGTAGTGTTGCTAGAACTGCCAATTGCTATAATATTAAAGTAGATATTTTTATGTTTATTGTGTTTATATAGCGCTTTATGCCAAAGTGCTTTACAATCATAACCACAAGGATACAATAACAACAGTAGAAGCAATTACCAAATATTAATGAAACCAGTAATACAGTAAGTAGAACAATTTGCCAGTGAAGATAAATGAAGGAGGAGGGTGTGGAGAAGGGCGAGGAAGTGGGAAACAGGAAGAGGAATGAGCTGAGAACGAGAGAAGAGGAGAGGGGACTTAAGAGGAACGGAGCAGGGTGAGAGAGGTAAGAGGAGGGTAAAAGGGAGGAGAGGGGAAGGTGGAAGGAGGGGATAAGAGTGTCAGGGAGGGGAGTGGAGAAGGAGAGATTTCAAGGAGACACAAAGGGAGGAATAGGTGGGGATGGAACAGATAGAGAGAGGAAGGGAGTTCCAGTGGAGGGGGGCAAGGAGCTGAAAGGAGCGAAAACGAGAGGAGGCACATGGGGACGGGGTAACAGAGAGAAGGAAGAGATCTGCACATCGGAGAGGGCGGGAGGGAGTGTAGAATGAAATGAGAGAGGAGACATATGGGGGAGCAAGATCATGAAGAGATTTAAAGACAAGACACAGGAAGTGGAATTTGAGTTGGGAATGAAAGGAAAGCCAGCCAAGATGAGAGAGTAAGGAGGAGATGGAGTCGTGAGGAGAGAGAAGACAGAGGATATGAATGGCAGAGTTTTAGAGGGATTTGAGGGGGCAAGATGGTAAGCAGGGAGTCCAAAAAGGAGAGAAGAGCAGTAGAAAAGACGAGAGAAGATGAGGGAGGAAATTGAATGTTTAGTGGCATGGAAGGTGAGAGAGGAGCAAACTTTATGAATATTGAAAAGGTGGTAGCGACATGCGCGGGAAGTAAGAGAAATATGGTGGGTGAAGGAGAGGGAGATGCCAAAGTAAATGCCTAGATTACGAGAATGGGCAGAGAGAGGAAGACTAGAGGGGGGAAGTGTACAACTTTGACTCAACAGTCCCTTTTATCATTGGGTAATAATTGTATTTTTCCTGTGTTTCAATTAACCAACGATCCGCCATCTTTCAGAGATAAGACTGCTGTTCCATCCACGTTACTAAGATTGGACAAGGAGGTGTATAATTGGCTTGTGTTTCCAATCTGTTTGGATTCCTTCTGGTGTACTAGGGGTGTGGGGCTAATTGATGGTATAGAAACCAATATTCATCCCTGGACCACTGCTGCCCCGGAAATTGATTTATCACACTTCCATTGTAAAGGTAGCCATTTTCTTCTGCACTTGTTTTCCTTCGTCCTTCTCTCTCTGTTCCACTTTGTTGTTCTCTCTCTCCTGTTTCAAACACAATAATGAACTATATGTGATTGTATTTCAGGCCACACCCTCATCTCTTTACCCACTATTTTGCAAAAGTCTGCTTGTACGTCAGCTGGGAGGCCTTGACACAATATGTGATTATAAAACTGGGATATTTTTGTCCCATTGTTCCCCCGTTTCTCAGCCTCACTTATCTTTCGGTCCCTGCGTGTATTGGGTAAGGTCCTCATCCATTTTCATTTTCCATGTCATGATAATGCTCATATCAGGTGTCTCAGGGTACTGTACCTTTAGTTCTTTCCAAACATTTGTTTGGCAGTTATTGAATGGCGAGCTGTTATGTGAATTGTTATTCAATGTAACTCCTTCGTACCCTGCGTTCTTCCAAAGACAGTCTGCTTTTTCCCACAATAGAGAGGCGAAAAAAGCTCTTCATGTAGCCTACAGCTAGGGTAATTACCGCTGTTCTTTTTTCTAATTCATAGATCCATTTGTCAGCCCCTGCAGTGAGAGACGCCAAGTTGTTCATTACATTTTCTTATCAATGTGGGTCCACAGGACATACTACGATACCCTGGGCCCTTCTGTAATATGGGATGCTGCGTACCCTTATTTTGTTTCCGTTTAGGATGTTCCTCTCCTGTGCTCCCTTGACAGTTCATCCAGTAGGGATTAATCACATATTCCCTCATTTTCCCAGTCTTCCTCGTCACCACCTTATACTGTGTCATAATCAATACTATTGCAGTGCACTTCCACATCTAGTGAAGTGCCTCTGCCTCCATGCAACGGCTTCTCACTACCCTGCAATTGTACTTGGGTGTCCCAAACCATTTTGCTATCTATCTGAAACATGATCTATCCTGCCCTCCACTCGTCTGGAGTTATCAATGCACTCTGTCCCTCTCCGAGTGTCTGCTTTACTCTCACTAAATCTTCATGTGTCTTCTGTAATTCTGCTTCTAAATTTCACTGCACATCATTTACTACCGGTAAAACAAGTGGATCTCTAGTAACATCTTTAAGTATTTCTAGTTCTTCTTTACTGTTTTCACCTATTGGTATGTAACAGGGATTTGTATAGCCTGCAGCGGCCTGTAAGGGGTAGTGTCCGGACAGAATCTGTTCAGAAAGCGACCCATATAGAAGAGGGGTAGTGGGATGGGTGCGCATTGTCTTGTTTCTCAGTGCTACATGATCAATATCACTTTTCTTCTACTCTTCTAACATCTTCCACAGCTCAAGCATACTTAATCTGATCCTTAACTTTTCGCCTTGATATGTAGCCTCTAAATGCGTATATGTTTGCTGAAGTATTTTCTTAGTATGTGTACCCTCTGCGGGTCAAGATTTAAAGATTTTACCTGCAATCTCCTGTACCCACGCATGGTGGTACTTTATTATTTTCTCCCTATATTGCGGGAGTGCCTTACACATATAAGCTAGCGGATTATCCATAATGTTACAACCTCTTACCTTGTTAATTAATTAGGCTGCAGACACTGTTCCAGCAGTGTCTCACAAAATTCCCTTTAATAAACCAATTCCCATTAATCCTATTACTCTCCCAGTTTTAATTTTTTCAACCCCAGAGCGCTTTTACTCAAACAACAATTGCAAATCTTTCACTCAAAAACAACATAAGAACATCAACGGACCTCCCATGTTCCACAACAAAAAACCACAATATATACTAATCTCAACAAAAATCACCTAATATATGCGTCATTAATCATGAATAAAAAACAACATTTATTTATAAAAGTTACTTAACTTCTTCCTCGTTCTCCTTCTCGAGGTGAGGAAATGATCTCCTCTGCACGGCTCCTTACCCGGGACGAAAGAATACCAAATATATATATAACCTTCCCTAATCTACACAGCACTGACCTTCCCCTTATAAGAGGAGTACCGACTTCTTCAATTCACTTCAATGTTTCACATATAAAAACACCTATAACAAAACCATGTGGTCATTTTCATATACTGGGAATACTCTCATTTTCCTCAACCTGTTAAATTATCACAACAATAAAACCTAAAATCTCTACACTGCAGTGTTTTCCATGCACAGGTATTTTAAAGTTCTATACATCTCTGAGGGTCATCGATGGTGAGCCTCCTATTTCAACTGCCTGTATCACCCAGTGCTGCGACCATGCGTGGGATCAGACAGTCTTCCATAGAACTTGGTGCCTGCTCACCTCCTTGTTTGTGCGCACTGGAACCAGTCTTGGCAGGCTAAAGCCATTGCCCAAGATGTGCAATGAGGAGCCCCCATCCCCCTGAGGACGCTGGGGATCCCAGTGGGGCCTCCATATGGCAGGGGCGTTGTTGGCCTTTCCTCTAAGGAACTGGATGACAGCACGTACAGCAGCAGAACCAGGGCCTCCTCAACTCGAGGGAACTCTTTATTTTGATGCGCCCCTCTGCTAGAATGGCAATGACAGACCGAGGGGTAAATCAAACTAAAGAGCGGGAAACACACGCACTGCCAAACCAATGCTGTAAGAAGAAACAGACAACAGGTTAATATCGGCGGTACATAGAAGAATATTGCTATGTCCCAAATCCTCCCTGGGGATACCTGATAATTGGTGAAGGGGGCTGGCGTTGGTAATGGGCCTAAGGAAAAACAAACAACTGTATTACCCCTTACAAGTTACACTAGAAGAGGAGAGTTGGATACAATGCAGGATAGTATTTAATTTTACCACAGCAGGTATGTAGGTTCCGGAATTAGTATGGATGGTAACAACGACAAGGAGAAAATAATAAAACAGGATGGTTAGTATAGGTAGATACAAGGGTGGCACTACGAGGGTGGCATTAGATCCGGGTTGGTGCACTTTATTGAAGAGAAGTGAAACAACAGAGCGTTCTGAGTGCTCGTGAGGATGTATGAAGGTCTGATAGTAGAGGATGTTTCCTGCGCAGAGTCACTGATACCAATATACAGTTGTAGTCTTTAGGCTAAAGAGTGAGAGTGGCAGCGAACCAGTGTGAGTCAAGGAGTGAACCTCTGAACAGTATTGTGGATATGCTCTGAACAGTGGGATGAATGGTGTGTAAAGAGGAACAACCCACACAGTACGTCAGAATGCAAAGTTAAGGTGTTCCAAAATAGATTCAAAGCACTTACCCAGCACCCAGAGAAATGGAAGGGGTGTAGTCTGTAAGCGGGATAGACACGGACTGGAGCAACTCAGGAACGAGAGGCAATGGTCCAGGAAGTAGACCGAAGGCGTAACCGAAGAAGATCAATCGATACCAAACAGTAAGATAAGGGAGTCCGGGAGGCAGTCCGTTTCGTCAACAGCTGATGCAGACAAATGAAGATGTTAGGCAGCGGGGAATCCGTTCAACGAACTGTGATCGATATCAGGAATCAAAACGAAGGCAAAAGCAATGGTAGTTTGTACGATACAAGTAGAAGCAGCGTTCTGCAAGGAAACGCAGAATTTAACCACAGTTGAGGAGGCGGAGCTTGTGAGGCCGCGTCGCAGGTGCGGTCAGCAGGCCAGCCATGTGATGTGGCCTACGCTTTTAGTCCGATGTAAACAAAAGCTTCGGCCTGTCGCCATGGCAAACACCAACGCTGCCAGAGAAGCGCAGCCCTGCGATGGTGCGAAATAACGACATGTCGAGTGGTGCGGGAGGGCTGATGCCTCCTAGTTGTAACACGCACAATCTTATAATTAGGTCATGGGATGAAGAGCTGTTTTGGAAAAAACGTGGCAAAGTCCCTTTGTGCAGGAAATAATTTCTTATATGTATTGGTCTCACTAATATATTCTACTATGGGTGCAATGACACTAATTTATTGTGGGGGCACTGGGTACGCAGCTTAGCTTTGTATCCTTGGAAATGTTACTAAATGGTTCCCCATGCACCATTCGATGAAAGCTCTGTATATTCATGTAGTTATCGTCTGGAATGAAAATAATTATTGGATATCTAGTTTCGAGACCTGGGAACAGCAGATTCTCACAGCTTCAGCTAACACTGACCTAACCTCCCTATGTTCCCGGCCTTGGCTACCTGGCGTTCTTCAACCAGAAGTAAAAAGAAAACTGTTTAATAAAAAAAAAGAAATTGTGCAGCTTTAAATGGGGCCTTCTCTCAAAATGGCAATACCGTTGCTCAATGATAAAAAGGAAACTCAACAAAACTATATACCATATTCAGCTATATGTGCCTATGTATTCAGCAACCTAAAGCAAATCTCCCTTAAGTGCAGTAAAACTAGTTCCCTGAAGTGTGGAAAAACGAATTCTATTCAACTTGTATTCATAACCTACAAAACAACATGGCAACTTCTCGAACAACATAAAGGCCTAAAACCTTTCCTAAAACAGTTTTTCTTTTATATATTTCTGCTCTTGTGTGGAAAGTGTGGGGGGGCATGGCATTGCATCTGCCCTACCTGCGCCATCACAGACCTAATACATTATAGTTGATCAAGTACCAGGCCATTCACAAGGGATGTTATTTTAATACAAGGTGTGTATGTCAGATGTGTCCATTCATGCCACAAGACAAGTGTGCGATTGTAGTAAGATTAGTCATCTAAAATACTGTATAGCACTCCCAGGGTTACTTAAATTAAACTTATTAGAAAATTCCAAGTGGCTCAAAACTGAGTGGTATCAAGGCGTAGAAAAAGTGATCATCCCCATGCTGCTCATAGGAACATGCTGTGGCTTTAGGTTAGGTAAATAATGTATCAAAAAATCTCTCTTCATCATCCTCAAATGCATCCATGGGGCTGCTCCCACCTGCCTTGAGAATAGCACCACAGGGCATGTCTTAGGGTTTGATGTTTTGTTGTATTGTCTCCAGATGCATTCAGCCAGTTAGGTTTCCCAGGTAGGTGTCCGTGCATCGGTGTGCTTCATTAAACAGGGCAACCATGTGGTTTTCAAGATGCCCCTTTTTATTGGGTGAAGGAGTTAATTCACAGTAGAATCAAAGGTGGGTAAAGCTTCTCTTCCAACGTTTTGATTGGGTACTAGGCTTCAGTGGGGTTCGTTGGCCAGTCCTGGGAGTTTGTTGTCCCACATGGAGTCGGCCGTCCTCTCTGGCCCTGTCCTGGCCTGGTTCTCTTCCTTTCTTGCTGATAGGTCTCAAACACTTTCACGTCCCCCATTTCAATCTTCTTCTCATCCACTTTTCTGTGGTGTTCCTCAAGGCCCAGGCTTGTCCCAGATGCTTTTTAACACCTATGTTCCTCCCATTGATGGACCTCATCCACTCCCATGGTCTCTGGTGCTACTCCTATGCCGATGACACCCAGATTTTAGTCCATTTAGATCTTGACCATGCTGAGGTGTCAGAACGTCTGTGTGACTGCCTGGTGGCCGTGGGGGAGTGGATGGGTAGAAAATGCCTGAAGCTTAAAGGGGACAAGACGGAGGCTCTGGTGGTGGGATCTTCAACTGATACTGCTCTTTGGTCTAGCTCTCTATGGCCCACTGCTATGGGTGTTGTTCCTACCCCTGTGCCCATGGTAACAGATCTTGGGGTTATATCTATCTGCTTCACTATCTATGTCAGCTCAAGTCATCACTGTGTGTTAAACTGGCCCTTTTCTTCTACAGGTTCTCCGAGGGATTTTGCTTTTTCCTTCCGGTCCATCTGCACCCGTTAATGGTAGCCTCGGCCGTACTTAGTTGTGTTGATTATTGTAATGCCCTGTTCCCGACCCAACCTATGGGGCTGGTTCATAGGCTGCAGCTCCTTTAGAATCTTGCAGCTAGGGTAGCTACATCAACCCCCTACCGTGCCCACATCACTCCAATACTTTGTACTCTCCACTGGCTTCCTGTGGCTAAGAGGATTGACTTTAAGGCCCTCTGTTGGGTACACAGAGCAGTGTATGGGTAAGGTGCTGATTACCTCTGCGAAAAATTTCTACTCTACGTCCCAGGCTGCATTCTTCATTCCAGCAATGCTCTGTTGGTCACGGTTCTGATGATCAACCTCTCTAGGATTGGTGGCCGAGCTTTTTCTGTTGCAGCGGCTAAATTATGGAACAAATTACCTGTTGTCCTTAGACGCATTGAGAATCATCTTCAGTTTCGTCGTCTTTTGAAAACACGTCTCTTTTAGGCTGCTGCTACTCATTAGTCTGTCCCTGTGCTTCCTCGCGCCATGATGCCCTTGGGCGACCATGCGCGTTAGAAATTCTGATAACATAACATAACATTTAGACTACAGTATAAGACAGAGAATAGCAATGTTAATACTGCTGCACGTTATTGTTAATTTCTTGTGTTCTTTAATCAAATCTTTCATTCTTCACTTTCAAATGATTGTGATCCAACAATGAGAAATAACGACCCAAAACAAGAACAAGTGACATTTTGGATCCAAACCAAGTAGATTCATATGAAATGCAACACACTGCATGGAGCAGAGCCAAGAAATATAAGTGGCAAATGTTCTCTGCATGGTGAGGATGTTCCATCCTCCAGCTCTGATTCCAGGACTCGGAAGGCCCATGGTTCAGAAGATTAACATGGCAACCCAGTCCAGTGCTTTCATAATGTCAGTGTCCAACATTAGTGTACCCTTTATTGTTGAACTTTTTATCTATTTATAGAGAACATAACCCTGGGCATATAAGGAAAGCAAGGCACATGGCAAAATGTGATTGTCCAACAAAACACACTTTTCCTTAAGAGGAGAATTTTGAATTGAGCCCAAGTCCCTTGCTTCCCGAGATCACAAATGTGTCACCTGACCAGGCATCCTACTAAAATGACCCACAGTTCTACCCTACATGATCACAGTCTTTCCTGTCATTTATAACCTGTTCTTATTCAACACCCCGCTCTTCAATAGGTGCCAATGTTATGAGCACAATAAAATAATGAGTGATGATGATAATGAAGAACGATGAGACATTGATCAGTAGACCGGGACTAATGTTTTGGAGGCTGTGAGAATCAAGGTCACCAAAAGCTGGCAAAAAGTGGCGTTTTAGGTCCATAGTCATTCCTTCTTTTCCATATTGATTCAAAGCCATGTCTAGGTGTGATGTGCCTCATCACACGGTGTGCCTTTATGTTCTGTGGCGCACAGGGGCATGTGGTTTGATTTTTCACTTTGAGCTACAGTGGCTGCTTGCCCTGTAGGATATTTGGAGATGATTTGGGATTTCTCAGTGTAGTGCACTCGCATCAAATTGAAAGTCTACTAAACTGCATGTCTACTACTAGAAACTGGCCAACTGGAAATATACTGGTATTTTCCAAATTGGGAACATACTGAGAATGTCAGGTTTTATTTTGTTGATTTTTACTTCGAGAAGTAGTGGAGCACAGTACAAAAATGTGTTACAACTGGTAGGACACCAGGAATTTTTAGACTGAAAGTTTGTAGACAGAGGCTGCACTCTAATTATGCGACAGTGAAATGTGATCATATTGGAAATTAACTTTGACAAATTAGGGAGTATACTCAAATTGTGTAATTGTAAACCTGGAGTAGTGTGCAACTGTGCATAATTGCAAACTAAAAACCCTGAAAACTTACTGAGGTAGTAAAATTTGGAATATACTGGCATAGTATAAAGTGGAAATATTTGTATTTGTATTTATTTAAGTGGAAATATATTTGGGCTAGAACTTTGAACATGATGCGATGCTGAGGCTGGAATGTTATGTCATTGCACAATGAAGATTACCTCTGCTAATAGCGCAGGAACTCCTGATTCTATTAAAGACAAGGAGGCAAGCATTATGCTCCAACTTCAATTATTTCCTGTCTCCAACTGCTTCAACAAACCTTTTAAACTTTTGAAACATTTATTTTTCAAAAAACAACATTTCCCTTACACTTCAGTCTTTTCTGTAGTCCATTCTGATCCTATCACATGCTCCTATTCCTTCCTGTTCCTTCCTTCCTTCCTCTTGTTCTTTGAATGCTCTAAAACTGCACTCTGTCTCGCAACTGAACTGTCAACTCGTAGAGCCATGGAGACTTGATCTATTGCTGATCTGTACTGCTCCCACTCGGTCGAGAACGTCCTATCTTGTCGATCTCTCAGCCTGAGCTCTCAGTAGCATGACTCAATTGTTCTTTTGGTCATCTCCTATTACGATACAAGAATACATTAGGGAGGGGATACACTACCCTATTCATTGGAGAAAAAAAACAATTGTTAATGCAATCATCACACAAACATTGCCACTTTCCCGTGTATCCTGGGTGGGAAAGTAATGCTTGCCTCTTTGTCTTTAATAGAATCAAGACTCCCTGCACTATTAGCAGGGGTAATCTTCGTTCTATGTCAAGACCCGAGGCGATCATTATGCTTGTTCAAAATTTCTCATTTACTGTCGCTGCCATTGATTCTATAGGCTTGAAGTAAAACGTTCTAAAAGTATTGTCACTGGCCCCGTTGGCCGCTTGCAGAATATCTTGCAGCTTTACTCTCTGTGCAAGCATTTTAGAAGCCATTGTCCCTCTCACTGAGTGCGCCCCAAACGTTGACATATATATGCCTGCCAACTGCATCACCTCTCGCACCCATCTGGCTATGGTGGCTGATGCTACCGCATTATGAGGTTTCCTGCGCGCTATTAGTAATTGCATGGTTGCTGCTGCTCGCATTTCTGCTGTTCTATTTTTGTATACCCTTATGTACTCTGCTACGCACCACTTGGGGTGCTCGTTTAGATAGGGGTACGATATTGTGGAGGAGCCTGTCTTTGATCTCCTTATCAGTGTGAAGGAGACACCTTCGGGTCTGTATAT
Organism: Ambystoma mexicanum; assembly: GCF_040938575.1. Lineage (NCBI taxonomy): Eukaryota > Metazoa > Chordata > Amphibia > Caudata > Ambystomatidae > Ambystoma > Ambystoma mexicanum. The sequence continues at coordinate 469,961,074 of NC_090934.1, forward strand.
CTTTCTGTTAACGTCTAAGGCTTTAATGTCTGCGTCTCCCCTGCATGATATCAGGCCGAGTAACATGGTGAGCTCCCCTGACAGTTGTTTCAGAGATAGATACCTGTTCCCCAGCCAGCTGACCAGAAGCCTCAGCATTACCTTCAAGTCCCACAAGTGTATATACTTTGGTTCTGGGAGTTTCCTGAACCATACTCCTTTGATTAGTCTGACCACTGCGACGTTCTCTCCTACTGATATCCCATTGATGGGTAGATGTCCTGCTGAAATGGCGGTTCTGTATACCCCTATGGTCCTGAAAGCCTTCCCATCCTGCAGGAGCTCTGCTAGGAAGTTCAGTACTGCCACTAAAGGGGCAGAAACGGGATAAAAATGTCTTAATTTGAACCACTGTGACCATCTATTCCAAGCTGCGTCGTAGCTCCGTCTAGTGGATGGAGCCCAAGATTCTGCAACGAGTTGCACAGCTTGTGCCGAAAAGCCTGTGAGCTCCCAGCTTCTATAGCTATCTTGCATGTCATCAGCGGGAGAGTCCCTCTCCCTCTCAGAGGATGAAATTACCCAATTGAGTCTGTGAGCAGGTGTTCTCCTGCTAGCAGTATCCTTGAATGGCCTGTCAGTAGTTCCATCAGTTTTGGGAACCATACTTGTGACTTCCATACTGGGGCCACTATTATGATGTCCACAGCTTCCCTGCGAGCTTTCGCTAGTACTCTGCTCATCATTATGAATGGAGGGAAAGCATAATGCAGGTGCCCTCTCCAGTTCTGGAGAAAAGCGTCTGCTCCATGCTCTCCAACTGAAATATTTGCTTTTCTGCACGTTCAATCTGGAAGTGAATAGGTCTGTGTGCACCGGGCCCCACATTTTCTCCTTTCGCTGGAATACTCCTACATCTAGTTTCCAGTTGCTGGAATCGAACAAGTGTCTGGGATTCCAGTCCGCTACTACATTGAGTGCTCCGGGGAGGTACTCTGCTGTCACTGATGTCCCCGACTGAAGGCAATAGTGCCAGAAATCTTTGGCTACTTTTGTTGTCCATCTTCAGTAAAATACAAAAGTTCACCTTGCCTTTCGTGAAGGCTTTGATCGTGAAGGATACCGCTAGAAGTTCTAGACAATTTTCCTGCAGCTGGAGTTCCTCCGAGCTCCATCTGCCTTTCATCTCTAACTCTGCAACGGGCACCCCAACCCGCTCTGCTGGCGTCCAACTCTATTATTAGGTCAGGCCGGTCTCTGAATATGGTCTTGCAGTTCCAGGCGTCCATATTCTGGATCCACCACACCAGCTGAGTTCTGGATTCGGCATCGATGGGTACTGTCTGATGTTATTTTAGTGCCTGTTCTAGATGGCTTATCTTTAGTCTTTGCGGGGCTCGATAGTGCAGAGGCCCTGGAAATATTGCTTGAATCGATGCTGCCAGAAGCCCCACTATCCTCGCTATTGTCCTTAACAATGCTATACTTTTGTCTAGACAGCTCCTGATCTCTCTTTTGATATTTCTCACCTTCCTGGCCGGTAACTCTAATGTGGCTGTCTTGGTATCTATGACGAACCCGAGGAAGTCTATACACCTTGTCAGGGTCATGTCTGACTTCTCTATATTTACTAGGAATCCGAGCGACGAGAGGAGGTTCTTCACCCATCTTGTCTGATAGAGTAGGGTCTCCCTTTTGTCTGCTATCAAAAGGATGTCGTCTAGATGTAAAATCATACAAATCCCTTTCTCCCTGATCTCTGATGCTATCAGTCTCATGAGTTTCGTGAAGGCCCACAGCGCGGAGGCTGGGCCAAATGCATGGTCGGACTGAGACAAGAAACAGGCCCGGTCACCCGAAAAAAAGTGGCCTATCCTTCGCCTCACGACCCTTGACCTCTGATGGCATCATCAGAAGTGATGTCATTTGACCCCACCCCAAAGTGACATCCCGGGAAGTGATGAAACATGACCTTTAACCACTTGACAAAACAGCAAGTGGCATCAAATACCATTGTTCCTAAGTACACTATGAAAAATATGGTTATGATTTCACTAATGGGATATACATTTCATACAAGAATGGATCACAACATGTATCATTAATATCTGTGTATATAGATCCATATTGTCAAATTACTGTGAATCCAAAGCAGACGTCCAAGGCCAAATGATAATATGTTATTGTATAGCACTTACGCTTAAGCTCTTTTTCATAGAACAAATATGCATACAATATCACCAACCTGTTTGGGTACTCATTAATTGACCTAAGACGGATGAAAGGCTTTTTGAAAAAAAAAATGAAAAAAAGTGAAAAAAATATATATATCTTTTCAAATTTATTTTTCCAAACTGGCCAGGTGTGGCCAAAAACCAGTCCCCACTGAGCAGGGATGATTATGGCCCAGCTATGGGCGGGAAGGCCGAGGGTCCAATCCAACCTTGGCCAAATGGCATTGTCGTGAATTGCCAGAATTGTTTGTCCCAAGTGAACGCTAAGAAGGGGCATCATTGCGCGTAAACCAGAATCGTGAGGGATGTGTCCTTCAAGTCTGTCCTTGTCAGCCAGTACCCTTGCCTTAGTGTGTCTCGTAGCTGATGTATTCCTTCCATCTTGAAATGGTGGTATACTACCCAGCTATCTAGCTCTTTTAGATTTATTACAGGCCTGACCTTCTCTTTCCTGTGCACTAGGAACATGTTGCCGACAATCCTAAGTGTCTGGGTCCATAACTCTATAGCTCCTTTCTGTGCTAAGCGCTGCAGTTCGCTGTTCAGACTCTTTCTCTACATGCACCATATGTGTTGTGGGGGGAATATGGCTCTGGTGCTGTGTCTGCATAAATTCTAGCAGTAGTCCTTTGACTTCCACACCCAGGTGTTGCTGGAAAGCATGTGCCAGTTCTGCCAGAATTGCTGTGTCCTCCCCCTACTGGCTGGTATGTGCATTGTCTCACCTGTGGGGAAGTTCTGTTCTCTTCCCAATCATCTTCTTCTGCAACCTTGTGGGAATCTCCCTCTCGGAGGGAA